>NC_135477.1:51039778-51365009 GCF_052094955.1 Ictidomys tridecemlineatus | reverse complement strand
GATGGCTTTTCTCAAGCAGCCAATGCAGATGTGCCTTGGAGTTCCCAGGACAGACTCCCCTCCTGATTACCTGCTGGTGATCAGGACTCTTGCCTGGACAGGGAGCAGGGGGAGGGTCCGGGAGATCCTTCTGTCTGTTTATGCCCCACCCTCATTTCCAGATTTTGTTTTGGGGTCTAGAAACCCATTTGGTTTCTCTGGTCAGGCTGGGCACAGGACTCTCACAGCTGCCCTGGGGCTCCTGAGGTTTGGGGTTAGAGCCAGCCCTGGGAGAGGTTCAGAGGTACATGGGAGGAAGCCCTCACTTCCTTTCTGAAAAGCCTCCTTTGCTGGGGGCTGGGGAGATTGGGAGGCTGGGAGGCTCTGGGCCAGACTGGGTTTCCGGTGAGTGCAGACAGGCCCCGGGTCACGGTGTGTCTGTGGTGCTCTCCTTCCTTGGTGTTGGCATGGCGGCGGATGGGGGCTGGGGCAACTCTGCCCTCCCTCTTGTGAGGTTCTGCTGTCTCTAGGGTTCTGCACCCCCTCATCATCCCTGGCAGGTATCTGCTTTTCTGGAACACTGTGCCGAGATGGTAGTGTGTGTGCCCAGCCTCGGGTGCTGTTCTGGGAACGGGGATTGCTGAGCTCACCCTACGCCTTTGGCCAGCACTGTGGTAACTTAGTGAACATACTCACCCACCTCCAACAGGTGGCATACACAGACCTGGGTCTCCCAGGCACAGGTGGGGACGCCTGTGTGGGCATGGGACGTGTGTGCATGCCCAGGTTCAGAAACAGGAAGTGGACACAGGTACAGGAGAACAGGCCAGGACGACTGTGGGATGAGCAAGCGACCCAGGGACACAGACGCTGCCTGTCTGTCTTTGCGGGGATTTGAACCTACCTGTATGGGAAGCAGACAAGTAGGTGGGCCTAGCAGAGCACGTGGATGTGAGCTGACATTTGCAGATACAGGACCCAGGGGCACATACACGGGGCTTGAGTACCTTGGCTGATGTAGAGTCAGCTGTGGGCCTTCAGGGGTGGCCCTTGACAGCGCAGACCAAGGTCTGACAGCGGCGCTCTGTGGTGTGGTTTCCTTTCTAAATTCCCACTTTGGGGTTTGAGGACCCTAAAAGCTCCGTTTCCTATTTTACTGCGATCCACAGTTGACCTCCCACTCCCTAAAGGCAGGGTCTATGCCAGGGGCACCTGCAGCACCTCCTTGAACCTTTATTTATTTATTAAAAATATTTTTAGAAAAAAAAAAAAAAAAAGAAAAAAAACACTTGTTACTAAAAGAAAAAAAAATATTTTTAGTTGCAGATGGACAGAATGCCTTTATTTTATTTATTTGTTTTTAGTTGTTGATAGACCTTTATTTATTTCTATGTGGTGCTGAGGCTCGAACCCAGTGCCTCACGCGGGCTAGGCAAGCACTGCACCACTGAGCCACACCCCAGCCCTGAACCATTATTTATTTATTTTTTAGTACCAGTTATCGGACCCAGGGGCACTCAACCCTGGAGCCACATCCCCAGCCCTCTTTATGTTCTATCTGGAGACAGGGTCTCTCTAAGTTACGTAGGGTCTTGCTAAGTTGTGAGGCTGGCTTTGAACTTGAGGTCCTCCTGCTTCGGCCTCCGGAGTTGCTAGGATTCCAGGATGTACCACTGCGCCAGCCTCCTTGAGCCTTTGGTTCCCGTCTTCCCTGGGCCTCTGGGAGCTTCCTGAGTGTGGCTGCCTGGCCTGGGTGAGCGGCTTCAACGGTTCTTTGCTCTCCCAGTATAAGGAGGAACCTGACTGTGGGGTTCTCCTCCTGAAACCCAGCTTGCAGGTCAGTGATGAGGGCCACTGCCTGCCCCCGCCCCGCATGGGCTCCTCCCCCAACCCTGGGTGAGGACAGACCCCCTACCCCTGGCTGGTCTAACCTCTAGACTGTCTCCTCGGTCTAACCTGGCAGCTGAGTGTCTTTGTCCACCCTGGGCGCTCGCTGGGTTTGAGATTAACTCCGTGTGTGACCTTCGACAAATCACTGAAGGCCTTAGTTGTCTGTCTTTACAGGGGGACCAGTAACGCCCCAGGGGTGGGGGGATGTTGGAGGGTGGAAAGCCTGCGGTGCCCAGTCATCACGGGGTGGGGTGTTGAATGTAGCCTCCCCTGGGCTTCCTTGGTAGCCAGATGCATGGCCCAGGGGACTTGGCCCAGGCCTGGGGTGGGCTGGCAGCTGTGTGGACTTCTCATTTGAAAGCTGGTGTGCTTTGTCCTCTCTCTGGGCCCACCAGCCCCTCCTTGGCCCAGGGGGACCTCCACATAGGGTCAGGAAATGGCAGGCCGGGCGTGGGGAAGCTTGGGCCTGCCGCCTGCTGGGCCTCCGGGAGAGGAGCCAGTGGTGCGCTAAGAATAGCCCCAAATCATGCCTCTGAGCTCCCAGCGGGCAGCTGTGCCTCTCCTGTGCCTCTCCTGCCTCTCCCGGTCTAGGCCAGGGGCTTCAGACTGGCCTTCTAGGCCTCCTAAAGCTGGGCACTTGGCACACGGCACAGGGGTGGGCCTGGGAGCTGCAGACAGCCTGGGAGAGGGCTGTTTCCCTCCCTAGGCCTGTGGCTGTGGGGATGTAGTCCAAGGAAGCACTCGGAACTTGTGACAGCTGCGTCCCCTCCCCATCTTCTACCTTTGAGAGACCTGTAGTGACCTAAGAGCATTGGCTGACCACCAGGGTCTGGAGTCCTTCACCTTCCCTCACTAGCTGTGTGGCCCCGGGTGGCAAACAACCTCTCTGTGCCTGATGAGAATTCCCTTAGAGGAATGTGGCAAGGGTGAAAGGAGGTAGTGCGCCGAGAGGCCTGGGTTACTTGGCGCAGGGTGTGCTCATTAGACGTTAGGCGTGACAGTGGGTGCTGTGGTTATTGGTGGTATTTGGGTGGTACTGGAAGTTGAACTCAGGGACTGACGCACGCATGCTTGGAAAGAGCTCTACTACTGAGCGACACCCCCAGCCCTAGGTGCTGCCGATATTGGCGTGAGGAATGTTTTCTCAGCAGAGGAGAGACCTGTGACACCCGAGGGACAGGACTACGTGTGTGGTGCCATGTGGGGGAAGGAGCCTGGATGGCATCTAGATTTGGGGTCCCTGACCCTGGGTTCACCCCTCTCCCCTCACAGAGGTGAGCTCCCCGCATGCCAACCTTATGTCACACCCTGCTGCTGCCCCGTGTGCTGGTGTCCCTGCTGCCTATGCCTGTGTTGGCCTTGGGGAAGGGACCTGCGTGCCAAGGGTGATGTCTCGTGGAGGCTTGGAACGGGGGCCTGCAGTCTGCACGTGGACTGGCCGTAACCTGACGTTCCAGGACCTGTGCGTGCAGTGAACCCAGATGCCTTGTGACTCTCGTCAGAGTGCCCCGGCCCAGGCTGGCACCCCTCGGAGCTGAGCTGTAGCCGTTCCTATTCCAGTTGTAGGAAATCCATGAACAGCCTGGGCTTGTCCCGCTCTGCCCCATGAGCTCTCTGCAGGGAGGTCCCCCCTCACCTTTGCAGACTCCTGGGACTTCGGGAACAGGCTGTGTTACTGCAGAAGTCCCTGGACTCCTGGGAACTGGGCTTTCAGGAGGAGGGAGGAGGGAGGAGGGAGGTGCATTGCTGGGAGGGCTGTGGGAGGGCTTTGGGTCCCCCTGGAAATGGCCTTGAGGCCAAGAGACTGCAAGGCGCGGCCCTGCTGGGGGAGAGGGGTTGGTGTCCTCAGGTAACCTGGGATCCTGCCAGCCTCTGCATCCTGCTGAGCCGCAGGCCCTGTCCACCTGAAGGCTGTGTGTCCCGCTGCCTTGTCCCAGAGTGGAGGACCCTTGAGCATTCTGGAAGATTGTGTTTGGAAAACATGGAGGGAAACTTATCTTCCTCTGTTTCTTTTCCTGGAACTGGAGAACCTTGTGAAGGAAGTAACTCCTCTCCTGCTGTCCCAAAGAGTGGATATATCCTGATGGCCACCCTGTGGTGACGTCACCCTTTATCCTAGGACCCCAGAGGTTGGTATTGACCCCACCCTGGGTGGCCCTCCATCGGAGCCCCAGGACTCTGATTGGCAGGCCTGGGAGACCCTGAGGGGGGTGGGCTCCCTCCCCACCCTCAGGGCAGAGTCTCCAGCAGGAGCTCATGGACTTTGGAGGCCCCTGCAGGAGGCTCTGCCCGGTTACTCCAAGGCCTGCTGGGAAGCGGTGGATTGCAGTAGCCCCAGAGAGAAGGACCCCCCCTGGAGCTTGCCCTGGAGTTGCAGATCCCTCGGGAGCAGATCTCTATGAGACTCTGAGCGTGGCCTGAGCCGTTGGGTGAAGCCTTGGTCTGGCAGTTGACTGCCTGCTCTGAACCCAATTTTCTCATCTGCAAAATGGGCACAATAATTTTTCCCTGCCTGCCTGATTTTTTTTTTTTTAAATCGGGGTAAAATTTGCCTAACATAAAATTAGCCGTTTTATTTTACATATTATTTTTTTGGTGGTATTGGGGGTTGAACCCAGGGGTGCTCTACTACTAAGCAACATGCCAGGCACCACCCTTCACCCCCCCTCACTTTTTAAAAAAAATATTTATTTATTTAGTTTTTTAGTTTTCGGCAGACACAACATTTTTGTTTGTATGTGGTGCTGAGGATTGAACCCGGGCCGCACGCATGCCAGGCGAGCGCGCTACCACTTGAGCCACATCCCCAGCCCTCCCCCCGCCTCACTTTTTAAAAGAATTTAAAATTTGGGTCAAGGTTTAAGTTACTGAGACTGAGGCTGGCCTTGAACTTGGTAATCCTCCTGCTTCAGCCTCCCAAGTAGCTGGGATTACAGACGTGCACCACCACACCTGGCAAAAGTAACTATTTTATTTATTTATTTATTTATTTTTAAAAAAATATTTATTTCTTAGTTCTCAGCAGACACAACATCTTTGTTTGTATGTGGTGCTGAGGATCGAACCCAGGCTGCACGCACGCCAAGCGAGCGCGCTACTGCTTGAGCCACATCCCAGCCCAAAAGTAACTATTTTAAAGTGTACAGTTTGGTGGCATTTAGTATGTCCACATTGCTGCCTGTTTGTTTCTCCATCCACTTTCTAATTGCTGAGTAGTTTTCCAGTGTGTGCAATTATTATGTTAAAACTGTAGAATAATTGTCTTTATAAAAGATTCAAGTTGCAGCTTCAGGAAGACAAAAGTAAAATGTGAGACTCCTTCTCTGCCCTCTTCTCTCTGCCCTCTTCTCCCAGAGGACATGCTGTCAGCAGTCTGTCCAGTAGCCCTTGGTATTTTTTTCCTGTACCTCTGCATGAATCTGTGTGATTTTTGGTTTTAGCGTGTACATGAGGTCACACAGGGTTTGGCTGTGCAACCTGCTCTTTTCATTTGGCCGTTGTCTTGGGGAGTGACCCCCGCCCTGCCATTGGAGGTCTGCACCCACATGCTGGGGGCTGCTTCTCCATGCTCGGGGTGCAGAGGGCATGTGGTCAGGTGTCCAGCTCCCCCGCCCCAAGCCTTGGCTCCATAGGCTTTGGGGGAGGAGGATGAAGCCTCCTGGAGGTGGTTAGTCAGTAGAGCAGGCTTCTCAGGGAGGAGACATTGGAACAGAAGGCATCCACCTGTCCTTTCTGGTATTTCTGGGTATTGACCCCACTCTGGGTGGCCCTCCATCGGAGCCCCAGGACTCTGATTGGCAGGCCTGGAAGACCCTGAGGGGCGTGGTGTCCGTGTTTGTGGGGCTCCCTCCCCACCCTCAGGGCAGAGTTTGCTGCAGGAGCTCCTGGACTTTGGAGCCCCTACAGGTGGGGGCTGGTGAATGTGTGGCTAGGGGTCTGTTGGTGTATCCACTGACCCCAGGCAGCAGCCAGCTGCAGGGGCTTCCTCTTCCTGTCTCTGTGAAGTGACACAGGAATTAGGCCCCAGGAGAGAGCGATTTGTTAGGAGTCTTGGGACTGCCCTGTGCAAGGGCAAAAGAGTACCGTGCTGCACGCCCTCTGAAGCCTGGAGAATACTGCATTGCCAGTCCCTTACTGGTGGTGCCGCCGGCCTCCTGGAGAGTCCTGCCTGGCCTGTGGACGGCAGAGGGTTGGCCTGTCTGGGGCTTTTGGAGGAAGGGACCTGGCTGTGCTGAGATTTTTTTTGTTTGTTTTTAAAACACTGTTTTTTTTGGTACCGGGGATTGAACCCAGGGGCACTTAATCACTGAGCCACATCCTCAGACCTGTTTTATATTTTATTTTGAGACAGGGTCTCGCTGAGTTGCATAGGACCTTGCTAAGTGGCTGAGGCTGGCTTTGAACTCTCTCGAGTCTCCTGCCTCAGCCTCCAGGGCTGCTGGGGTTACAGGCATGCACCACCGTGTTAGATTTTTAGGCTCCCTCCCCAGCCAGTCAGGGCCAGACTCTGAACAGACATTGTCATGCATATTCTCTGACATTTCATGGTGTATAAGCGAAACCCATTTCCTGCCACTCCTGACATTGCTTGTTTTCATGGTTTTTCCAAATGTAATAATTCAAAGTAGTGTCTCTTAGTACCGTTGTATGAACGGAGACCAGGAGATAGGAATCCTGTGTTGTGACATTCCAGGGCAGTCCTCTGCTCACCCAGGGTGGGGTCGTCTTGTAACTTAGGGTCTCACCTTGGGCTCAGGGACCTTATAGGAGGAGGTGGAAGAGGAAGAAAGCTCCCTGGGAGAAAAGCCCCCCCCCCCAAGCCCACCAGTCTGCTTTCTGTCTTTATAGGTTTGCACAGTTTCCACATTTTATATAAATGCAGCGTGTGTGTGTGTGTGTGTGTGTGTGTGTGATTTTTGTGGATCCCCTTTTAAACAGGGGGACCCTAACTCATTGATTTACATTATTTATATTGGAATATAAGCTAAATAGGTAGAAGACTAGTGTAGATGCCTTAGACTCACAGTTTTTGTGTAACTGTAATACCCAAGGGGGCTGGGGGCGAGCTCAGCGTTAGAGCGCTTGCCTAGCATACAGGGGCCTGGGGCCCACCCCCCCACCTTGCAAAAACCAGCAAAATCAAAACATGATGAAATACTAGAAAGTCAGCTGATCTCCAGTGAACAGTGCTGGTGTCATTGGAGGGACCGTGCCTGAGCTGACTGGCCGTGTTAGGCTGGTATCAGAGGACCCGACCTCTGGGCTTCTCCTGCCCCTGGGCCTCTCCTGCCCCTGGGCCTCTCCTGCCCCTGACCTCTCCTGCCCCAGGGCCTCTCCTGCCCCTGCCTCTGCTTCCTCTGCCCACTGCACAGGAGTGTTGACCCTGTTGGGCTGACTGGGTGACCCGGGGTCATTGGATCTCATGGTTGAGCCCAGGCTGCCCGTGTGGAGTCCCCGGTGTCCGTCTAACGGGCTTCACTGGGAACCTGGAAGCCTGTGGCTGGTTTGCAGATACGGGCAGCACAGTGGCACTGTTGAAATCCGGGAAGCTCTTAAACCCACTTCTTGTGGGAGTCAGCAGTTTGGCACAGAGGTGGACCCTCCCAGTTCTCAACACGAGTGCGGCCCTGACGGCCGGGAGGCTGCCCTTTGAAGTGGCCACATCCGGGCTCCTTGGGGATGAGGTGGCCCGATTCCCCTCCCCGCCCGCTCTTTTCTGATTTGAACCACCACCTTTCTTTGTGCTGGATGCGATGGTGTCATGTGGCCTTCATGGAGAAGGAGCTGGATGGTAAACACAGGAGCAGACTCGGCCCTCACCACTCAGCAGTGCAGGTGCGTGAGGTGCCATGGTGGTGGCCAAGGACTGTCTCATTACCTTTTGGTTTTGGAAACCCATACAAGGTACAGTGAAGCATTTTTATTTTATTTTCCTCTTATTGGTACCGGGGATCGAATTCAGGGGTGCTTAACCACTGAGCCACATCCCCAGCCCTTGTTCATATTTTATTTAGAGACAGGGTCTTGCAAAGTTTCTTATGGCCCTGCTAAGTTCCTGAGGCTGGCCTCAAACTTGAGATCCTTCTGCCTCAGCCTCCCAAGCTGCTGGGATTATAGATATGTGCCCCTGTGGCTGGCTCTTATGTGGCTCTTTTCACTTAGCATAGTGTTTTCAAGGTCCAGCCACAGGGTACCAGGACCTGGCTCCTTTTGGTGGACCTTAACTGCCCGTTGTGTGGATAGATCCCAGTTTGTTCATTTTTTGATCAGTTGCTGGATATTGGCGTATTTCTACTTTTGGGCTGTTCAAAGTAGGTGTTTGGCCGCTATGGCATCACATGGTAGTATCTGGGTGCTTATTATTATTATTATTATTATTATTATTATTATTATTTTTGTGGTGCTGGGGAATGAACCCAGGGCCTTGTGCATGCGAGCGCTCTACCAACTGAGCTACATCCCCAGCCCAACTCGACTGGGGGCTTATTTTCTTTTTCTTTTTTTTTTTTTTAACATTTATTTATTTTTTAGGTGTAGATGGACACAATGCCTTTATTTTTATGTGGTGCTGAGGATCGGACCTGGGTCCTGCCCGTGCTAGGCGAGCGCTCTACGGCTGAGCCACAACCCCAGCCCTGGGTGCTTATTTTCAGTGCTCTTGGACATCTCAGGGTGAATGTGCTGGGTCGTGTGTTCTGTGTTTTGCTCTTTGAGTTTGATGTTCTGGGATTAGATGGTGGTGAGGGTGCATGACTCTGAACCATACTAAGGCCCGTCGGGTTGTGTGTGTAAAGGTGAGTTTTATGGTATGTGAATTACAGCTCACTTTAAAAAGACCAGATGCTCCTCTAAGCAGACATCCGTGGCCTCTGGGTTGAGTCATGCTTTACCTCTAGAAACCCAGAGTTCTGTGTCACCCTTTGGGGATCCTGGGGACTCCCAGGCTGGGTGGGGACCCTGAGCCCATAGACCGTGTTCGGGGTGACAGGTGGGAGCCGTAGGCCAGGCAGGGTCACGGCTGCCTGCCCCCTCCCGGGCCCATGTGGCCTTCCTGGTTCTAAACGAGGTGCTCCTGCAGAACTCAGTTCTGTGTCTGGGGAGGGGCCTGTGAGCCCCACAGCCTGGCCTTGGCCTGGGCTCCGTGGGCGGTGAGGCCTGCAGAGTGTCCGCCCTTCTCTCTGGGCCCACTGTCCCCTCTGTATTTGGCGTTGATTTCCAGAGCGACCCCCGCGAACCTCAAGCCGGGTTCCTGTTTCTCTGCGGGGACCGCAGCGCCTGCCGCTTCCTTCTGTGATTGCAGCCGGGTAGAGACCGCAGCCTTCCGTCTGTCTGTCCAGCCCTGCCCACACTTCCTCCTCCCTCCGCCTGTCCCGCCAGGGCTGATGGCGCCCGCTCCCTCTCCGCTGCCCCTGGCGGCTCTCTTTCTTGACTGCAGCACCGAGGGGTCAGGAGGTCCCCTTGGTCTCACCTCCCAGTGGACCTAGCACGAGCCCCAGCCCCTTCCGGGGCCCAGGTGCTGACCCCAGCACCCAGCGCCACCTGTATTTATTGCACTAGGTGCTGAACAGTTCTGGGGGCTTCTGTCCTTGTCCCCGCCACCTCTTCTCACCAGCAGCTGGGGTGATCTTGTTCGAGCCACAGGGTCAGATCAGGGCACTTCTCTGTCCCAGGCCGCCCGGTGGCTCCCTGTTTATTTGCTGTGTCAGCCATTGTCCTCCAGAACAGCCCCACCCGACATCCAGACTCAGGCTCCTACCCGCTGCTCAGTGCGCCAGGAGCACCCCAGGACCTGGCCTCGACTGTCCCTTTCACCTGGGACGCCCCATAGCGTGCCACGTCGCTTTCTTCAGAACTTTGCTCAAATGCGAGACCTCCCTGGGTACCGAGAGACCCCAAGACCCCCACCTTTCCCATGTGTGGGACTGGACCTAGGGGTTCCTGTTTCACATTTTATTTAGAGACAGGGCCTCGCTGGGCTGCTGCGGGTCCTCCGGCCCCGTCACAGGTGTGCACTACACTCCTGGCCGGCCTTTTGGTTAGGAAAGGTGCAGAAGGAGCCTGGGGAGTGGATGGAGGGTGACGGGAAGGGTGCAGACCTTTCTACATCTGTGACTTGTGACAGTAAGGACAGATTATTTTTTTAATTCAAAAAATCTGGTCAACAACAACAGCAAAATCAGAAAAAGGGAAGAAATCCCATATCTAGGCCGAAGGAGCTTCAGATGTGAGCCCTGGTCCTTCTGATTCCCAGTCCTGTTCGTAGCCGCCACCTGACCTGCGCCAGGGCCTTGCCACATGCAGCCTTCCAGAGTCACCTCGCTACCATCCTCAGAGAAGGAGAGTGGGGTTTTTAGCTATTTCTATTTTATTTTGTTAACTGAGGTGTAATTTCAGGTTGTAAATCAGGTCGAAGCTTGATGAACGGTTACAGGTGTGTCTCTGAAACCCTCATCCAGGTCATGTTGTAGAGCATTTCCGGTAGCACAGAGGCTCCCTGGTGTCCCTTCCCAGTCTGTTCCCCAACTGTTTCCCCATAAGTGGCCTCTCCGACCTCCTTCTGAGGACCACACCTGCTTGTCCTTGGGTTTGGTATAAATGGGTAATACACGTGAGTTGTTTTAACCTGGCTTCTTTCACCCCATGTCCGCTCCCCACCTGTGCCGCTGCATGTGTCAGCAGTCTCTTCCTTTTCTTTGCTGTGTAGTGCTCCTTTGCCACATGTACCGCTCCAGCACTCATCATCTGAACTGCCTGGGTTCAATTCCTGGTACCAAAAAAAAAAGTTTTAGATTTGAAGCCTTTGAAGAATTCAGATTTTAGATTAGAAACATTTGCATACAACTTGGGGATGGGAATCATATCTAAGCCTGACATTCACTTGAGTTCATATATACATCGTGCACAGAGCCCAAAGTATTTTTATGCGCCCACATTTTGACTTCAGCCCGTCACAGGAGATCTGTGGTGGAATTTTCCACTTGGGGCTCAAAAAATTTTAGATTTGAGCTGGGTGTGGTAGTGCACGCCTGTAAGCACAGCCACTTGGGAGGCTGAGACAGGAAGACCTCAAGTTCAAGACCAGCCTCAGAAACGTACAAAGCCTTAAGCAGCTTAATGAGATTCTGTCTCAAAATTTAGGGAAAGTCAGGTGGGCCAGCTGGAGCGCGAGGGCCTCGCAGGGCCATGTCTCGGGGTCCCGTGGCTGTCCGTGTGCCCAGTGAGCAGCAGTTCCCTCTTCCCCCTCTTCCTCCCCTGCGCCTGTCCCTACTCCTGTCCCAGAGACGGTGTCCAGCCGCAGTTTGCCTTCCCTGGTGGGTGCCGGGGGGCTGCGGGGGGCTGTGTTGGTTGGGCCTGGGGCAGCGTGTGTGCACCTGTGTGGGTCCGAGCGGGGCTGCTCTCTGTGTCCCTGGTGGGCGCAGGTGCAGGTGGCTGCCTTGGACGCGGGCACGCCTTGGCTGGTGCCCGCTTGGTCCAGGGCCACCTCCTCACAAAGCCCCCGAGGCAGCTCTGGGTCCCCAGCGGCCCCAGCCCCTGCCCCATGGTGCCCTTAGCCTCGCCACCTCTGTCCCGCCTCAGCCCTGGACTCTCCAAGGGTGGACACAGGCATAGCATGGGCATCACGAAAAGTCCTAAAATGACATCTTAGTTTTTTATTATGTATAAAACACATAAAAAATTCACACTGAATCTGTGCGTCCAGCATATTTATTTACATTAGCGTGCCAGCCGTCACCATGGCGACACCTCCAGAACTTCTTCATCTTTCCAAACTGAGATTCCAGACCCGGCAGAGCTGGCCGGCCTTCCTCCTCCCGCAGGCTGCCCTCCTGATTCAGTCCGGGGGGAGTGACCACTCTGGGGGCCTGTCTCACTGTCCCCACTCACCTCTTTTCTACTCTTGTGTCTGACTTACTGGAACACTGGGCAGCATGTCCCCCAGACCCTCCCCTGTTACTGCACGTGTCAGAATTTCCTTCTTTTGAGGGATGTAATTGTTCTTCTGACATCTCACGTTTCAGGATTGAGAGAGGGGGTCGGCTTGATGGTGGGAGGGGAATAAATAAGATTTCCTGATGTTTACTAAGTACTGGCCCTTTCCCTACATTGTCTCCTGTAATCCTTGCCATGTCCCTAGGATGTAGAAGTCAACATTACCCTCAGTTTACAGATAAAGGAACCAGGCTCAGACATGTTCATAACTTGGCCAAGGTCACACAGCAGGTCAGTGGTGAGCCAGACTTGGATGCCAGGTCTGCCTGCTTGCATGGCCTTGGCTCTGTGTTCCTGACCCCAGCACAGGATTGGCTGGCCTTTCCCTGAGCCTCCTGCTCGGAGTCATCTCCTGGGATCCTGCTTATCACGACTCCTCAGCCAGAGTGTGGAGCTGATGGGTGCTGAGGCAGTAGCAGAGGCCCATCTTCCTGGGTCAGGTGCCCTGCCCGGGCAGCTTCTGTGGAGAGCCCCAGCTGCCCGGGCTGGCTGAGCCGGGATCTGCAGGGGTCTGGGCCTCTGCACAGGGCTGGCAGGGCAGCTGGGCCCAGGGTGGGCGAGGCAGGATGCCACTCTCGGCAGGACTTTCCCTGGACAGAGCATCGGGAGCTTCAGGGTTGCGGGGAGTGGCAACAGGAAGAGGGAGAGACGTTTGCTTCCCTTCCGGAGCCTGCGCTGCCCCCCGCTGCTCTGTTGGGCCCCGCCTGGCAGGCTGCCGTCTCAGGACCAGGCTTGTTTTGCCTGGTGGGTGGGGGGGCCTGGCATCTGGGCTCACCTGAATTTTCCTGGTGCCATGATTTCTCTGCCACGTGGTCTTGGCGTCCTCTCTCAGCCTCCCTGAGGGTCAGCTGGGCCGCTACATGGCCCTCCGAACCTGGCTATGCTCTGGGATGCGGCCGCCTAGCCTGCGTGGCGGGAGGATGCTCAAGCACAGAAAGGCCCAGCGTTGCCGTCGGGGTCGCAGAGCTGCTGGCGCTGCAGCCCAGGTTGGAACCGGGCAGCCTGGCGCTCGGCGCCTGGCCTCGTGATTGACAGCCGACACAGACTTCTTTTTTACAGAGAAAGCAAGTTTCCGTGGGCCTGGTGTAGGCCGTGGGCCTGGTGGGGGCCGTGGGCCTGGTGGGGGTCTGGTGAGGCCTCGAGCCCTGGGCCCCAGAGGAATCTCCCGGCAGCTTTCTACCTGCTGCCTCCTCTATGCCATCCTGGTTGACACCGGCCATGGTCATGACCGCCTCTTTGCCATGGCCAGGGTGGCACGTCACCCCCTGCAGAGCAGCCCTAACCTCCTGCGTGGTCTCCCAGGCGCTCAGGTTCGGCCCAGCCTACCCCTTCCTCACGTCTGGCCTCACAGATCCCTTCTTGCATCCGAGGCGCCTCTGCACAGTGTGCAGCATTTCTCTCCACGCTGTTCCCTGTGGGCAGAATGCTGTTCCTCTCTTCCTGTCTGCCCAGCCTTGCTCATCCTTCCTGGCCCCGCATGGTTGCCTCTGATCCCAGGAAGCCCTCCCCGCATTCCTGGTGGCAGGTCAGCCTCTCCCTCCCTGTGCAGCTCCGTCTAGTGGGGAGGCTGCAGCTCTGTCTGGTGCAGCCTGGGGGGCTCAGTTCCCTCCTCTGTGGATTGGGGAGAAACAGTGGCGGAGGAGGAAGCCTGGGTCTCCTCTCCCTGGCTGCCTGGAGCCTCCAGGCCAGAGCCTGGGGAGCGCGGCCCCCTCAGGGTTAAGTCCCTCCAGTGCCAGGGACGGAAGCGCAGAGGACAGAGTGTGAAATGAAGTCACTTCCCTGCCCAGGGGTCTGCCGTGTGCCTGGCCTTCCGCAGCAGATCCTGTTTCCTCCTTGGCCTCTGTGCCCACTCAGTCCTGGCTCCCAGGACCCTGCAGGTCACCAGCAGGTGGGGGCTGCGGGTGGAATGTGCCTGTCATTCATCCGGCAAGGCCACTTCCTGTCTGCAGAAGCCAGCCACTTTCCTGCTGGGGTCCAGGGTAGTTGGTGGGGCTGATGGGCGTGGCTTGAGGGAGGCTACCTGAGGTCAAGTGCAAGGGCGGCCTGCTCCTTTCACTCCAGGCACCAAGGCCCAGAAGGGGGTGACACTTTCCAGGGGTGACCAGGGCCCAGCTCTCTGGCCACACTCCAATTATGTGGAGGGCTCTGTGTGCTAGGACTGTCCTGGGGTCACCTCTGGGGACAAATCGGGTGAAAGGTGAGGAAGTGGCCTGACCTCCCTGGGCTTTATTTCTTTTGGGGACATGGGACTATCTGCATGTGACAGAACTGACCTGGCCAGGCTGGGCCAGCACGGCCTCCTTTGGTCCTCACTGTCCTGCAGGAAACCAGGCTCAGAAAGGCCAAGGCCAGGCCTCTGGGGCAGGGGCGCGCTGGTGACCTGTCCCCTGCCCTCTGCCAGGAACGTCCTGGTTTTCCCACGGAGGGAGGTTTAGCATTCCGTCCCTGGAAACCTGGGAGCGTCCTCCCCGTGGGGCCCTGTCTCTGGCTGTGAGGTCGGTGCTGACCGTGGTGGCTGGTTTCGCTGGCCGCGCTGGCGAGTTCAGTAAACACGGGTGGAGCTCAGGGGTGGAGCGCTTCCCTCGCACAGGCGGCCGGTTCTGTCCCCAGCCCCACAACAGAACAGAGCAAAGCAGAACAAGGTCAGGGAAATGAGGACATCGTCCTGATCTGCCTGCTCAGAGATGACCCCTGCCCCACGGTGCCCTGGGAGTCGTCCCTCCAGATGTTTCCCACTGTCTGTACTCACTTGTACCCAAGACACCTCCCCCACCCTTTCTAATGGGACAAACTCTAAAATGCTTTGGTGGTTTTTTTTTTGAGTACAGGATTGAACTCAGAGTACTCCACCACTGAGCCACGTCCCAGACCTATTTATTTTATTAGAGACAGGGTCTCACTGAGTTGCTTAGCGCCCCGCTAAGGTTGGCTTTGAACTTGCGAACCTCCTGCCTCCGCCTCCTGAGCTGCTGGGATTATAGGCCTGCGCCACCTCTCCTGACATTTTTTTTAAATTAAACTAAATACATACATGGAATGTGCTGGTAGGGGCTGGGGATGTGGCTCAAGCGGTAGCGCGCTCGACTGGCATGCGTGCGGCCCAGGTTCGATCCTCAGCACCACATACCAACAAAGATGTTGTGTCCGCCGAGAACTAAAAAATAAATAATAAAAAAAAAAAAAAAAAAAAAAAAAAAGAATGTGCTGGTAAATAAACTGTGAGCTTGTTTTTTTGAAACTTTGAATTGAGGTTCCAGGGGCTGGGGACATAGTGCAGTTGGTGTAGGTTGCCTTGCATGCACGTGGCCCTGGGTTCAATTCCCAGCATCACACACACACACACACACACACACACACACACACACACACACAAAGAAATTGAACTTCCACATCTATAGGAAGGTACACACTGCACAGGTGTGCAGCTTGGTGACTGTGCAAAGTATACATGGCTGGTGTGGAGGGCTCACCCCTCAGAAGAGTCCCATCAGTGCCCCAGGCCCTGGCGCCAGTGTCCCCTCCTTTCTGCTGCACACCTGACCGCTTCCCCGACTCAGCATCACAGAAGAGCTTTGCCTGCCTGTGTCTGAGTTCTGGGTAGGTGGACTCCTGGCCGTCTTTTGTAATAGGTTCTGTCAGGGACCTGCGTCTGCGGCTCTATCAGATGGCTACGTAGTGACGCCTGCAGTGTGTCCATAAAAGATGTTTCCAGTGTTTGACTAAATACAAACCAAACTGTACTGGACTAGGTGTGGCCATATCTTTGATGATTTCTTGTGAGTAAATTGATTGAGGTCTGGCGTGGTGGTGCACACCTGCAGTCCCAGCTACTCAGGAGGCTGAGGCAGGAGGATCACAAGTGGTTTTTTCCTTCAGAACTGGGGGTGAAATAAATCCTTTGGCACTCTACCACTGAGCTACATCCTCGGCCCTTTTTGTTTTGAGATAGGATCTTGCTAAATTGCTGAGGCTGACCTCCAACTTGTGATCCTCCAGCGTCACTTGGATTATAGGCATGTACCAAGCCTGATTAGAGGATTGCAAGTTTGAGGCCAGCCTGAGCAATTTCAAGAGATCCTATTTCAAATTAAAATAAAAAGGGGCTGCAGATATAGCTCAGTGTTAGAGCACCCCTGGGTTCCATCTCCGGTACCATCCACACCAAATAAATCAATTGAAAAGTGACTAGGTCAGAGTGTCACACAATCTTTTTTTTTAATATTTAATTTTTTTAGTTTTTTTTAGGTAGACACATAATATCTTTATTTTATTTTTATGTGGTGCTGAGAATCGAACCCAGTGCCTCGGGCATGCTAGGCAAGCGCGCTATCGCTTGAGCCACATCTCCAGCCCCAGTGTCCTACAATCTTAACGTAGTTTAGAATCACCACCAGATTGGCCTCCAGAGAGCTGTGCGGGTTGATGCCCCACTGGATGTTTGGGAGAGCCCTGCCCAACGCCAGGCAGACACTGGGCATTTCTGCCTTGGTTTACCTCTAATATGATGATAGGAGACACGTGGCATCTCCCTGCAGTTGACAAACTGCACGTGACAAATTGTTTTCACATTCGTTGTCATTATTTCTTCTTTCTCTCTCTCCCTCTTTTTTTTTTTTTTCATTTAGATTTTAAAAATTGTGTGTTGGTTTGTGGTTCTGGGGATCAAACCCGGCTCTCCAGCCTGCTGAGCACGCTCCTCCACTCCTGGACCTCACCCCACCCTGTCTTTATTTTGTTGGTTGGTTGGCTTTTCTGCTCCATTTTACTGTGAAGATGCACAGTCGGCCTCCGCGTCCAAGGTTCCACGTTCATGGATTCACACAGCCGTGGTAAAGCAGGAAAACTGGATCTAGACAGGATTCAAGGTCTGGGCTTGAGCCCAGGGCCCCATGCACACGAGGCAAGACTGCCACTTTGTGAGGGTCCCACCTCCGTGGATCTTAGCCCCAAGGAGGATGGTGTCCTGGGGCTCATTCCCTACAGAGTCCAAGGGACAGCTGCACTCTTTCCCGTTCACTTGAAAAAGCCATCTATTGAGTATGCTCCATAATGCAAATATGTTAAAGCATGTTTGTGTAGTTTGTTTTTGTTAGATTTCTGTATCGGTCACAGTCTCAGCCTTTTTCTTTTTTTTAAGGGTGCTGAGGGCTGAGCCCTGGACCTCCCACAGGGTGGGCAAGTGCTTTCTCACTGAGCTAAACCACCCGGACCAGGACCAGGACCAGGACCCTTTTTTTATGTAGTCTGTCTTTTGATATTTAAGTTCTAGCATTTTCAGTAGAAAGCTTTTTTCTGGCTTGAGATTATACAAATATTTACTTACATTCTCTTCCTTCAGTTCCCTGGTTTCCATTATAATAGATCATCTTTCACTTTTCTATATTTTCTTTGGGAACAAATGCCAGACAAGGGCAGCCCGAGGTCAAGAGCACACGTTCAGGGCTGGGGATGTAGCTCAGAGGTAGAGTAGCCCAGCACACAAGAGCTCCTGGGATGGAGCCGCAGCCCAGGGGGAAGGTTAAAACTGCATACACAGGAGAACACTTCTAAGGTCATTTTATTATTTATTTATCTATTTAGGGTACCAGAGATTGACCTCAGGGGCACTTGGCCACTGAGCACATCCCCACCTCTATTTTGTATTTTGTTTAGAGACAGGGTCTCGCTGAGTTGCTCAGTGCCTGGCCTTTGCTGAGGCTGGTTTTGAACTCTTGATCCTCCTGCCTCAGCCTCCTGAGCCGCTGGGATCACAGGCGTACACCATTGCCCCTGGCTTATAAAGTCATTTTAAAAATAGTAATTCTATTTTTACTCAGTGATAGAGCCCTGCCCTGCACGTGAAAGGCCCTGGCTTTGATCCCCGGTGTGGCAGAACACACTAAAGCTAAACACATACGTTGACATAAAACATTTTTTAAAAAATAACTGTTTTCCTGGACAGTAAGAGGAGGGTGAAGAGTGGCCTTGTTTTACATTTTTGCAAGTCCTTCTAATGTCTGCCCAGTACCAGCTGGGTGCTCACATCTGCTCTGCATTGGGTGGTCAGGATGTTGTGATGTGCTATTTTTTTTTAATTAAATTTTTTTTTTTGTAGTTGTAGATGGGCAGAATGCCTTTATTTTGTTTATTTTTATGTGGTGCTAAGGATTGAACCCAGTGCCTCACACATGCTAAGCAAATGCCATAATTTCATTCTTCTTTAAGCTACCAGGAAATGCCATAATTTCGTTCTTCTTTATGGCTGAGTAATATTCCATTGTGTATATGTACACTTTTCTTTATCCATTCATCTGTTGACGGTAACCTAGGTGGGTTCTGTAGCTTAGCTATTGTGAATTGAGCTGCTGTAGACATGGATGTGGCTGCGTCACTGTAGTCTGCTGATTTTAAGTTGAACTGTCTCTTTTAGATGGTTTTCTAACACAAGACATCCGTTGTCGGGAATACACCGGCTCACGGGGTTTTGCAGATTTTCCGCGTGTGGACACACGCCATGCCGCCGTTTCCAGCAGTTGTACCACTAATCACTGCTAGCACCGGCACCCTTGTCACTGAAAACCCCTGTCCTGGGGTGCCGTCACACTCGCAGCGGCTGCCCAGGTTTTCCAGAATTCTGACTTCCCACGGAAAGCTCTCACCCGGTTGACCTTGAGGGACAGGCTCACTGCGGCCCTTTGGAGAAGGCATCTCAAGGGGAGTGGGGGAGCAGGGGAGCGGTGCCCAGTGGTGCTCCCCCCCCCGCCTGGCACCCTCGGTCACCCCAGAGTGCTCTCCTGCACCCCCCGGTCCATCGCCTGGAATCCCAAACAGACGTGGGCTGGGGCTGAGGTTCCGTGACACGGATCATTTTTACTGCCTTGCAAGGTCACCCTCGCATGACGTTTTCCACGGCAAGTGCAGCCCCCCCCCCCCCCCCCCCCCGTGTCACCGGTCCTGCTGGGGCCCTGCCATGTGTCCAGCAGGGTCTCTCGTGGAGACTCTCCTGCCATCAAGTGGGATCCCACTGGGAAGGTGGTGTCTTGGCCTCCTGCACCCCTGGCGGGAGGGTGCTGGGGACCCCTGGGGTGCGCGGATCTGGAGTTAGACCGTGGTTGGCCCTGGCGGGCGGGTGCCTGTCCTCTCTGGGCCCGGTGCACATCACCTGCTGCCACTGTTGTCCTCCACTCTAACAAACCCCGGGGAGCGCCATGTGGAGAGTGGAGACGAGAGCCATTTAGGGTAAGAACTCATCATCTGGGCCGGGCGCGTGGCACACTTCTGTAATCCAGGGGCTGCGGAGGCTGAGGCAGGAGGATCGTGAGCTCAGAGCTCTTGGCGAGGCCCTCAGTAACTCCGTGAGCAGGGATGGGGGTGTGGCTGGAGGTTGAGTGGCCCTGGGTTTAATCCCCGGTGCCAAAAAACAACCACCACCCATCCCTTGTGGGTTGAAACCCTGTTCAGAGTGCCATGGTCAGGCCTCAGCAGTGGGCCAGGGGCAGGGACCTTGGAGGTGCCTTTTTTGGGCCCCTCTGAGAGGGCGTGACTCAGTGGAAGAAACCGGAGGGTCCGCGCCAGGCGACCCTCTTCCCACGTGGGATCTGCTCTTGGGAGACTCCAGAGCTGCTCCCCTGTCTCTAGCACTCACAGCCTCTGGCCTGTGTTCTCCTCGTTGACCTTCCCGCCTCTCCACGGTGTGGGACTTGGGTCAGCGTCCCCATCCAGCGTTTCTACAAGGTGGTCCCCGCACAGTTGCCATTGGTCAGCAGGTGCTGCCATCTAGGCCCTGGGCAGCATAGTTCCACCCAGGAACTGTGGTGTGGTCTCATTTATTTTCAGAACACATCCATCTATAAGGTGGATCTGTTTTTCATCTGTTCTTTAACCTTCCCAGTTTGGGTTGGGTATGGTATGACTGTAATCTCAGCGACTTGGGAGGCTGAAGCAGGAGGATTGCAAGTTGGAGGCCAGCCTCAGATACTTGGTGAGACCCTATCTCAAACTAAAAAATCAAAAGGACTGGAAGGTAGCCCCGGGGAGCGTGCCTTTGGGGCAGTCCCCAGGACCAAAGAGGGAACAACAGAAACGGCTTCCAGGTTTTTTGGAAGTGGCTACTTTGTACCAAGCGCTGGCCCAGCTACAGGATGCCATTGAAGACCAGCTTCAGCCTTAACCTGGAGAGCCTTGGGGACACCCATGGCCAGAGCCAGGAGGGGAGGCTGGGAGTGGGCTGGGTGGAGAGGAGGGGCAAGGAGGAAGGGCCAGGCGGGAAGATTTGGTTCATCTGCCACCTGGCAGCAAAAGTAACCGCGCATCTGTTCCATTCTGGAAGAAGACTGGCCAGGCTGGCCCCGCAGAGGGGCTGCCCAGGTTGTTGTTTGTGGACATTCCAGAGATCTTCAAGGCAAAGGGCTGCCTTATACAGACACTTCCACTTGTGGCCCAGTAAGATACACTTCTGCTTTATTATTCGAAAACATTTTTTATTTTTACTTCTGCTACTGGGGATTGAGCCCAGCAATATTCTACCACTGAGCCACATCCCCAGCCCTTTTTATTTTGAGACAGAGTCTCAAAGTTGTTGAGTCACCAAGTTGTTGAGGCTGGCCTAGAATTTGTGATCCTCCTGCCTCAGCCTCCAGGGTTGCTGGGATTCCAGGTGTGCACCCTGAGCCCAGCATTATTTTTAATTATTTGCAAAGGTCTGTTGATGTTGCCAGGAGCAGTAAGAAGTTCACCCTAACTCCGTGCTGGGGTTTTGCACGGGGTGGGAACAGGGGACCCACAGGCTCAGAACGGGGCTGCCCCCTGCGGAGGAAGCAGTAGCCCTTCATGCTGAACCTGTGTCCCCTGCCTGGTGAGCTTCTCCTTGGAGCAGGAGAGCCTGGTCCTGGGGGGTCTTCCTGGACCCTGGAGGCCACACCTATTGAAGTGCAGGGGACCATGAGGTCCCTGCAGGTAGGGGACGCCTGGCCCTGACCCCTCCGTTGTGACTGTCGGCTGCTCTCTGGGGACTTCTGGACCTCGTTTTCCTTCTCTGTAGAACAGGAGGAACAGGGCAGACGAGCGTCTCGGCAGTTGTCAGTTGTCTCTGGCGGCTCCAAGGTGCCCAAGGGGTCAGGAACCTGCACTGGGGGTGGGGGGAGAGACCGGGGCAGAGAGGCTCAGCTGAGGCCCTGCCCTGGTGTAGCCCTGCAGGGCCTCCGTGCCTCCGCCCAGCCCCGGGCCAGTGAGGACCCCTGCGGCACGGTGACTTCCTCTAGTGTGCTCTGGAGCCCAGGCAGATGTTTCCTGCAGCTGGCCACTCCGCCTCCCCCACTGTCCCCGAGATAGGCCTATTTTTAGCTCCATTGTTACCCACCCTGTGCATCTGGATGTCAGGGGCCTGTGGGGGCCTGTCCGCCTTCTGCCAGCCCCTGTTCTAGGCCGTGGTGTCTGTCTGTCAAGCTGGGGAGGCTCCCAGGGAGAGGTGGGGCCGAGGGCTGATGCCCTGGGAGAGCCCCGGGCGTCGCCGCGTTAGGAGGTGAGCTCTCCGAGCCTCGGTTTTCCCACCTGCTAAATGGGGAAACAGCTGGTCTGCTGCCTCCTCAGGGTTGCTCTGGAGACGGGGACTGAGATTAGTTCAGTACGGACACCTGGAGTGGCAGCCTCTGGAGTGGGGGAGCGAGGCGGGCACTTACTGAACACAGGCTGCAGGTCCTCAGTGGGTTCAAGGGTAAGTTCCCGTCGGCCACCGAGAACCCAGACCTGGTCGCTGCCGGGAGAGAGCTGGTGGGACGCTCTCCGGCCCCTTCCCCGGGAATGGGTCCCCAGGTCCCAGCTGCCTGCCTGGGGACCGAAGCTCAGGAGAGAGCGCCTTCCCCAGAACTGGCTGCCTGCTCCCCGGGGGTCCCACCTCGCCTGCTCTGTCCTGGGAGAGTCCCACCAGGTGGCACCTGCGTGCTCCCGGGGTCCCACCTCGCCTGCTCCGTCCTGGGGGAGTCCCACCAGGTGGCACCTGCGTGCTCCCCGGGGTCCCACCTCGCCTGCTCCGTCCTGGGGGAGTCCCACCAGGTGGCACCTGCGTGCTCCCCGGGGGTCCCACCTCGCCTGCTCCGTCCTGGGGGAGTCCCGCCAGGTGGCACCTGCGTGCTCCCCGGGGCCTCCCTTGGCTTCGGAAGGTCCCTAGAGGGAAGGAGAGGCTCTGTCCTAGGTGGGGAGACCCTGGGGCCTTTCTCTGCCTTGTGGAGTGGTGGGGGCCATGTCTGTGTCTGGCGTGGAGCAGATGTTCTGCTCCGTGGAACTTTCTAGATCTCTGGGGCATCCTGGGTAGAGCCCCTGTGCCACACCTAGAAGTGGATGGTGCCCTCATGGCCTCGCAGCTGCGCCTCCTCAGCTGCCCACCAGGCCCTGGCGTCCAGGGTTGTCTCCTCTGCTCTGTGGCCTCCTCACAGTTGGCTCCTGGATCCTGGGGACTCTCCGCCCGCGTGTGGCCCACCGCCCACAGCACGGCCTGTCCACTGGCAGGGAAACTCGACGTTCTGCATGAGGGGAAAGGAGTAAGCCCTGTCCTGTGGCCATGCGGCATGTGGTCATTGAGGGTCAAACCTAAAAATAACAGGGTGCATTAGTCAGGATTAGATTTGGCTGCAAGTAATAGGAAAAGCCAAGCAGCAGTAGTTTACACAAGATGGAAGTTTATTTCTCTGTCCTGTCCGAGCCCAGAGCTTTGCAGGCCTGGTGCGATGGCTCTGCTCCACGGTTTTTTTGGGGAACTTGATCTCCACCATTCCTGGGGCGTGGATTCATGGGCTCGTGGTTCAAGATGGCTGCAAACCTTCCATCATCACATCTGGGTTCCAGGCACAGGATGGAAGAAGGGAGGAAAGATCTCATGAGGAAGGATTCTGGAGTTTGGCATGTGACACTGCTCGCATGTCCTGTTACTCGGATTCATCACGTGGCCCCAAGTGTCTGCAGGGACTGGGGAAGGTGGCCATGTGCTCAGTCTCTCCTCTGGGGGATGAAGGCATAGAGGATGGTCCTGGCTGGGCAGCTGGGCCGGACCAGGGCCTGCAGCGTCTCACAGGGACCTTCCCCAACAGGACGTCCTGCCTTGGGGCCAGAGAGCCACAAGCCCAGGCCGGAAAGGAGAAGGGCCCAGGGAGGAGGAGCCCGCTCAGGGGCAGTGCTGGGACAGGAGGCAGGTCACCTCTTCTCTTTGGTCACAGCATGCCAAGAAAGTGTGGCCCAGGTCTGGGGAAGGACAGGCCCGCTCCCAGGAGAGTGGCCAGAGGCTGGGGGCTCAGAGGCCTCAGGAAAATGAAGAAGCGCTGGGGGCGCCAGGGCACCTGACGGGGAGCAGGGCCCGTCCAGGACCAGGGCGCGTTGCCTCAGGACTCGGGCCAGGGAGGGCCAGGGTTGCCAGGTGGGTCCCTGGAGGCCCGGCCCCGTGGCTGCCCCTCCTGGGCTCCTCCAGGAGAAGCCGGGAGCCGGGTGTTTATCCAGGCCCTGGTTCTTAAGCCCAGGTGGCCGCAGCGGGGACATCACCAACCAGAGGTCAGGCTCCTGGCTCCCGGGCGCCTCCTGGGGGCCCGCAGCTTCCTCTCAGGCCGCCAGGCGGAGCCAGGAGGGATCCGTGGACGCCTGGTCTTTATACGGCAGCTCAACCAAATCGGTTTTTAAAACTTTAGTTCTGAAAAAACTTTTGACTCCAATATTTTTATTTTGGAGAATTTTGAACGAGCAGTGAGCACCTGAGTGAGCCTGATGGTCGACGCTGGCTCTCTGGCTGCTCTCCGGCTCCACGAGCCCCTCGAGACACACAGGAACCCAGGGCCACCCCCAGGGCCACCCCCCAGCCGCAGCCCCTGCTGGACACTCAACATCACTGCAGACACTCTCCATCCTGTTTTTGCCTTTCCTTCTGTAAAATGGGAGTGGTCACAGGCTGTGATAGGTTCTCCCACGCAGCAGCTGCCCACGACCTGCAGCTGCCCCGGGCTGCCCTCCGGCCACGGAGACTCAAGCACTGTCCAGTAGAAAGGGAGCGTGGGCCGCGTGGGCCATTTCAAATAGCCACACTGAAAGGGCAGGAAGAGTGGGTGGAGCTGATTTTAAGAACACATTATTTGACCTTTTCTTCTACCGTATTTTTTGGTGCTGGGGTTTAAACCCAGGGGCACTCGACCACGGAGCCCCCTCCCCAGCTTTTTTATATTTTGTCTAGAGACAGGGTCTCGCTGAGTTGCTTAGGGCCTGGCTCAGTGGCTGAGGCTGGCTTTGAACTCCTAGTCCTCCTGATTGCTGGGATTCTAGGTGACCCCTGCTCCTGGTGCTCAGTGGCCTTTCATGAGCCTGTTTGGCATCCAGATGAGTTTTCGAGTCTTGTCCATGTTTAAATGGTGTTTTGTGTGAACTTGGTATGGAGTTGTAAGAGTCGGCATCTGTGGGGCCCAGTCAGGATTAGATGGGATAGTCCATGACGAAAGTCTGGCGGTCAAGAGACCCTCCTTTTGGCACTCTTTCACTGTGGGCTCCTGCCGTGACGTCCTGCCTCACCCCAGTCCTCAAAAGAGTGGGACCAACCCACCATGGGCTGAAACTTCAAATCTGGGAACCCAAATAAACCTTTTCTCTTTTTAAGTTGATTATTTCAGGTAGTTTGTTATAGTGATACGAGATGACTGGCAGACAATACTGTCCAAACCGTGCAGCCTGTGGCCCCTCCTCTGACATCTCTCCTCATTCCAGCCACTCCAGTATCCCCTCAAGGGATTGGGCACTAGGGTGCCCACCCACACCCCTGAGCTTACTGACCACTGTCCCTGGCAGTGGACAGCAGTGGTACGGCCACTAGGACCATCAGTCTCAGGAACCAAACGCACAGCTGGAAGAGGCCTTCAGACCACTCCGTCCCTCCTTGTCTACTCGTGGCTAGTACACTGAGGCCCAGAGAGAGGGAAGAGGTTGTAGAGTCCCTGTAGCATGTGACCGGCAGGCAGGGCTTTGCTGGCGAGGCTCACTCTGGCTGGCCCAGAGGCCCTGGGTTGTGTCCTCCTCCCGACACTTTGGAGGTGGGTCAGTTTTCAGGGGACACGGGCTGCCCCGCCCCCTGCAGCACAGCTGGGCACATCTGTGTGGTCTCCTGGCTGCCCCTCCAGGCACAGCCGGGGCCTGTCACTGCCTGTGAGCCTGGGGGCAAGGGAGGCCATGTGGCCAGCAGGGAGTGGAGGTGTTGGGCCCCGCCCTGTGGGAGTGGTGACAGCTGTGGCCAGCTGTGCTCCTGCAGGCCCTTCCTGCGTCCACCCTTGGCCCTCTCCCTGTGCCCCCTCCCCTGTTTGAGCCCGTTCCCATGCATGGCCCCTTGGCCCGGGACGCTGGGAGGGGTCTGGGAGGTTCCGTGAGAGCCGCCATGAGGACCCGTCCGCTCTGCCGACAGCCAGCTGGGGTCCACCGAGCCCCTCCTCCTCTCTGACCGTGTGTTTTGGTGTGGGGACGTGGGGGCTCATTCTTACCATCTTTGAGGAAAATAAAGGCGGGGGAGAACTGGGGGTGAAGGGGGACGGCTCCTGGGGACCGGGGTGCGCTCTCCACAGAGCTGTCCTGGGGCTTCAGGGGTGAGGGGAGACGGGGAGGGCTTCAGGGAGAGGAGCTGGCCTGGCTCAGGCTCCGGGAGGGCCCGTGAGCCTGGTGGTCAGTGTCCTGTCTCCAGAGAGACAGGAGACCCCTGACAGGAGACCCCAGGGTCAGGGGTGGCTCTGGGGCGGCTGGCCTTGTGCGGGTCTGTGACCCCCTTGGTGACTGGAGGTGCTGCTGGGGCACAGAGCCCCCCTGGGGACGCGGGCCTTGGGCCCCACTGAAAGCAGCCGGAGTGTCTGTAAGGCTGCAGAGTGGGGCTGTCCCCGGGTGCCCGCGGCTGCTGAGCTCCTGGAACGTCCATGTCTCCTGCCCTCTGTGAGGTTCCCAGCACCTCCTTCCCAGGGCCTGGCTCTCTGTCTGCTGAGCCCTGTCCCCGGCTCCAGAGGGCTGTCCCTGTCCTCTTGCTCTAGATGCCAGCCCTGCCCCGTGATCAGAGGAGAAGACGGGAGCACAGGGGGAAGGAAGCGCCTCCTGGGGAGCACCGGGCACCTGGGGGTTAAGGGCGGCAGGCCTTTCCAGCATTTTGTTCTCAGACAGCGCCCAACGGCCCCTGGGACTCAGGCCCAGGTCTCTCCTGTGGACAGAGTGCCCCATGCGTGCTGGCCTTGGCTTCTGCTATGGCCGTGTTGACTTGGGTGCTGCTGCAAGCTCGGGGCTATGCTCCTTGGAGCCTTGACCTGCTGAGCTCTGCTGGTCTGGGTGACGCTGGCCTCCCTTTATGACGTTCACGGTGTAGAGAGCTGGGCTGTGGCGCACACCTGGGATCCCATTCAGGAGGCTGAGGCAGGAGGATCTCAAGTTTGAGGTCAGCCTCGGCAGCTTAGCAAGAGCCTGTCTCAAAATAAAAAATAACAGGGGTTGGGGATGTGTGGGTCAGTGGTAGGGCACCCGCCTAGTGCGCACTAGCCAGGCCCGGGTTCCAGCCCTCCGGCTGCAAAGATGAAATGCAATCTTACAATGAAATGAAATGAAGTCGAGGACTAAAGCAGCTGTCTGGGTGTCTCCCTGCTCACTCCCTTGGAGGAATGATACAGAGGGGGTGACATGGCCTCTGTCTCTGTGCAAGGAGGACCTGTGGATTCGTGCTGCGACCCCACCCCCTAAGGAGACTGTCCTCCTGCGCCCTGTCCCCCAAACCCTTCATTTCCAGTGGCACCGCCTCGGCACACCTCTGCCCTGGTACTTTCCCCTCAGCCGCTGACCCCAGATAATCCCTCCCAATTGCCTTATTTTTTCCAGGGGAGTGTGAAGATCACGGTCCTCCTGTCCCTGTCTGTAACTTCCCTGAGGCACCAGCAGGCCCGCTGACGGCTGGGGTCAGTGAGCCTGTGACTCCGAGCCCCATCCGTCTGCGCTCCTGCTCCCTGGAGGTGGCAGGGCCTGGGCGGCCGGTCCCCTCCTGCCAGTCCTCAGGCCCCTCCCACCCCGCACACCCTCTCGCCCGCAGGTCTGGGGTCCTGAGGCTGCCCGCGGACTATGGGTACGACGGCCAGCACAGCCCAGCAGACGGTCCCGGCAGGTGCCCCCTTCGAAGGCCTCCAGGGCGGCGGCGCGGTGGACGGGCGGCCCTCACTCAGCGTCCACTCCTTCCAGACCATGAGCGTGCACAACAGCAAGGCCAAGTCCATCATCCCCAACAAGGTGGCCCCGGTCGTGATCACGTGAGTAGCGGGTGGGCGTGGCCATGGTCCTGGAGGACCCGCCCCCGGGAACCCCTGGAGGTGCGGCTTTCCGTTTCATACCCGCGAACTCACTGAGCCCAGAGAGGGTAAGCGGTCTTTCTGGAGACGCCCAGCCAGCAGGCAGCAGAGCTGGGTTTCTGCTGTGACTCCCTGAGCCCCTGTTACCACTTCCTCCGCGTCAGAGTGTGGAGAAAGGGGAGGGGCGGGAGGGGACATCCCTTTGAAAATAACTTGACTAAACATTTTCCAAGGAAGTGTATATATTTAGATACATGGAATATAGACGTTTTCTTTCAAAGTCGGTAATTATGGCCCAAAGTGCGGTAAAGGATGGGTCAACGCGGGGCCTTGGGTGGTGGCGGTGCGGGCCTGTGTTCCCGGCAGCTCTGGCCCTGGAGGCGGGGTCGAGGCCAGCCTCAGCAACTCAGGGAGACCCCGTCTCGAAATAAGAAAGGAAAAGGGCTGGGGCTGTGGCTCAGCGGTAGAGCGCCCCCCTAACATATGGGAGGCCCTGGGTTCGATCCTCAGCACCTCAAAAAATAAAGATACTGTGTCCAACTAAAGGGTAAAGTATATTAAAGAAAATAAACGGAAAGGCCTGTGCAAGGGCTGTGCTGGGCACCCGTGCTGTCCCCAAGGGCGGCTTGGACAAGGTGCGCTCCCCACGCCTGTCCACCCTGCTCCTCTGCAGCTGGGCCTCCCAGGCGGTGGGGAAGGGGACCCCATGAGCAGAGCATTAAATACGCTGTACACGTAGAATTTTGGTGGAGACTCTATGAGGGTTGAAACCTGCCTGGGGCCCAGGGCCTGGCAGGAGGGTGTCATCACAATACATTACTGTGTTTGGGATAAAGGGAGGATGCAGAGAGGGATGCAGGGAGTCTCTGTTCTGACAGGAGCCTCAGCAACTTAGCGAGATCCTGTGCTCTGTGACCTAGGGCAAGCCTTTCGCCCTCTCTGGGCCTCAGTTTTCTTATCAGTGTAATCAGAGATGATATCAAATATTTTACCAAGTGCTGGGCCCTGAATGGCTGCTGGCCAGCTGTAAAGACCCAGCTCAAGGCACCGTGTGTGGCCTGGGGCCCTCTGAGCACTGCCTCCTTGGCCAGCGGAGTGCTGGAGGCTGAAGGACCCTTGGGGGTCATGCGGTGGAGGACTGGCACCCTCACCCTGCAGGCTGACTCTGCCCGTCACCTCTTCATGATTGTTACTGGACACTGTTCCTCCTCGTCACTTCAATGGCAGCTTGAGCGCTTGTCCCTGAGGCCACGTGCCCAGAGCCCACGTGCTCACTGTTCGTCCTCTGGAGAGGAGCTCTGCAGAACCCGATGGGATGCCTCCCAGAGCAGAGCCAAAGACCCATCTGGATGCAGGTGGCCTGCCTGCCCCGCCGGGTGGCTCCAAGGCAGAGCAGCAGGGGCTGGTCTCCAGACCCCCTGTCAGTGCTGCCTGCCCTGCCCTGCCCTTCCCAGCCTTTCCTGAAGGCCGGCCTCTGGTAGGGGGGCCCCAGCACCAGGCCAAGACTCTGGGAGGCCCTGCTGCGTGCTGTCACCATCAGTGCTGTGGCTCTGTGTCCCGGATGCTGGGTGGCCTTACCCGGGGGCCCTCGAGTGTCTCTGTGTCTGCCGAAGGCGTGGTTCCTCCAGGGAGTGTGGTCTTGGGGTGATGCTGACCAGCCCCTGTGGGGGTAAGGCCACTGTACCGAGGTGACCCCCCAGGGGGACCTCCCTCCTCTGCTGGCCATTCCCGTTGGACCCCTGGGCTGGTGTGGCTGCGCGGCCCGTCAGGTTCCCTCTGTCTGCACCAGTGTCCTGGGCTGTACCTTCTGTCCTGTGGCCCGGGATGCTGTTCTGCTTCTGCTGTCGCCTCTGGGTCAGAAGGCCTTCCCTCTGGGGGTGGCCCCGGACTTGCCCACTCCTCCCTGGCCAGGGCCGATCCCGTGACCAGAGCCAGCTGCATGGGGGCTGGACGTCAGTCCACAGTGGGGCGGCCCAGTCCCACCACAATTCTGGGCTCTGTGTCTGAGGAAGAAGGGGACAGTGGCCACTGGGGTAGGATGGGCAGTCTGTGCCCCAGAGGGGAAGCTGCGGGCCAGGGGTGGGTGGCCTCTTGTGGCTCTGGAGTGGACAAACGTCTGACCTGGCTGCACCCCACCCCTGGCAGGTACAACTGCAGGGAGGAGTTCCAGATCCATGACGAGCTGCTCAAGGCCCACTACACGCTGGGCCGCCTCTCGGACGCCACCCCGGAGCACTACCTGGTGCAGGTGAGGCCAGCCCTACCCGCCTCGGGGTCCCTCCCCCATCTTCCTCTGCCCTCCTCCCCCCCCTGCCTCCCTCAGGGCCTCACCCCTTCCCAGAGGCCAGCAGCTTGCCCCCCGTCTGCGCCCCGTGGTTCCCACTCGCTCCCTGCCAGGCCCCTTCCTCCCTCCTCAGTGCCAGGCAGTGGAGATGGGCCTAGTGGCCACAGGCTCCCCAGCTGAGAGCCTCCTCTGTTCTTTTCAAAGTTCTGGACTTGTCTGACTAGGGGGCCCAGGTAAAGGATGGCCCAGAGAGCCAGGCCACGGGCGGATGTCTTGGTCTCCCGTTGGCTGGGTGGAGGGGGTGGACGCAGCGGGTGCTGAGCCGCGGGAATGGGGACAGGCTGCGCTTGCCCACAGCGGCTCCGGGACGTTCTGGCTAGCCCGGGGTGCCGGCTCCCCTTCCCATCTGTCCCAGGCCAGGGCCTGCTGGGGGCCCGGGAGGCACGGGAAGGTCCAGGGCTCTTTCTGCCCAGGGAAGGGCTCCTCCTGCTCCTCCTGCTTCTCGCCCGGGGGCTGGGCCGGGTTTCCTCCATCCTCTGCTGGCCATTCCCGTTGGACCCCAGAGCTGGCCGGGCCGGGCAGGGTCTGAGCTCTGGCTCATCAGGTGCCACAGATGTGACCCCCTCCTGGAGTCCCTTCTCCACATGTGCCCCTGGGAGGCGGGGACGTTGCCCTCTTCTGGGGGAGCCCCCTTAAGCCACCCCTCTCCCTGTCTTTCCTCCAAGCCTGGCCCCGGACCCTCCTGATGCTCCCAGGAGGGTGGTCTCTCCCTCTCCCCTGCCCTGGGACACCTTCCCAACACTGATGTCTTGGGAGCCTACAGAGGGATGCAGGGCAGAGCATGTCCCTTCCCCCTCTTCCCTGCTCCGTGTCCCCTGGAGTCCAGGGCAGAGCCCTGCCTGTGGAAGATTCCCCGGGTCCCTGAGTGACTCTGCTGTGGCTGTCCCCTGCCAGGGTCGATACTTCCTGGTGCGGGATGTTCCTGAGAAGGTGGACGTGCTGGGCACCTCGGAGAGCTGCGGGGCCCCCAACTTCCGGCAAGGGCGCGGCGGGTTCCCTGTGTTTGGCATGGGGCAGCCCAGCCTCCTGGGATTCAGGCGCGTCCTCCAGAAACTTCAGAAGGACGGACACAAGGTAAAGTAGGCCGCTTCCAGTCCAGCCCCGACCTAGGAGGGCTCCAGGGAGGGCTCCAGGGAGGGGCAGCTTTGAGGCTCTGGAGGGGCCTGGCCACAGGCCCGGGAAGGCGGCGGGGCCTGCATCAGGCCTCGACTGCCTGCCATGGTGGTCCTTGTGGTGGGTGATTCTGACGGCTGGGAATTCCGCCAGATGTTCATCGTGTGTCCTGTGTGGATGTGGGAACTCCGAGCCGTTCCGAGAGCCTAGGAGGAAGGGAGGGGGTGACAGGGTGACATGGGCCCGGTCATAACACAAGAGATGCCAGATGATCGCAGCTGACATGAATCGTGCTGTCAACCCTAAGGGAGCAGCTGCCAGGCCCATTTTGCAGAGGAGGAAACTAAGGCCTGGAGAGAATAGTGACTTGCTCAAGGTCACACAGCTTTGCCCCAAGACTCAAACCCAGGCAGCTAGACCCCAAGTGCCTGTTTCCTTCCCTCCTTCCCTCCTTCCCGCCCTCCTTCCTTCCTTTTTGTACCAGGGACTGAGCCTGTGTGTTTTACCACTAAACCACGTCCCCAGCCTTTTTTTTTTTTTTTTTTAATATTTATTTTTTAGTTTTAGGTGGACACAATATCTTCGTTTTATATTTATGTGGTGCTGAGGATAGAACCCAGGGCCATGCTACCACCGAGCCACAACCCTAGCCCCAAGCCCTTTTTATATTTTATTCCGAGACATGGTCTCATTGAGTTGCTGAGGCTGGCTTTGAACTCTTGATCCTCCTGCCTCAGCCTCCGGAGCTGCTGGGATTGCAGGCGTGAGCCGCTGCGCCCAGCTCAAGTGCTCATTTTCAGCGACTCCCCTTGCCTACCTGAGGGAGGTGGGGTTTGCCTCTCCAGGACAGAGCTGGCAGGGCAGCACTCTGGCTGCAAGGACAGAGGACAGGAGCGTCTGAGCGGCCCTGTAGGTGGGGAGGCCCCGTGAACCAGGGCCGGGTGGGCTCCCGTGGCTCCCGTGGCTCCCCTCCCAACCTGACTGAAGTCCCACCCTCTCTGCCTGTGGGTGCTCGATGGCTGATGGCACGGGGTGGGGACAGACATTTCTTCAGCTGATGTCATCGAGCCCCTGATTTATCTGGGGTCCTGTCCAGGCACTGTGGGCTCTCCTGTTGGAACACAGCAGGCCTCTGCACTGGAGAGCCCGAGAGCCATAAAGGACGCTGGCCCTGGGGGGCTCCTGCTGACTGGGTGGTGGAGCAGGCGACTGGACTGAGCTGTCTGTCGGGGAGGATTCGGGTGGCAGGGTCCAGGGTGGGTGCTGGGCCTTGGAGGAGAGAGGAGCGGCCGGGCAGAGGCTGCGCAGGGCGAGGTCCCCGCCTGGTGACGGGTGGCCGTCTCGCGGCAGGAGTGCGTCATCTTCTGTGTGCGCGAGGAGCCCGTGCTGTTCTTGCGTGCTGGCGAGGACCTCGTGTCCTACACACCTCGCGACAAGCAGAACCTTCATGAGAACCTCCGGGGCCTGGGTCCTGGGAGCCAGGCGGAGAGGCTGGAGCTGACCATCCAGAAGGAGGTGAGGTGGAAGAGGGGTGGGGGCACTCTCCTGGGGCGGCCGCCTGGCTCTCCCCGGCCCCACGCCTTGCTTCTGTGCTCTGCTTGGGTGGGGGGACTGTCTGTAAGGCTGGTGCCCAGGTGTCCAGAGGCAGGTCTTCCTCTTCGGGCCTCTCTGTGGCTGTCCCTTTGCAGCCTGTTTCTCTCCCCTGTGTTCAACGTCCCTGTTTAGAAAAGGGTCTGGGGGCCCTAAAGAGCCCTGGACTAGGGAGCCCACGAGCAGAGTTGGTCCCCTCCTGTGCTGTGGGGCCCAGCGGGCGCTGTCCCTCTGGGCCTCTGTTGGCCCATCTCTGAGACACCCAAGTCTTCCTGCTGCCCTCCACAGCACAGAGACTTGGCAGGTCTCTAAGGCAGTGGGCCCACCACAGGAGAGTGTCGGGGGAAGGTGGAGTCACGTGCCCCTAGGCTCCAGAGGGCAGGAGGCGAGGCCCAACTGGTGACATGGTCTCCTGCCTCCCCTCCCGGCCTCTTGCCTCCCCTCCTGGCCGCCTGCCTCCCCGGGCCTTAGCCACCCACCCAGCTGAGCAAACCTCACCCGTCCTGGCAGCTTGATGCACAGCTGGCTGCCCCCAGCCCTTCAGGCGCCCAGGCAGGGTACATGGGGTTCCCTCCTGGATGAAGAGAGGCCTGTGCAGCTGGTCACTCTAGAGGTCAGCTGGGACATCCAGGAGGGGCTGAAGGTCAGGTTGTCCCTGTGACCTCACACTGCCCTCTAGATCCACGACTTTGCCCGGCTGAGCGGGAACACTTACCACGTGTACCACAGCACGGGGGACCTGCAGGGGGAGCCCCACGCCGTGACCGTCCGGGCTGAGGATGACGTGCAGGTGACCAAGGAGGTGTACCAGCGGCCCCTCTTCCTGCAGCCCACCTACAGGTACCAGGGCGCCAGTCCTCCAGCTGTGGCCTCAGTTTCGCCATCTGCAGGTCGGGCATGGGGATGGGGGTCGGGGTGCCCAGGGCGGGTGGGTGGCCTTCCTGATGAGGCCCTCCTCACCTGGCAGGTACCAGCGCCTGCCCCTGCCTGAGCAGGGTGCCCCCCTGGAAGCCCAGCTCAACGCCTTCGTCAGTGTCATCAGGGTAAATGGGGGCAGAGGCAGTGCTGGGGACATGTGGGGACAGGGGCCTTGAGGGCTGGGGTCTGAGGGCGCAGGATCTCTGGCTTTCCCTGGGGGGCTTCGCCCTGAGCTGTGTGGGGACCCAGTGAGTTGGGCTGCACGGGGCAGCACCCTGTGTGTGTCTGTCCCTTTGGGGTGAGTGTGCACACTCTCTGGGTCTCTGCTTGTGTGTGCACCTGTGTGTGGGTGTGTATCTGCACACACTCTAGTGACAGAGCCCGGGGGCCTGGCTGCTGACTGCCGTGTGGCCTTGGAGAGCCCCCCAGCCTCTCTAGCCCGCAGGTCCCTCATGGCCTTGGGGGACACAGCCGTTCCTGCTGCACCGCCTCTTAGCTGGGGTTTCATGGGCTCGGTGGCCTTGGTCAGCCCTTCAGAGGCTGCCTTATTTAACTTGCAGGCACAGCGGGTGCCACACAGGCCCGATGCCCTCTGAGTAGCTCTCGCTTCCAGCCCCTGCACCTGCCCCCTGTGCCCTGCTCCAGAGTCCCTCTAAGGGGTCATCCTCCTGGGGCAGGTCGGGTTGTGGATCTGCACAGGAGGCAGCCTCAGGGTCTCCAGGTCACACTGTAGCCTATTGTCCACGGTCTGTTCCCAGGAGACCCCCAGCCTATTGCGGCTCCACGACGCCCACGGGCCTCCCCCGGCCCTCCTCTTCAGCTGCCAGTCAGGCGTGGGCAGGACCAACCTGGGCATGGTGCTGGGCACCCTCGTGCTGTTTCACCACAGTGGGACGATCTCACAGCCAGAGTGAGTGGCTTGGGACCCGGAGTCCCCAGGGGCTGTGGGAATGAGCAGGGGAGAGGAGGGGACAGGGCTGCCCAGGATGATGGGACACATCCAGGAACCTAGGGGCAGAGCTGGGGCTGGTCACAGATTTGCTGCGTGACCTGGGGAGAGGAACTTGACCTCTCTGGGCTCAGTTTCCTAGTGGGAGAAATGCCCTTGGGGATCCAGGAGGAGCCTACAGTCCCCTGCTTCCCAGTGGCAGTGGGAGGGGAGACAGTGGGCAGCACAGCTGTCCCAGAGCCTTAGGGAGCCCTGAGTAGTGGCTAACCTCCCGCCTTGTCAGGGCCGTCCCTCCGCAGACCAGGCCGCTGCCCCTGGAGCAGTTCCAGGTGGTCCAGAGCTTCCTCTGCACCGCGCCCCAGGGGAGGAAGGTGGTGGAGGAGGTGAGTGAGGGGCGGGCAGGGCCGGGCAGCGGGCAAGGGGGCCTCCCCTCCTCACGCCTTCTCCCTGCCCATGGTCTTCTGTTGACGTTGTCCTCTCTCCTGTCCTCCTCACTGCCCGTCCCTGACTCCAGGTAGACAGGGCCATCGCCGCCTGCTCTGAGCTGCATGATCTGAAGGAGGAGGTCCTGGAGGGCCAGCGACAGCTGGGAGCCACCCAGAGCAGGACGCAGGTGAGGCCCAGGGAGGCGGCTCGGGGCCTCTGCCTCCTGGGAGGCCGCAGCCAGGTTTGGTTAGCGCTGTGACCCGCTTCTTTGAGATCGGCCTCTCTGGCTGCTTCTCCCACAATAAAAGGAGTTTCCAGAGGAAGGGGAGGTGGGGTGCTGGCCTGCAGGAAGGCCGAGGAAGAGGGGAAGTTTACTTTCCCTGACCGGGTCCCTGAGCTGTGAGGATAAACAGGATGGAGGGAGCTGCCAGGGGCTGGGGCTTGAGCTGGGACACTTCCCAGATCCCTCAAGTTCCTGCATTGGCCTCGCGCTGCTATGATGAAATACCTGAGACGATCAGCTTATAAAGAGAAAATGTTTACTTTGGATCATCATTTGGGAAGTTTCAGTCCATGATGGAAGGGCCCTGTTCCTTTTGGACCTGTGGCGAGTCAGGAGGAATGTGTGGGGCAAAACCGCTTATGTCATGGCCTGGGAGCCAAGGGGGGGGGTCCCATGGTCCCACCCTCGTGACCTAAAGACCTCCCACTCATAATAGCCCTCCCTACCCCCTCACCACCCGCCCTGTGCTGGGCAGGGAACCCAGGGCAGCTTACCACTGAGCCATGGCCCCAGCCCTTTTTAATTTTGTATTTTGAGACAGGGTCTCACTGTGGTTGAGGCTGGCCTCAACCTTGCGCTCCTCCTGCCACAGCCCCCTGAGTCACTGGGGTTACGGACAAGGCTCCCCACACCTGGCCTGGCCCACTTCTTAAACGTGGAAGAGACCGAGCCTATAGCACAGGGGCCTGTGGGGGGCTTTGGAGATCCAGCATACGGCAGCGCCCCTCAGGAATGAAGCTCCTGGGGTCTCTCTGTCAAGACCAGGATGTGGTCCTGTCTCAGCTTCTGGAAGCTGCTGGGCCCTGGGCGCTCTCTGACAGAATTGAGAAGTCAGGAAGAGGTCACCACCGTTCGGCACAGCTCTGGGAGCAGGTGTCTGGATTCTCGGGCCTGAGTTGCCCTCACACACAGTTTACCTTCTGCTTGTTGTAACTTTACAGCGTTAGCTGGTCCCCGTGGGGCTACCTGGTCTTTGTCTTGAGATTTATTTGTTTGTTTTCGGTACCAGGGATTGAACCCAGGGACACTTAACCGCTGAGCCCCCTCCCCAGCCCTATTTTGGGTTTTATTTAGAGACAGGGTCTCACTGAGTTGCTTAGTACCTCATTTTTGCTGAGGCTGGCTTTGAACTCACGATCCTCCTGCCTCAGCCTCCTGAGCCACTGGGATTACGGGTCACACTGCACCCGGCTCAGGTCCCTGGTTCTTAAAGAAGGCCCCCTCTGGAGAAAGGAAAGGGTCTGAACACTTGATCCTGCAGCACAGAGGACGCGGAACAGGATGGACATGATGGGGGTGGCCTCGGAGGAGAGCTCGGTAGCCCCCACGCCCCCCCAGGCTGAGAGCAGGTCAGCACCAGAGCTGCGGGGCCTGGTGTGGTTGCCAGCCCCTCTCCTGGCCCCACCGGTAACCATAGCAAATGAGATAGAGTTAGACATACAGGAGAACTTCCAACCTGGCAGAACTGTGGTATGAAGCAGGGAGACTCTCTTCTGGGGTTCCCCAGGCTGAACTCCTCCTATCCTTCCAGGCATGGAGAGTGGGCTCCTGAGAAACCCCATTTTTAGCACCTGCCCTCCCTTGCTGGCCCTTTTTTAGGGAAGCGGTGGCCAGCATGACGTCCGGCAGAGGGCGCTGCGGAGCCTGGAGCGGTACTTCTACCTGATCCTGTTTAACTACTATCTCCACGAGCAGGTGGGGCTGGGGGCTCCTCCACATGTCCCCCCCCATAGAGTGATGGGTGTCAGGGACCCCACGGAGCTGGGTGGGGGCGCAGGTGCTGTGTTGGTCCCCAGGAAGGCGGAAGCCAGGGACCCGTGGGAGGGTGGTTCCTGGGCCTGACCCCTCTGGCCTCTGCCGTGGTGACAGCGCCATCCGGCCTCCTTCGCCGCGCTCTGGTCCCCGTGCTGGCCTTCTCCTGGGGTGGGCGGAGAGCTGGCCGGCGCTGCGCCTGAGTGCCCGTCTCTCCGCCTCGGGCCGCAGTACCCCCTGGCCCTTGCCCTCAGTTTCAGCCGCTGGCTCTGCGCCCACCCTGAGCTCTACCGCCTGCCTGTGACACTGAGCCCCGCAGGGCCCGCGGTCCCCAGGGACCTCATGGCCAAGGGCTCCCTGGTGAGTGGCTGGCGGAAGGGAGTGGGAGTGGGCCTGGCTGGGGGACCCTGCGGGCTTGGGGCAAGCGTGGCCCACGGGGTGGCAGGATCCTCTTGGGAGCAGGAGCCTCCTCAGGCCCCAGGATCGGGCCTCTCTTCCTTTTTATTTATTTTATTTTCCAGTTGTCAGTGGACCTTTAATTAATTAATTTATTTATGGGCGGTGCTGAGAGTCTCACCCAGGGCCTCCCACGCGCCAGGCGAGCGCCCTACCTCCGAGCCATGACCGCAGCCCCTCAGGCCACTGTTCTGTCCCTTTTCTGAGTCTCAGACCTGCGTACTTTGGAGGGAGGCGGGGTGCTGGGCCGCGGTCCCTTGGTCCCAGCTCCTCTCTCTGAGCTCAGCCTCCTCCTCTGGGGAGCGGCTGCCCTGGCTCCTGTCCCCACTGGGGCGCTGGGGGAGCTCTGGGTGTGCAGAGGGGCTCTGTCCGCGGGGGAGGTGGAGCCCCCCTCTGGGCCACAGGCGGGTTCTGACCCTCAGTGGCTGCGGTTGGCTGCGGTAGGTCCCAGACTCGGTGCCCTCCCCACAGGAGGCCGATGACCTGGTCTCTCCGGATGCTCTCAGCACCATCAGGGAGATGGACGTGGCCAACTTCCGGCGAGTGCCCCGCATGCCCATCTATGGCACAGCCCAACCCAGCGCCAAGGTGACGCTCCTGGGGTCTGGGCCCCACATGGGGGCGGGCAGGGTGTGGCTGGGCCTTTCACTGACGGCCTCCGCCCCCAGGCCCTGGGCAGCATCCTGGCCTACCTGACTGACGCCAAGAGGAAGCTGCGGCAGGTGGTCTGGGTCAACCTGCGGCAGGAGGCCGTGCTGCAGTGTGATGGCCACACCCACAGCCTGCCGTTGCCCCGGCCAGCGCTGCTCCCCGACCAGCTGGAGGTGAGTTTCCTGCTCCTGCTCTGACTCCCTGCCTTGGAGCCTTCTGGAACTGGCTGAGGAGGGTCTTCGGGAGCCCCCTGTTCCTGCTACAGATGGAGAACCAGGGCCTCAGGGGCGGCTCAGGAGCTGCTGGTTGAGGACTCCTGCCCCAGGGCTCCTGGGGGGCAGGGAAGCCCCTGGCCGCCAGCCTGGTCACTGAGGCAGCAGGCTGTGGCCCTTCAAGGTGGCTGGCTGCAGGCTGCCTCAGCAGCCTCTCCCTCTGTCTGTCTGTGCCAGGCCCTGGAGACCCAGCTGAAGGCCCACCTGAGTTCGACGTCCCCCGACACGAAGGGCCCACCGAGCCCCCGGTTCCAGACGTGCCTCACCATGCGGGAGGTCTTCAGCCAGCACCACGGAGCCTGCCCCGGTCTCACCTACCACCGCATCCCCGTGCCCGACTTCTGTGCCCCCCGAGAGGAGGTGAGGGGCCGGGCAGGCCAAGGCCGCTGGGGGCACACCAGGTGACCCCTGCCTCCACGCCTGGCTCAGGGAGGGGAGACCAGCCCAGTCAGCACTGGGCCTCACATTGTCTCCTGAGGCCTTGAGATTTAGCCCAAGAGGCTCGTTCACACCGTTTTCTCGGTGTGTGTGTGTGTGTGTGTGTGTGTGTGTGTGTGTGTGTGAGTGTGGACACATACATACTGATCACGTTTTGCAGTGAGTGTTCTCGTGTGTGCTGCGTGTTACAGGATGTGCAGGTGTCTGATGGGCGTGTGCATGGGGCATGGGGCCCCTGTGGAGGGTACCGACGTGTGCCTGGCAGGTTCTGTGGAATCTGGGAGGCAGAGGTGGGGTTTAGGGGAGCTGCGTGGGGTTCGTGCAGGAGAACATCGTGACGGGCTAGTGTGACTGAAGCAGTGTTGTGTGGCCGCTGTGGCTTCGTGACAGATGTGTGTTCCTAGGAGGGGTAGCCTGTAGGTAAGGTACGTGGGTGTGTTCGTGGTGTGTGCCTGACGTGTGTTGTGAAGGGATCACAGTGCGCCTCTGGACACGCTTCAAAGCTACCCGGGCTCACATGTCCCTGCTGAGGGCTCCTGCCTGTCGTGTGTGGCCCCCTGGTGGCTGAGGGCAGCAGCAGTCTGAGCTCAGGACCTTGCCCTTGCATGGGGGCCTGGCCTCGTCCAGTTGGGTTGGCAGGGGTGCAGGACCCGGGTTGGCATGACCTGCTGGGTGGGGGTGGGCAGGTGGAGCCCCCGGGGTGCTGTGTCTGCTCACACATCCGGTCCCTGGGGTGGGGACGGTGTGACTGCACCAGGGTGCAGCGGTTCACACACACGCGGTCTCCGGTGCCGAGTGAGCCGCATGTGCGCACTTGCAAAGCTGTGGGCCGGGCCGTTCCTGGGGTTGCCGTCTGAGGGGGTGTCATGCCGGGAGTCGGAGCAGCCGGGAGGCCCCACCCTCAGCTATGCCCTCCCACCCAGGACTTCGATCGCCTGCTGGAGGCCTTGCGGGCTGCTCTTGCTAAGGACCCAGGCTCCGGCTTCGTGTTCAGCTGCCTCAGTGGCCAGGGCCGGACCACAACGGCCATGGTGGTGGCCGTGCTGGCCTTCTGGAGCATCCAAGTACGTGTGGCCTCTTGCATGAGGACGGGTCTGCCTGGCGGTGGTGGGCATTGGAGTCCTGGGGACGCTGCCCGTGCAGGAAGCCACAGGGAGCAGACAGTGCCTGGGTCCTGGCAGACCCCCGCAGGGCCTTGGCCGGGGGGAGGGAGGCTGGGTGCTCCAGGTCAGCTGCTGTGCTCCCTCAGGGCTGCCCAGAGGTGGGTGAGGAGGAGCTGGTGAGTGTGCCAGACGCCAAGTTCACCAAGGGAGAGTTTCAGGTGAGTGTGCCCCGCGGGGTCCCGGGGGCGTCTGGGGAGGGGAGAGGAGGCCTGCGGTGGGTCTGGGGGTGTTCCTCAGAGCTCTCCCCATTGCTGTCTCCTCTTTTCGGCTCCGGGGCCCTGTGGCGGGTCACTGGACATGTCCTCGTCTGGGTGAGGTTGAAGACCGCCATCAGGCGCCTGGGACCCAGCGTGGGCCCCACTGCCCTGGTCCTTCCCCTGCCTCGGGTCGGGGTGCTGAAAAAGGATCACAGTGCGTGGCCTTTTAGAGTCTCGGTACCCATGTTAAGAACTGTGCAGAAATTGCAACGTGAGCTGCATGCATTGCGGCCCAGTGGTGGAGGGCTTGACCGGCAGGTCCGAGGCCCTGGGCACAGCCCCTAAGCAGAAACCAAAGGTCAAAACACAACACTTTGGGAGCCTGGCCTGAGAGGCACAGGACCCCACCTTGTCAGTCCCTGCCTGAGAGAGGGCCAGCAGGGCTCTGCAGCCAGGGCCTGGCCTCAGGCTGGGGTGGCCGTTCAGAGGGGGCTGAGCCAGCTGCCTAGCCTGGGGACCCCACCCCACTGTCTCTCGTGTGCTCCTCCCGCTCCCCGGGCCCAGGTGGTGATGGACGTGGTGCAGCTGCTGCCTGATGGGCACCACATGAAGAAGGAGGTGGATGCAGCGCTGGACACAGTCAGCGAGACCATGACACCCATGCACTATCACCTGCGGGAAATCATCATCTGCACCTACCGCCAGGTGAGCCTCACCTGCCCAGGTGTGCTTCCAGATGTGCCCAGCCCCTATGGGGCTGATGGGGTGTGAGGTGGCTGGCGGTATGGTAGGCTCGCCCTCTGCTCTTGGTCACGTTTCCATCTTCCAGAAGCAGAGGTGATCCCTGAAAGGGAAACCCCCAACCTCCCTGATCCTGTCCCTGGGGCGTGTGCAGGGGTGATACGGAAAACACCTGACCGCTTTGCCCCGGGGCCCATGGAGAATGAGGCCAGGCAGAGCACCTACCCGGGCCCCGTGTGGACTCTGTATTCTGTGGATATGGGGACCCCCGTGTGCCTGGATCAGAGTCGGGTAGATGGCAGGGTCCTCAGGGCCTGGGAGTGGTTGTCGGGCCCAGCAGGTCAGCATTTACCCACCAGTTCCCCCAGGACACGGTCTGTGCTGCCCTGGAACTGGGCCTGGCCCCCATTGGCCTCTTTCTTTGGTCTGCTCAGTTAAAAATGAATTTTTCCTTAGAGCATTAGCGTTACACAGAGTAGTTGGGTTCACTTAGACAGAATCACTCAGGCATGGAATTTGATCCAACTCCATTTCAGTCCCTTCCCTCCCCACAAATTAATTTTGAACAACTCACTAAATTATAAAAATGAAGTTTCTATAACAGTTTTGGATTTCATGTAAAAATATGGATTTTCATCCTATCTAAGTGTGCCCTTGTGTCCAGCCCTCTGGACCCCATGCTCCCAGCTTGGGCACACTTGGCTCACCCACCTGCCATCACAGGACCAGGGGTCACTTGGGCATTGCAGCCTCAGGCCTCAGTGGGGTGCACTGACCTGCCCACTTCTGTGCTCCCCCGGCCTGGGAATTGGGTTGGCTGCCGAGACAGTGGGGTGCTCGGGTGGGAGGGGCCACCAGAGGTGGGGTGAGAGCTCCCGTGGGTGGTGCCAGCTCGGGTTCTGTGCTGCTGGTCTGTGATTCTCAGGGACAGCTTCCACTCATAGCCTCAAGCCAGCCCCGGGCCTCAGCCTGCAGGTGGGACACATGAGCAGAGTGATCCAGACTTTGCTCAGGGTCCTGGGGCAGGCACAGCATGGGGAGTCAGATAAGATCAAAGGTCAGCTGGGAGAGGGTTCTGCAGACTTCAGGGGCTGCCAGTGTGGGGAGGGGAAGGTGGATAAGGAGCTTCTGGAGTGGACTTGGTGTACTTTGGTAAGACACACGTGTTTCCTCCAGAGCCTGTGGTTAAATTGTACCCCGGGGCTTCTGTTGGGTGACTTTTGGGTCCCACTCGCCCTGGTCTCTCATGCTGCCACCAGGTGGCAGCACCGAGTCAAGAGGCTGAGCTCCTTCACTTGAAGAACTCACTGGCAGAGGGCAAAGGTCTCAGGCTTCCAGATGTTTCTGCAGCTAGAGGCCCAGGGAGTCCAAAGGGGGTGGCTAAAACTGGGCACAGCGGTGGATGCCTGTATTGTAATTTTGAGACCCTGTCTCAAAATAAAATAGAAATGCAGCTCAGGGGTAGAGTGCTTGCCTAGCATGTGCTAGGCCCTGGGTTCAATCCCTAGTACTAGGGAAAAGTGGGGAGGGTTGGGGGTAATACCTAGTCCTGCTTCAAAATACCACAGACACCGCCCCATGCTGGCTGAACTCTGCCAAGAGTCCCCTTCTCTATATCCCTGACTCAGGCCTCTGAGTCCTGCCACCCAGGATGTCCACTGTGAGAGACACACAGGGTGGAGCAGGGAGTGTTGTGGGTCCTTCCCACCAGGCCACCCACCCCCTTCCCAGTTCCAGAGTGGTGCTGACCTCTGCAGTGGGAGGATGGGGATCCCCAGCCTCATCCCGGGGCCCCTGGAGGGGTCAGAGGCCAAGGGTGGAGTCATTCTCTGGTGTAACCACCAGGTGGTGTCAGCGAGCTAAATTTTGGTCAATTCTTCAAGGTGCTGAAGCGAGGGGAGCCTGAGACATGCCCCAGTGCCGGGGCCTTGCCTGCCTGCGCAGGAGGTTAACCTGGGAGCTTTAAAACATACCCAGGCCTGGGATCCATCCCAGGAGAGTTCAGTTTGGTTGGTCTGCTGTGAGGCCAGCATAGGTCTTGTTTTCAAATTCCCCAGCTGTAACTAAGGCTGAGAACCACATCCCATATGCAGGGTCTCCACCCTCAGTGCCCCTCAGAGGCCCCTGGGCCCCGTGCTAAGCTGGGCCCACTCCAGGGTCTCTGATTCTAGGACTGGATGTCTGACAGCTCCCAGAGACTGGGACCTCACTGGGGACCAGCTGCCCTAGTCTCTTGCTCTTCCTCTTTGTTATAACAGCTTCATTGAGGTACGGTTCACTCACCATGCGATGCGCATATTTATAGTCTACCATTTTATGGTTTTAGTACATTCACAGAATTTTGCAGCCATCACTATCAAGTGTAGAACATTTCCAGAACCCCAGAAAGAAACCTCCTACCTGCTGGCAGTCTCTCCTCCCCCAGCCCCACATCTCCAGTCTACTTGAGCCTCTGTGGATTTGCCTACTCTAGTTAGGTTTCTGGGTTTTTTTGGTACTGAGGATTACACCCAGCTGTGCATAACCACTGAGAAACACCCCCAGCCCTTTTTAAAGTTTTTAAATTTTGAGTCAGGTCTCTCAAGTTGCTGAGGCTAGCTTGGAACTTATCCTCCTGCCTCAGCCTCCTGAGTTGCTGGGATCAGAGGCGTGTGCCACTGTACCTGGCTACTTCATTTCTTTTTAGTGCAGAATAACATTTCATTGTGTGGAAGGTTCGTGTTTTGGCTATCCACTCATTAGCTGACAGGCATTTGGGTTGTTTGCGCTTTTTCACTGTTTTGAGTCGTGGGCTGTGAACATTTGTGTGAAAGTATTTGTGTGGGCATGTTTTCATTTATCTTGGAGATACGCCTGTGTGGGGGAAAAATTAAAAAGCTCCATTTTCCCCTCTGTTCTCACCACGACACTCGGTGCAGATGACACCAGCCAGGCATCTTCTGATCTACCTGGAGATACCAGATCTCACGGGTTGAGGGCTCAGCTCCAAGACTGTCCCCTCCCCTTCCTGCCACTCATGAGCCCCAGGGGTTCAACTGAGCTTTTGATGGACAGGAAATAAACGCCACAACCTCCTCCTTGGGCTTAATGAATGGCTGGAGCAGCTCCCGGGCCCAGAGAGGCACGGGCTGAGGTTTGGGAGAAAGAACATGCAGCTTCCGGGTCCTCCGTGGGCATCACCTTCCAGGAGTGTCCATGTGCTCAGTGGCCTGTCCTTGGGGTTTTCCGGAGGCCTTAGTGCACGGGCAGCATTGCTGTAGGCTGGGAGGGGACCCCAGCGCTGTGTGTTCTGCTCTCCTGTTGATGTTTCTGGGCTGCACTCCTCCAGACACCCTCTGGAACGAGAAGGCTCTTGTGTTCCGCTACCTATCAAGGGTAGGTTAGGATTTCTATATAGTTTCTATGACTTCCCTTGGGGAAGAAATTCTAGTTTCTGTAGCCCACTTTGGAGTGCAAATTATGACCCAGTAACTGTAAATGGAAAGCAAAACTATGAATCAGAATAATACAGCCTCAGAGTAGATTGGTTGGATCCTGTGGTCACTCTAAGTTCAACCTTTGGAGGAACTTTGAGACTGTCTTCCACAGTGGCTCCACCGTTTCCCATCCTCACCAGCCCTGTGTGAAGGTTCTGATGTCTCCCTGTCCTTGTCCTTGCCAACACATTAGTCATTGTGGTTTTTTTTTTTTTTTTCTTTTTTCGCGGTGCTGGGAATGGTACCCAGGACCTTGTGCCTGCTGGGTGAGCGCTCTACCGCGGAACCACACCCCAACCCCTTGTCTTTCTTTTTGATTCTTGCCATTCTCCTGGGTGTGAAGTGTGAACTGGTGTCATGGTTTTGGTTTCCGTTTCCCCCTTGACCACTGGGGTTGAGCATTTTTTCATGAGCTGATTGATCATTCCGTATAGCTTCCTTGGTGAGTTGTTTGTTCAGGTCCTTTGCTCATTTTTAATTGAGTAGGCCTTGTTCATTAGTCTAGACATTCTTACATCTTCTGGGCGTCAATCTGTTATCAGAGGTATCATTTGCAAAAATTTCCTGCTATTCTGTGAGTCGTCTTCACTCTCTTGATAAGATCCTTTAGTGCACAGCAGATTCTGATTTTGACCAAGTTCAACATCTGTTTTTTTCTTGTGTTGCTTGTGCTTTGATGTCATACCTACTCTAAGGTCATGAAGATTTATGCCTATGTTTTTGTGATGCTCAATTTTATGTATCAGAATTTTAGGTATTGCCATGATATCCAGATATTTAGTCAAATACTATTCTAGATAGTTCTGTGAAAATATTTTTTTTAGGTGATATTAGCACTTAAGTTAACAGAAATTGAGTAAAGCATATTACCCTCCATGATGTGGGTGGGCCACATATAATTTTTGTCATTTATTCTATTGATACACAGCATGTTGGTTTATTGATTTTCAGGGGTTAAACCAGCCTTATATTCCTGGGATAAGTGATTGTAGTCGTGGCGTTGTGACTGAACACATACGTGCAGGATTCAGTTTGCTAGCATTTGGCTGAGGATTTTTGTATGTATATTCATAAGCATTATTGGTCTGCGTTTTCCTTTCTTGTGAAGCCTTTGCTTAATTTTGATATCAGGGTAACACAGTTCTCTTTCTGGCATCCTCTCTCCATGTCGACAAGATATTTCAATTCTGGGAGTTCCCTAACCTTCTCTGGGATCACATGGAGAGAGAGGAGGCTGGGCAATTGGAGTATCTGGGTTTGAGTCTCTTCTGGAAACACTCATGGCCCAGGTTCTTTGGCCCCGAGGTGGGACCATCGTGGCACCTGGTGAACGGGGGCGTGGTGAGGCCGGGTGAGGAGCGTGAATGCCTCCCACTACTCGGGCACGATTCCTGCTGGCCACAGTGGCCGCTGTTGTTGTTGTTGCCCTTCCCGTCACAGCTGGGAGCCGTGGTGAAGAGGTGCTGGAGTCCAGCTCTCTGTCCCACCCTGGGAATGGTTTTGTGTGCCCAGAACATGGCGCCGTGTCCTCTGTACTCCTCCGGGATGCTGTCAGCTGGGGCTCTACAAGAAAGATGTGACTAACTTTCCAGCTGGACTAGAGCTCTGGGTTCCAGTAGTCACAGCTGGTTGTATCTCAAAACCCTTGACAGGCCACTGCAGGCAGCAGGCCCTAAGGTCTAACCAGGGTTTTGTTCCTGTAGCTCCAGGTTTAAGTCTCGCCCAAGGCTGTGTCAGGCTCGAGTTCCCCTGGGGGTCAGGCAAGGCCCTCTGGAGCGCAGTCCTGGTTTCCTCCCCTGACAGGCCCCTGCTGATGTCCCTGGGCCTGTGGAGGGCTCAGCCTCGCCCTTCTGTGCCAGGGCCAACTAGCACAGGGACGCAGGAGGTTTTTCTCCTCACTAGCGCCCTCTAGGCCTGGGCTTGGGGAGGGCAGGAGACCTGGCTTGGGGCCGGACAAATAAGGCCACTTTGTTGAGGCTGTCACTAATTCATTGCCAACATTTGACAAGGGGACAGAAATTCCATATGGTTCTGATCCAAGGAGTTTTAGCAGGGAGATCTTTGCGGTCACCCAGTCGCAGATTCTGGAAGTGCTGCTAGAGAACAAGGCAGGACCTGGAAGGGACCTTAGCCCAGGGCTTGGGTCTCACAGAGCAGCTTACTTTTTTTTTTTCTTTCTTTCTTCTGGTAACGAGCCAGGCAGATGCTCTACCACTGAGCCATGGCCTGATTATCCCAGACCATTTTTTTTTTTTAAAGAAAGGACTTCCTTAGGATTGCTAGTGTCTAATTTTGTTTAATACGTCCTTTTAAAGAAAAGGAGGATACAAACATGTTCTTTGGGTACTCTCCAGGGATGTTATACCACTAAGCTACACCCCCCAGCCCTTTTTATTTTGAAACAGAACCTCACTAAGTTGCCAAGGCTGGCCTTGAACTTACAATCCTCCTGTCTCAGCCTCTTGAGTCACTGGGATTCCTAGAGGAATCAACCATTTAAAACCCCAGTTAGCATCTAATACAGTTGGTGTTTTATCATAAAAGAAAGGATATTTTGCCTGGCACTTGTAATCCCAGTGGCTCAGGAGGCTGAGGCAGGAGGACCGTGAGTTCATAGCCAGCCTCAGCCATGGCAAGACACTAAGCAACTCAGTGAGACCCTGTGATCTAAATAAAATACAAAGTAGGACAGGGGATGTGGCTCAGTGGTCAAGTGCCCCTGAGTTCAACCCCCAGTACCCTCCCTGCCACCAAAAGAGAAAAAGGATATTTTAGTAACAAAAAAGTTAGAAGGATGTCATGTCAGAATAGAAGCCTTGAAAATGTTTATGTCTCTAATTTCTGGTGGCCCCAGGAAAACCGGTCCAGGGCCTGGGCTTGGGGATTGCTGTTCCGGCCACAAGGCTTCTGTCTCCTTTATAAGGCCAGAAAGGCCGAATGCCTCCTCCAAGGTGACCTGCGTGTCCCAGCTTGGATCTAGGTCCTGCCTGAGGTGAGGGTGATGACCTGCGTGGTCCCAGCTGCCTCCAGGTTAGAAGGGGCCTCAGGCCAGCTCTGTACATGGGAGGGGAGACCCTCTGACCGCCTGTGTTCCCACCTGCTGGCGATACTGCTCCTCCCATGGGGTGGCATGAGGAAGTCCTTGGGGACCAGAGGAGCAGGACTTGCCTCATGCCTAGTAGGTGCTAAGCACGGAGGGCTCTGAGGGTGCCCCAGGCCAGTGCCCCAGGGGGGTCCCTCCTGGTTTCACAATGTCCCCGCTGACCCTCAGCATCCAGTGCTGAAAGGCTGTGGAGAGACCTGGCGTCTGTTTAAAGATGAGGCCGGGGGCCTGGAGTGGGAGGGCAGAGTGCCCAAGGTCCCCTGCGAGTTGGTGGTAGAGCAGGATGAGAGGCCCAGGTCCTCACCCCCGAACTGTCTCCTGTCCACTTTGCTCTTGACCCTGGGGTCTCCTCCGCGTTGCTCTCGTGGGCGGCAAGGGTTTGCTGAGGCTCTAGTGGGGCAGCAGCTCGGCTGCCCTCCAGGGAACCGCTCCTCCAGAAGTGGACAGCCCTGGGTCTCCCCAGGTGTCTGGCTATTCATTCACACCTCTGTCTCTGGTTTCAAACCGGAGGTCCCTAGGTGACCTCCAGTGGGTCTGCAGTTCTCTGGACACAGTGGCCGGGGTGCTGGTCAGCCCTCTGGGGTTCCCTGCAGCCTCGGGATGGCCGTGGCCCTGAGCCCAGGCCTGGGCGTCACCTCCGTCAGCTCCACTGCCTGGGAACTGTCCGCCTGAAGTGTCCTCCCCAGAGATCACAGCCTAGGGACTCGGAGCCCCTAACTGCAGGCAGCTCCTGGCTCCCTGGCCCTCCGCCCCTCAGCACCTCTGAGCAGCTGTGAAGGTGGCTTGGCGAGGAGCGGGGGAGCACAGCCCCTGGCCTTTGGCCTTTGCTTCCAGCAGTGAAGGCCCCGCAGGGCGGGGGCAGGCAGTGGGGGTGCGGCCACTGTTGCCCCGTGGGAGAGGGGAACCCCACTCCAGGCGGGCTTGCAAGGAGAGCAAGAGGGAGGCCGGCGGATGGCGGGTGGCGGCTGGCGTAGAGCTGTGGGCAGTGCAGCGTCGCCGAAGCCTGCGGAAAGCGTGGCGAGGCCCTGGAGAGCCGGGCCTCCAGGGCCCCGGGGCCTGTGGGCATCCAATTTTTGCCTTTTTGTCTGGTCTTTGTGCGCTTGCGCGTACCTTCTCTGGTGGGCGGGATTATGATGGCCCCGGGATTCCGCACCCGGGTGGTGTCACTCAACACGGCTCCCCAGCGTGGCCACCCCCTGCCCGCCTGCCCTGGGCCTGCGAGGAAGGCCAGCTGAGCCTGCCTTCTGGGGGCCGGGAGGGGCGGTGCACAAATGGTCTCTCCCTGCAGGGTCTTTGTGTCATACTAACATCCACGTAACCTGCAGCCCTGTGGGAATGTCCTGTGTCCCCTGCGGTTCCTCTGTGGATGGCCTTTCCAGGTGTTTCCTGGGGTGGGGTGTCCAAGTACATGCTGCTCCTTTACCCGTGGCGATCACTTCCTTCCTTCTTATATAAATTTATCTATTCATTTTGTTTTAGTTGTAGTTGGACACAATACCTTTATTTTCATTCATTTGTTTTTATGTGGATGGAACCCAGGGCCTCGCATGTGCTAGGCAAGGGCTCTACCTCTGAGCCCCAGCCCCAGCCCCACGGGGATTATGTCTGAAGGCTGATCCTTTAAAAGTAGCCATATAGTAGTCATAATTATTGACTACCTTGAAAGGTAGAAACTTATTTTATTTTTAAAAAGTTATTTTGGAAATTTTCAAACAGAAAACTTCAAAGTGGAAAGCCCCAGGGGCCCTAGTATGCCACCTCCTGGCTGTGGGAGGTCCCCATCACCTCCTCTTCAGCATGGGTCACTGTGAAGCAAGTGCCTGCCTGCACAGCATTTCCTCTGTAAATATTTCATCATGTGCCCCTAAAGAGGTGATCTTGCTGGGTGTGGTGGCACATGTCTGTAATCCTAGTGGCTCCGGAGGCTAAGGCAGGAGGACCCAGAGTTCAAAGCCAGCCTCAGTATGGGAGACCAGCCTCTGCACGTGACTGAGTTAACTCCCCTGCTGGGCAATGTGAGGTCAGGCATCCATGCTGCTAGACTGCCCCGCTCTTCTAGGGTTCCAGTGACTGTCTTCCTACAGCCCCATGGGTGAAGCTTTGCTCGCCTGTTCCTTTGTAATATAACCCCTTGCCCTGTTTAGGATAAAACGTTCCATGGAAGTGCCTTGTGTGTGTTCCCTTCTCTTACTGTGGCCTTGGGTGTGGCCTACCCAGGTGTCAGTCAACCTGCTGACAGTGGACATCATGAAGATAGACTCAGCCCCTGAAACCTGACCCCGTGCCTCATTTGAATAGCTTCTCCTCAATAAAAGGGGTCAGCACGTGCTCTCGCTCTCTTTCTTTCTGCGGACCCTTAAGGTCAGAGGAGCCGTCACAGCTACCCCAGAGAAAAAGGTACTTGTGTCTCTTGTGTGGTTATTTTGCGCAGCCCAGTTAGCCCAGTTTACCTGGAGTGACCCCTGAGTTTTAGTCGGGAGAACAGAAACCCGGCACTCAGCAACTTAGCAAGGCCTTAAGCAACTTAGTGAGACCCTGATCTAAATAAAATATGAAGAGGGGCTAGGGAATGGGAATGTATCTCAGTGGTTAAGTGCCCCTGGGTTCAATGCCTGGTACCAAAAAAGAAAAAAAAAAAAGAGACAAGGTGATCTTTTGAAAAAGGATAATCAGGACACCAGTGTCTCCCCTAAAACAATCAGCAGTTTCTTATCATCAGATGTTGAGTCAGTGTTGAGATTTGCTCACTGGCCTCATTGAGTCTGTCCTGGGAGCAGGTCCACACGAGAGCCACCTGTTACACATGGTCGGTTGGCCCTTAAGGCTCGTGGATTTGCCTACTTATTGGGGGCTGGGAGGGAACCCGGGGGCCTCTAAATACGGGAAGGAATCTACCACTCAGCCCTCCCCCGCCTAAGGCCCTTTTCATCTCAAAAGCTCTTCTCTTCCCTCTCCCCTGGATCACATTGTTGGGAGCAGCTGGTCATCCCACCAGGCTTCCTGAGGCTGACCTTGCCAGTGGCATCCTGGGTTTAGCTCAGCCTCTGTCTCCTGTAGACTTCTGGAGTCACAGGCTTGTACCAGTTCCTGCTCCATCTTTGTCTGGAATAGATGGAAGAGTTACAGGTGGCGCCAGGGCCTGGAGGCCTTGCCCTTGCACTTGTTGTGACTGGTGTCCTTGGTGTACGTCACTTGAATTTCTTCTTTCATTTGGAATTTGCAGGACCCGGTGTGGTGGTGCAGCCTATAATCCCAGTGGCTTGGGAGGCTGAGGCAGGAGGATCTCAGTTTGAGGTCGGCCTGGGCCACTTAACGGGACCAGAAAAGGGCTGGGATTGCAGTTCAGTGGTCTAGTCTCCTTAGGTTCAATTTCTAGTACTGCTTTAAAAAGAAATGGGGGGATGGCCATTCGTAATTTGCAGAATGGTGATCGGCTCATTCCTCGTTTCTTCTTTAATTAACTGTGGCAATTAACTGACAGTTCCTGAGAGACCACCCTTTCTGGGGCAGAAAGGCAGGTGGTTGCTTTTCCCCTGGATTTCCCTGTCTTCAGAGGACAGGGAAAGACGTTGGATGGTGAGGGAAGGGGGAGCCAGGGGCGGCTGCAGACCAGTGCTGGAGGCCAGGGCCCGGCGTCTCCCAGCAGCTCAGCACCAGTCCCGGGTGCTCGCAGCCGGGTCCTCACTCTGCACTGGTGTCTGACGACAGGCAGGCTCCCCTTAGCTCTGGTCTTGCATTTGTGGGGGAGAGAGGTCTCCGTCCTTAGGCCGAGTGTGCCCAGGAACACAGCTGGGGGTGGCAGGGAGAAGGTGAGACCCAGACCCAGCTCCCGGATGCGGCCCTCTCTGCGCCTCCCTGTCCCCGGGGGGCCAGCTTCACCTCCTCCTCCCCTCCCCTAGCTTGTCGTGGGGGGGACGCCACGGTCCTGGCTCTTCTCAGGCTGCAGAGCAGAGGCCGCAGGACAGGGCTGGCATGGAGGTGGCAGGCTGAACCCGCAGACAGTCTTCACTGGGATGGACCCGCCCTGGGATGACAGTCTCTGTCCCTCTTTTATCCTGACTCAGGCTTGCCTGGCTTTGGGGGCTGCAGCCAACAGTGATGCCCTCTCCACTGTTCATGGCGATGGCCAAGCCTGGTCACCCTGGCTGTGTGAGGAACCAGAATGTTCAGGGAATGTGTGTGTGTGTGGGGGGTGGCCCTGGGAATGGAACCCAGGGCCACTCTACCACCGAGCCCTTTTTATTATCATTATTATTTTTCATTTTGAGATAGGGCCTCTCTAAGGTGCCCAGGTTGGCCTCAAACTTATGGTCCTCCTGCCTCAGCCTCCCGGGTTGCCAGGCTTACAAGCACGTGCCATTGTGCTGTTCTCAGGGAATTTTAAGAACTGCCTCAAATGGAAAAAAGAGAGAAAGAAAACCCTTTGGACTAAGCCATTTGGTGAGGTAGGGCCGGACGGGCCAGGCTGAGGGGAGGCCAAGACGGCCACAGGCCCACAGAGTGACACAGTCTGTGGAGCAGTCGTTTCCTGTTGGGCCTGGGAAGGGGAGACATTTGTGGCATAAACCAAGGTCAGGGCCCTTGGAGGAAGCCCTGCTGGGATCGGTGATGCCCGCCTCACCTCCCTTGTGTGGGCCGGGGCGTGAATTCTCGGTGTTCTGTGTTTGAAGCAGCTTTCTGAGTCCCCTGTTTCCTCCAGAGGAGTTTGAGGAGGAGCTGAGGTGAAGGCAGCCACGGAGGACGAGCCACGGAGGGGGCGTGGCATGGCCTTTGGTCTCAGATGTAGGTTTGGGGGGTTTTGTTTTTGCAGGGCAGGGGTGGAAGGTCCCGGGCCCTTGCGCCTGCCCGGTGAGCCCCCTGCCTCCGAACCCGCCCCTCAGTCCGAGAGGCAGTGTGTGCAGGCTGTCTGTGTGACTGGGAGCAGTTTCCTGAGGCCCACCTTCTGTTCCTGCTGGGCCTCAGGCTGCTGGTGAAGTGGGACAGGTTCATTAGGCCAGTTCACTGGGCAGAAATGCAGGGCTGAGCACAGGACCGGAGCCCCTCTGCCAACACTTTGGCCTGTCCTTTCTTTGCACTGCTGTGGCCAGGGACCATTCTGTGGTAGCATAAAGAGGAAGGGTTAGCGGGGAAGCCCCCAGCTGCTCCCGGGTGCGCCACAGGGTTGGTGTGGGGTCTGCACACAGAGGAGCTGCTGGGCATCAGTGAGTCGGCCCAGTGCCACAGGACTAAGGTCTTGAAGGAGATAAGCAAGCCGGACGGGGTGCACTCTGTAATCCCAGCAGCTCAGGAGGCTGAGGCAGGACGATTGTGAGGTCAAAGCCAGCCTCAGCAATGGCAAGGCACTAAGCAACTCAGTGAGACCCTGTCTCTAAATAAAATACAAAATAGGGCTGGGGATGGGGCTCAGTGGTTGAGTGCCTCCAAGTTCAATCCCTGGCATCTCCCCCATCCCCCAAAAAGTAAGCAAGATGGGCTCTGCATGGGGGTCTTTGTCAGCCTCTCTAAGACCTTGGAGTTATAAAGAAATAAAATAAAAGTCTATCAACAACAACAACAAAAGACCCTGGAGTGGCCAAAGTTGTTCCCTGGAGACACCTTTCCGAAAGGTAACGTGTCTCCAGGGCCCGTCCTGGGCAACTAGAGGAGCCCTGGAGTGCTGTGAGGGTCCCACCAAAAGTGACAGAAGAAAGGCTGCTTCCTGGGCTTGCCCACTCGGCCCAGGACAGAGCCAGTGGGTCAGGGCAGCCACTGGAACAGAATCTGTGTGTGCACGCGTGTGCGTGCGTGTGCGCGTGTGCGTGCGCATGTGTGTGCTCCTCCATGCATGTGCAGAGTGTGGGCTGCGAGCCCTTTGGCTTCCCTGCCTTCCAGTCTTGGGCTGAGCAGGAGCGTCCCCTCCTGCTGGGGACTGGAGGGGTCTAGACTCCACTTCAGCATCCCCTGGGGCCCTGGGTCCAACCCCCACCCAGGAAGACCCTCCTGTGCTCTTGCTGTCCCTTCTGCTGCAGAGGCAGCCTCCCCTAGCCTGGTTCCAGGACCTGCCTGGCGCAGCCGGGGCTCCAGAGGTGTCTGCAGGGAGCAGGTGGAAGGTTGGTCAGGGTGTTGGAGACCTGGGCTGCCTGGTGCCTTCTTGGTTCCCCGCTGTGGGTCGTCCAAGACGAGGTTCTTCTCCAGAGACGAGACGCGCCCCGGGGGTGGTTGGAAACCTGGGTTCCAGGCCCAGCTCTGCCGGTGACTCCCTGAGCAGCCTTGGCATGTTGCTGTGGCCTCTGGTCCTGTTTTCCCCTGTCACCTGGGGTCGTTAGCCCTGCTCTTTCACTGTGAAGAGCGGAGGCGAGGACCAGCCCTGACGCTGTGAGGCGGGAGTGGGTAAGGGCGTGTGGGCAGGGTGCCCGACCCCAGGCTCACTGAGGGGTCATTCACAAGGAGGGGGGCGTCACGTGTTGGGTGGAGCCGTGTACCTGGGGGGGGGTGCTCTGGGCGGGGTTTTCTGGGGACAGCAGGCAGAGAGGCCTGGCTCCAGGTCGGTGACTTCACTGTCAGTAAGAAACAGAATATGGTGTCCTTGGAAAACCGTGCCCACGTGGGCTGAGGCCCGGGTACAGCAAGCTCCTGTTTCAGGCCCTGGTGCCAGGCAGTGCCAGAGGAAGCCCCCAGGACAGGGCTGATGGCGTGGGGGGGCTCGCCCTCCGAGGAGAGGCTGGCCTGGTCCTGGGGGAAGGCGGGGACCTGCCCTGCAGCCCTGGCCCTTTCTGAGGGCTGGGAGCAGAGGCCACCAGCTCCTGTGTCCTCCCACTCAGGAGGTGAGGTGGGGGACGGGGGAGCTCGGGATGGGGAAGGGAGAGTCTGGCTGTTGGCACGGACCTGGGCCTGGCCTCGCTGGCTGGCCTTCCTGCTTCCTCGAGCCTGAGCTGGGCCCGCTCTGGCCAGGCAAGCCACGCGTGGGCAGGAGGCTGTGGCTCCTGTGTGGGCTCTGCTGCCGGCTCTCCAGGTGGCCATGGCAGGACTGCACCCCCGACCTCCCCTGTTCTGGAAAGCAGAGGGGTGGTGTGGGCCGGGCCGTGCCCAGCACCCTGCGAGGCTGGGATTCACGGAGACACGAGACCCAGCCCTCGCTGGCCATCGACTGAGCATTTAGCACCTGCCTTCCAAGTGTCAGTACTGCGGAGTGCTGGAATGCCACAGATAGAAGACAGTCCCTCCCTGGGGGAGTCTGTGCTCCGAGGGGGGAGACTTGTGGCTTGGTGGACAGCGACGTCACGCGGGAGCTGAAGCAGTGAGGAGGTGGGGAGGGGATTGCAGTTTTGTGTAGGGTGGGCAGACAGGGCTCAACCACAGTGGCATTTGGACAGACTGGGAGGAGGTGAGGGTGGAGCCATGCCACCATCTGAGGCAGAGGACAGAGCGTGTGCAGAGGGCCTGAGGCAGGAGCAGCCTGGTGATTTTAAGGGGCAGAGCGAGGGAGCCGGAGGGCAGGGCAGGAGGTCAGAGGGTTCACTGCCAGGAGGCAGACCTCGTGTGGGCTTTCAGCTTCCACTCCGAGCACAGGGGAACCAGAGGGGAGCCGCTGTGGGGTCTGGAGCAGAGATGCTCGCCAACGTGTTGAGAATAGACAACGGGGTGGAGTCGGTGCAGGGCGGCCAGGCGGGGGCTGTCATGGACCAGGACAGCGGGAGGCAGGCCTTGGGAACTTCTCAAAGGGGAGCCAGTGGGCTTCCCTGACTGTGGGTGTGGGGCCGGGGGGAGATGGGAAGGAGGGGTCTCGACTCAACCCCAGCTGCTGAGAGGACATCATTCCACTGAGATGGGCAAACTGGTGTGGCGGATCTGGGGAGTGTGTGGGGGTCTCTTGGGGCCTGACCGATACCCACAGAGGTGCTTCCCAGGCGGCTGCGTGGAGCTGTAACCGGGGGTCCCAGCATCTGCCTAGGATCCCAATTCTGGGTGCTACTGGGTGCTGTGGACAGGAGATGACCTAGGGAGGGGTGTCACTGGCCACCTGAGCGCCTGCTACAGATTGGCCCCGGAGGGGGCAGTGGTTATAATCCAGCGCCTGCCGCTGGGTTTGTGGTTAGGGAGGCAGAGCCTGCCTTGGTACGCGGTCCTCACTGTGGAATGAAGATGAAAAGGTTCAGGCTGAGAGCGAGGGGCCGTGGAGGGTCAGGGTGGGGGACTCAGAACAGGCTTCAGGGGCCCTGCCCCAGGCCCGGAGGGACAAGCTGCACATGGCACGGCCAGGCAGAGGAAGGGCATTCCAGGGAGGAGGAACAGAGTGGGAGAAGGCCCAGAGGATGGAGGGCAAGAGGGGCTGGCTTGGCCCTGGTAAAGAGGTCAGAGTAAGAACCTGGAACGTGTGGTTCATGCCCAGCAGCGCAGAACTCTGGGACTTTGGGCAGCTTCTTAACTTTGCTGAGCCCCAGCTGCAAAACAGGAAGGCCCTCCTCCTGCATGGGATTGCTCTGAGAGAATGTCAGGGTCCGATCGTTCGATTTGGGTGTGACATGCTCAGCGTGTCAACCTGGGGGCTCCCAGCCCTGCTCGGTGGGCCTCTTCCTGGTGGCCCAGCAAAGAGCAGAGCGTCAAGAGAGCCACCTTGGCAGTGCTGGGCTGCCTCAGGCCAGGCAGACCCGAGGGGTGAGGGGCTTCAAGTGCTCAGAGTCCTGGCTGCCTCTGGTGACCCTGTTCTATTTTAGGCTCCGTCTCAGCAGACGAGGAAGCTTGTCCCACTGCAGTGCAGCTAATGACAGCCTGGAGAACTGGAAAACTCTTAAAACATGTGCGCTATTTTGATCCCCAGGAGGTGGCTGCCACTCCTGCCCAGGCAGCGTGAGCTCTGATAGGAAGACGGTCACGGTCCAAATCACAGCCCTGTGACTGCACAGGATGTGCCCACAGCACTCCCTGGGTGTCCGGCACCTCTCTGCGCAGAGCTCTGGATTTAGGATAATTCTACCCTTGCCGTAGGACCCGGAAGTAGCCCCTGTCGCCTCCACCCGAATCCTCCTCAGGCCCAGTCCTGGCACAGGCAGGTCTCTGTCCCCATGGGAGCAGGCCACAGAGGGCGCAGGCTGTGTCCACCGCCAGCCGAGACCTAGAGCTTTTTGTGCCCACAGGACCTTTCTTCTGGGCTTTTTCATCGAAAGTGGTTTGAAGTGGCTCTTGCCCAGCGGAGCTGTGGGTGGCTTCCTCCCTTTTCTAAGAAAGGGCTTCCAGGTGGGCTCCAGGCCTGGGGTGGCGTCTGGGGAAGGGTAGAGGCAGCCTGAGGGGGGGTGTGCTCACCTCTTCACTGCGCTGTGATGAAGGTGGCGGTGGTCCTGTGGTGGCTGCGGTTTGCATTTAGGGAAAACAACATTGTTTTTTTCCTTTTTTGGGTCTATTGCCTGATTTCTATGCAAAATGGACTCTCGAGCACAGGCTCCGTCCATCCTTAGAACTCAGCATCCTCGCTGCTGCAGCCACTGTCCTTCAGGGAGCCTTGGGGTCGTTCCCAACCCCGGAGTCACCTCCAGCCCACCTGAGGTTGAACCCAGGTGCGCTCAGCAGCGGAGCCACATCCCCAGCCCTTTTTCATATTTGATTTAGAGACAGGGCCTCGCAGAGTTGCTTCGGGCCTCGCTGTTGTTGAGGCTGGCTCTGAACTCTTGATCCTCCCGCCTCAGCCTCCTGAGCTGCTGGGATGACAGGCATGCCACCTCTCCTGACTCCGCTCCAGCCCCTTGTGTGCTGGGTCCAGTCTTGGATTGTCTCCCTCACTCCTGTCTGGCCCCATCCCACCTCTCCCCCACCACTCCTCCTCTGTCCACCCTGTGGGCACATATTCTGGGTCCTCTTCCTGCCTCCATGTGCCCGCTGTCCTTCCTGACCCACCTGGGTGCCACCTCCCCTGGGACACCCTTTGTCTCGTAGTTCAGGGGCTCCCACCTCCTCCACCAGACCAGGAGCCTCTGGGGGCAGGCAGGGCCTGCTGCCTGTCCCTGCGTCCCAGTGCCCTGTTGCGAAGGAGGGGTCCGGGTGGCTCTCTGAGGGCTATAGGTGCTTTGTTGCTCCTCCCCTTACTGAGAGACCCTCCCCCTGGAATCTCAGGGGCTGAGGCCTACATGGCAGGACTGGGGCCAGAGCCCAGCCTGCGGGTCTTGGAGTTACTCAGAGAATCACAGCAGCGGCCCTGTCCCCCTGGCTCCTCCTGGCACACCCTGCCCTCCCCCATGCCTCCGTCCCCAGGGCCCGAGCACCTCGGTGGGGTTGGGAGCCATCTTGGCCACGCCCTCTGCCTCACAGGACCCTGGGAGCTTTGGGCTGGTCCCCAGGCCCTGGGCAGGCCCACTCCAGCTCTGATTGGAGTGGAAGCACTTTCAGCTGTGGCCCAGCTGTTGGGAGACCCCACCCCTCTGGCCCCTGAGGCTTGTGTGGAGGGACAACTGCTGTGTCACATCCTCTCCTGGATCAGAGACCTGTGGCAGGCCTGGTGGAGCCTGTGGGGGGTGAGAGGGCCGGGTGCCAGGCCAGCTGCCCGGGGCTCAGGGCATGGGGCGTGCGTGTTTGTGGGGGGCAGTGGGGCCCATGCTGATTCCGGCCTGCCCTCTCCTCCAGGCAAAGGCCGCCAAGGAGGAGCAGGAGGCGCGGAGGCTGCGGCTGCGCAGTGCGCAGTACCTGGAGCGCTACGTCTACCTGATCCTCTTCAATGCCTACCTCCACCTGGAGAAGGCCGGCTCCTGGCAGAGGCCCTTCAGCACGTGGATGCGGGAGGTGAGAGGCCGGTCCTGTCCCTGTGTGCTGCCGGTGGGGACCTGGTGGCCCGCTACCCCGAGGAGGGGGCACTGTGTCATCTGTCCTACCCCGGGTCTTCTGCACTTGCAGCATGAGTTAGGTCCCATGGGAGGCAGCGGCGGCCGCCTGCTGGGCCGGGAGCCTGCTCCGGGTGGCCCGTGGCTGGCTGGCTAGGGCCTTGGGCACATCATTATTGCCCATTATCATTTCAGCCCTCGCTTGGTCCCTGCTGGGTGAAGGGCAGGGCTGTGGTGTCCCTGCCCCCACCTCCTTTCTGCTGTGACCTTGGACAAATTGGTGGCTTCTCCAAGCCTGCCGTCCCAGCACTAAAGTGGGAATAACCTTAGTGGTTGGCATCCACTCAGAAGGTGGCGTTGGGTACACTGAGTGCCATCCGCCAGACCCAAGCCCACCACGTGTGCTCAGGAGGAGACCGAGCACACAGGAGTTTTGTTTAAGGTCATCGTTAGGACAGACACTTTGTTCACGCCTTGGCACCCCCAGGTCAGGAGACGGGCTCCTTCCCCCTCAGCAGAGCAGCCTACAGTTACCCTCTGCTAGGAAGCCAGGCCACCCGAGCTCACCAGAGAGGCCGGGTGACTCTAATTTATAGACTCAGGACTGGAGCTGCTGGCCATCCAGCCAGAGTGGGTAGGAAGGTGTGGGGGTTCAGGCAGGGGTGCCGGTAGGTTCAGAGCTGCGGGGGCGCAGAGGCAGGGAGACCCCTGCAGCCCTAGATGGCAGTCAGGGGGACTGCTGAGGACAGGCCTTTGGGGGTCCTTGGGACATGGTGGTGGGGAAGCACAGGAAGTGAGCCCTCCTGCCCTTGGGTGGGTGTTGGGTCAGCAAGAGCTGGAGGGACACCAGGGCCACCCTGTGGACGTGCCTGGGCTCAGCTTCCTCTTATAGCCCCCGAGATGGGTGGAAGCGTGAGGGTGGGGACAAGGAGGTTTCTGTCTTGGGCTTTGCTTGGGAGAAGATATCGGGGCTCAGGAGCTGGGAGGAAGCTGGAGCCCCTCCCAGCTGAGCCTGGGTGCGGGGGAGGGATGCCGAGGAGGGAGAGCTGCTGGTCTGAGCAGGACCGAGGCCCCAGCCCCAGGACCCCTCAGCCCCTCTCTCCTGGGAGGGTGCCTGGGGGTGAGCATTGCCCAGGGAGAGGAAAGAAGGACCGTATTCCACTTACTCTAAGTCCCCAGGGTGGTGGCAGAGAGGAGGGGAAGGCTGTTGGGTGTTTAGCCTGGGCCTGACCTGGTGTTCGGTGGCGGGGCCGCATGCTGAGTGTCCAGGGAGCTGTGGGTGCAGAGGCCTGGAGCCCGACATGCAGCCCAGGGGTTCCTCTGCCTTCTCCAGCCTCTCCCTGGGCCCAACTGGGGTGCCCAGAGGTCCACCCGGGCAGCTCTCTGTCCCCCTGTGCCCTCCCGAGTAGAGGCCACTGAGCTGCTGGGCGGAAGCCAGGCTCAGGGAAGTGAGCAGAGGGGCGCAAAGACCCGCGGGGCCCATTGAGGGGAGGAGGGCGTGACACACTGCCCTATTCGCCCCTCCCCAGGTGGCATCGAAGGCCGGCATCTATGAGATCCTGGACCGGCTGGGCTTCCCGGAGCTGGAGAGCCTGGAGGACCAGCCCTTCTCGAGGCTGCGACACCGGTGGCAGGAGCAGAACCTCGGTCCTGAGCCCTCTGCTGCTGGGGACTTCCCGTAGGGGCTTCCCTGCCTCTCCTGCAGGGCTGGGGGGACCCTGAGTGTCTCTGGCCGGGACTGGCCCTGGGGGCTGCCTGGAGAGCCTGGGCGGGAGCCTTTCGGGAGAGAGCTTCCTGTGGGACATGCAGCCGGCACAGCCGCTCCTCATAACCCAGAGGCACGTGGAGGAGCCTCCAGGGAACGACAGGGTGGACACCTGCAGGCTGCTGGCACTCGGCTTCCGAGGAGCGCCCCTCCGGGGCCCACAGCTAACCGCCACCTTCCGTCCTCTCCAGTCCCTCTCAGTGGCTCTGAGCCCTGCGGGGCTGCTCCTTCCTTTCTTCCTCTTTTCTCGGCTCTCTTCACCCTCCCCTTTGCCGCCTGAGCCCTGGCTGTGGGTCCCTGGCTGCGGGTCCCTGGCTGCCCCAGGTGAGGGGACAGTGCTCCAGGTGATTGATCAGTTTTCTTGTGTCTCCTGCCTGTCCCCAGCCTGGGGCACTGGGAGGACAAGGTGCCACGCTGGGCTGCCGGGGCCTTTCCTCTCCCTCCTTCCCACTCCCCTGGGGCTGGCAGGATGGTGGAGGTCCCCAACCAGCTTGAAATCCCTTTTAGGAGAGGAAGAAGTTTCCAGCACAGCAGGAAGTTCTGCTCCGTTGCCCAGCAGCCTGGGCTGCAGGTGCGGAAGAGCCAGAGCCTGGGGCTGCGGCCCCTCTGCTCCTCCTTCCTGTCCCACCCATGCAAGATGGCCCCACCTGCTGCTGCAGGAGCCCCAAGGACTTCGGATCCACAACAGGCTCCGGGGCAGCCCTGGTGAACCGTGGAATGTGGGACTGGGCCAAGGATGCAGGAGGGTCACCTGATTCCAGACCGTCCTCGCAGAGATCCTTGAGCTGTCTCCCCAGCCACAGGAAGGGCCAGACACTGCTGAGGCAGGTCACCGGAGCTACCTCGCCCAGTTAAAGGCGGCACGGAGAAGTGACAGAAAGGGCCGTGTGGGTTGAGATTGCCTCTCCTCTGTCTGGAGGCTGGTGTTTGCTGAAATCTAGGCCCTGGGCAGTGAGGAGCCTATCCTCCCACCTGGCCATGGGGCCAGGGAGGCCTCTCTGGGGAGCTCATGCCCATCTGCAGAAAATTAGGAGGTGCCCTTCTCGTTGGCTGCCATATATGAAAGGGAGAGAGGAGGCCAAAGCTGTCCACTTGTGCCCAGTGTTGGGAAGTGGGGACCCTGTTAGCTGAATTATTTTTGCAAAACTACTGTATGTCTGCTCACTACCTTTTCAGATTTGTTTTATAATTTTGCATGTACTCAAAAATTTTAATTTCTTTGCAGACAAGGTCTAGCTGAGGAGTCAGAGACTGGGGCTACACTGGGAGGGATCTCTGTGTTCTCATGGTTGACCCTGACTTTCAGCTGTGCTGGGACCACTGGCCGATCACTTCACCTCTCTGCCTCAGTTTCCCCATCTGTAAAATGGGAGAATAATACTTGCCTACCTACCTCACAGGGGTGTTGTGAGGAATCATTTGTGATTTTATTATTATTTTTTTTTTGTATAGAGCTTTTTGGCATTAAAAACAGCTTAAATGTGAAGTGGGCCCAGCTGCTGGTTTATCTTTAGTGTGAAACAGATATTGTAGAGGAGACACAAGTTGGGGACCCTGCCTCTTCAAAGGGAGGCTGGCTGCACAGAGTTGAGCGCAGAGACTGCCATTAGCACTCCTGATCTTAGAGAAGGTGGCTTTTAAGGTATCCTTCTCCCTCCTTCCCGTCCCCCATCATTCATTCCCATCTCACACTGGACACCCCAGGCTGTCATGCTTCCATAAAGCCACTCGACAAGCTTCCTTTAAAGGAAGGTGGGGGCTGGGGCTCACTGGTAGAGCGCTCGCCTAGTATGTGTGAGGCACTGGGTTCGATCCTGAGCACCACATATGAATAAATAAAAAATAAAATCAAAGTCCATCAACAATTAAAAAATAAATATAAAAAAAAAAGGAAGGTGGACTTTAGCCTCCACTTCCTCTTCATTCTCTGTTCCCATTGCTATGCCCTACTCTCTGGTTTTATTTATTTTTTGGTACTAGGGATTGAAAATGGGCATTTTACCACTGAGCCCCAGCCCCAGCCCGTTTATTTTTTATTTTGAGACAGGATCTCACTGAATTTCTGATGCTGGCCTCCAACTTGAGATTCTCCGTCCTCAGCCCCCTGAGCCACTGGGATTATAGGCATGTGCCCGATTGCCTTTGAAACATTTTTGTGGTTTTATAAATTTTATTGTGTGGATAATTAATAACTTTGATAAATTAATCCCTTTATTCTAGGGCATTTCGTTTACTTTGTGGTCATTTAGACTTTTTACTTCTGAGATAAAATGTAGCTACCAAAAATGCACAAATTTTTTTTTTTTTGGTACCAGGGATTGAACTTGGGGGGCAGGCAACCACTGAGCCCCATCTCCGGCCCTATTTTGTATTTTATTTAGAGACAGAGTCTCACTGAATTGCTTAGGGCCTTACTAAGTTGCCTAGGCTGGCTTTGAACTTACGGTCCTCCTGCCTCAGCCTCCCCAGCTGCTGGGATAGCAGGCGTGGGCCACTGCGCTGGGCTGAATTTGTATTTCTTTGTAACAGATGCTGTGGTGAGGTCCACAGGTGTTTTATGTTTATTAGTCATTTATATTTTCTCTTTCTTGAGTCATATGATCTTTTGCTATTTTTTCCCTTTATCTTATTGATTTTTTAGGATGGCGACACTTTATTTTGTTTGTTGTATTTATTTTTAGCTTTAAAACATCACCAGGGTCCTGGGGCTGTGGCTCAGTGTTAGAGCACTCACCTCACATGTGTGAGGCCCTGGGTCTGATCCTCAGCACCACATAAAAAATAAATAAAGGTATTGATTGTGTTCATTTGCAACTAAACAGACAAACACCATCAGACACACGTGCTCCCTTCCAGCCCACCCCTCCATTCCAGTCCACCCTGGGGCTGACCCATTTCTGGATCAACAATTGGCTTATTTCGTGAAGTTCTTTGTTAAGCACGTGTCTGTCCAGCTCTGTATTGCACTTCTTTCCCAGTCCTCCTCGTGTTCAACCTGCGACGAGACCCGAGTAACTCATCCTGTTGTGCAGCTAGAGTTCTGGTTCCCAGCCCTTGCTCAAGTCAGGGGCGGCTGCTGGAGCCAACTCCAGGTGTGGGGAGCCTCTCTGCCATTTCCAGTGATGGGGGAGAGACTGTCAAACCCTCTAGGAAATGTGGGAGCTGGGGTAATTTGGGGAGAGGCCCAAGAGGAAACATTTTGGGGATAGTCTGGCAAGTTCTTACCTATATTCTGCGTTTCCTTTGAATGCTTTCTTAGTGTGTGTGAAGTTTCTTAATTCTTCTGGAATAGATTCCTGTGAATGACATGAGATAGAAAATATGATTTTTTTCCAAGTGGATCTGCAATTAGCCCATCATTAGTAACCACCATCCTGCGCTACTTGAACTACAGCCTCTGTCCTGTGTTGGGGTCCCCCCCCATCCATGGGTTCGAAGTGTAGATGCGTAGTTGTCACTGCCCCTAGCATTCGTCATCCTCGCAGGGACCGTGTGCCCCTCGGTGCTCTGGAGGGGCAGGACCCAGGCTGAGCCAGCCTGCGCACCCCATCCTTCTGCGTGCTGACCCCCAGGGCTGGGCAGAGACTCAGCCAGCCGCGAGGCCCCGTCGAGCTCACGCTGGGTGTTTCAGTGAGTGACCAGAAGAGTCCTAAGTACTAGGGAACTTAAGGGAGAGGCTACAGATGGCTGCAGCTCGAGAAGGGGACAACCAGCTGAGGGACAATGACGTCGTATGCCTGCATCCACATCCACCACAGCTGAGCGGGCGCCCCTGGGCCCCAGGAACCTTTGACAAGCCGCTGTCTTAGTGCGCAGGGGAGCTGCTCGGGGTCTCTGAGGCCAGGAGCCGTCCACACCCTGTGCTGGTCACCAGCGTCCTCAGGTTCTCGGCCTCCCCTCCTCCGCCTTCCTGTCGCAACTCCCTTCCTTCTGTGCTTCCCTACTGTTCTCAGGTGCTGTCATTTCCAAATGGATTTTAGAATAATCAACTGACTTGTATTTTAAAATCCCGTTGGTATGTTAATGGTGTCATTAAACGATTCAATATCTATTGGCTCAGCCAATATCACGTCTCCCAGGAAGGTGGCCATCCCCACCTGTGCTTATTAAGGTTTCTTTTGTGTCTTTTGGGGAAAGTTATCAACACTCTTCTTATATAAGTCCTGCTGATTTCTCATGGAGTTTTTTATGGTTTTAAAATTGATTTTTTGTGATTACAATTCTTCTATTACAGTTTCTAACTCATTATTGTTGAGATAGGTAATTTAAAAAAATTTTTTTAAATATGGCCATATTCCTAAGCTGAATAACTTTAACAGGTTTTTTTTAAAAAAAATTCTTGAAATTTGGAACTAGATGATTGTACTATTTGGAAATAATAACTATTTTCTTTCTCTCTTTCTTTTTTTTTTTTTTTTTTAGTGGTACTAGGGATTGAATGCAGAAGCACTCTACTACTGCCCCAGGCCCTTTTATTTTTTATTTTTATTTTTATTTTGTAGTGCTGGGAATTGAACCCAGAGCCTCATGCATGCGAGGCAAGCTCTCTACAGCTGAGCTACAACCTCAGCCCCTGTTTTTTATTTTGAAGCAGGGTCTCACTAAATGGCTGAGGCTAGCCTCCAACTTATCCTCGTGCCTCAGTCTCTCTACAGGTGGGATTCCAGGCATGTGCCACCATGCTCAGCTGTTTAATTTCTTTCTGCTATTTATATTCAGTATTTTTCTTGTTATGTAGGCTCATTCTTCCTGCACAATATGAAATAATGATCATCCTCACTCCTAAGTCTAATGATAAGAATATTTTTAATGCTCCATCACCGACTCTGATTCTTGATCTAGACTTAGTTTAGATGCCTTTATGATAAAGAAATTTCCTCTAATTCCTGGTTTGTTAATATTAAAAAACCTTGGAGTGGGTCTGTGGCTCAGGGATAGAGCACATGTCTCGCATGTGCAAGGCCCTGGGTTCACTCTCTAGCGCTGCAAAAAAATAAAACAAAATAAAACCCATGTTTTCTTACCACTCATGGGACTACTATATGCTCCCTCTTTTAATATGTTAATATTGAAATGGACATTAACAAGTTTTTCAAGGTTGAATAACCCTTATATTCCTAGATGCGTGTTCCTTGGTCAATGTTTTATTCTTTAGACATATTGCTGAATCAGAACTTTTTAATTAGAACTTTTGCATCTATGTTTCCAAGTGTTTCCCCCTTTTGTCATCCTGAGTTTTGTGGTCAGCCTGTGGTGGCCTTATAAGTCAGGTGTGGGGCGGCTCTGTATCATTTCAGTGTTCTGGAACCGTGCTTCCATCTCTTGGCTCATCTGTGGCTGGATGGTTCATGGAGCCCTTGCAATGGGCAGGCAGGTTTTAGGAAGGCATCTTTATGACGGTTTCAGTTTCTTCCGTATTCATGAGGCCACTCAGGTGAAAACACCCTGAAGAGCTTTCCAGGAAGGTTTGCTGAGGAGGGGAGTGGGGCTTTGGTGGGGTGGCGGGTGCAGCAGAGTACTAATGGTGTCCGTCTTTGTGTCCCCACACACCCCACACGGTAGGGTCCCCAGTGTTTCCTGGGTGAACAGAGCCTTACTGGACACCTTCTCCACCCCTCCCCGTCTGCTTCTTCAGCTCCAACATGGAGTGGATACTGCCTCCTCCCGCTGCCTCCTCTGAGCAGGGCAGGATTTCTCAGCTCTCAGTGACAGGTGTCACCCCCTGAGCAGTGGCCATTTCCCGGGTATTGCCTCCAGTCAGGCCTCTTCCCTACGAGTGCTTCTGCACCCCTCACCTGTTTTGCTGTTCCTGTGGCCAAGCTGTGCCTGAGGAACCGAGACTCAAAGAGGAAGCCCCTTGCCTCAGGGCGCCCAGCAAGTACCGCCCAGCACACACCTGGGCCTGCGAAGGCCCGTCTTCCCAATGGATCTTTTTGCCCCATGTTGTTGATACAACGAAGACAAAGAGCAGGCAAATGCTTTTCGGGTTAGTTGGGAGACATGACTAGGGAAGAAATGCAGGGAAAATCTAAGGCACTAAGTTTGTGCAAGCAGCTGGCAGGGTGGGGCACGCCTGTCATCCCAGTGCTCCGGAGGCTGAGGCGGGAGGATCACGAGTTCAAAGCCAGTGTTGGCAACTCAGCAAGGCCCTAAGCAACTCAGTGAGGCCCTGTCTCTAAAAAAAATACAAAAAGGGCCAGGGATGTGGCTCAGTGGTTAAGCGCCCTTGGTTTCAATCCCCAGGGCCAAGGGGAAGAAATTCAATCTGTCCAAGTCAAGTCTTGACGTTATGTTCAGATACTTGACACAGGATGATGGGAATCGGCTACTGTCTCGAAGTTGGCTTCCTGCAGCACCTACCTAGAGCTCAGATAAGGAGCCCCGTGATCACTCCTGGCCTTCGAGCCAACCCATTTGCATGGTTTGTTTAATAAACAAATTTGCATGGTCAAAATGGTCTGCAAAGGGCTTGGAAGCCTCTTGGGTTCTTAAGAGAGCTGAGTGGTTCCTGGCCGTCTCGTCTGACTGGTGGTTGGTTCTGCAAACCTTGGTTTGGTTTGGTTTGGTTTTCCAAATCAAAAGCAGATGTGCGTGCCGGCGGCCGGCCTGGCTTACACACAGGCCCGTCTCTCCTCGGTCCAGCTTGCTCTGTCAGCAGTGGGAAGGGGCACCCAGCCCGCTGGACACCTTCCGCAGGGGCATTCCCGGGCGGCCTCTAACCGCTGGCTGCTCTTAGCAGCCAGGTTGGGGCAGGGGAGGCTGTGGGAAAGAAGGGAGGGGCCTCTGGTCCAGTCTGCATGGCCGGAGCGAGATGCCCTCCTGAATGGGGTCCCAGTTGGAGTGAGTTCTACTCCGTCCCTGTGTCATACGTCCAGACAACTCTACTGCCCTGGGCACCCAAAAAGAACTACCACAACACTCTCCTGTCACCCAGCAGTCAGAGTGACAGAGAAGGAGGGTCAGCCTGCCAGAAATGGTGGTGACATTTCCTTTAGGCTCCCTGGGATTCCCAGGTCCACCTGGCCACCTCCTGTGGCCCAGGAGAGGGCACAGGAACTGGGGCTGCTCACAGGGTGCCCCAGCTCTGACCCCGGGAGAGCTGTGGGCTGCACACTGTGGGGAGGGGTCACTTCCCGACGCCTGAAGCAGGGGGCCAGGAACCTCCAGGTGGAGGGAAGGGCAGAGGGAAGGGCGGAACAGCCCCCTGCCCTGGCTACAGGAAGGAGAGTCATCTAGGGTCCCTGGGCCCAACCTCAGTCCTGCAGCATGGGGGCCAAGGCTAAGGGAAGACCGAAGGGCACTGTGGACTGGGGCAGGCTGCAGACCTACTCAGTGCCGTTGGCCACAAGACACCACTATTTCACATCCCACTTCTCTCAGCAACTAAATAGCTGAGGGACTTTGGGCAAGTGATCAGACCTGAGCCTCGGTTTCCTCATCTGTAACATGGGGCTCTCGGGAAACTCAGATGAGATAATGCATATTGACGCAGGTCCAGTCCCACGGCCGGCACTTAAGCAAAGGGAGATGAAGGTAAAAACAAACAGAGCATCACCGGGAGCCCCTTCCCCACCTTGATGACGTGGAGGATGAGTCTCGGGGGCAGGGACCTCAGAGCAAGTCCTGCTTCCCCCAAACACCAGCTCCCTAAGCTGTGGGACGGTTTCCAGGGACAGGGGGGAAGAGTTGGCCTTTCTGGGTGGTGGAGAGCAGCTGCTCGTCTGCAAAGGGAAGCCCCCTAAGGTGAGGAGGCTGGAGCCCAGGGCAGCTCTTCTTGGCTTCCTGTACCAGGAGCAGGGCTCTGGTCCCCGGGTCTGCACCCCGTCCTCCTCCCCTCCTTCTGCTGTTCCTTCCCCTCGCACTTTCCTCAGCACCTGCACCTCCCCCAACCTTGGTCACTCTCTCCTCCACTGTCAGTCACCTGAATTCACTTTGGATTTCCCTTTCACACCAGCTTGGTGGGGCCACTGAGGTGGACAGGCCATGGTCCCTGCTCTCTGTGAGCTCACGGTCCTGTGCAGAGTGGGGGTGGAAATACCTGTCAACATTCACTCGTTCATTTAGCAACATTTATTGAGCACCTACTATGTGAATCCTGAGGTCTCGGCTTTCCATCCTCCCTCCTGCAGGGCGGGGTGTGAGGGAGGGGTGGGGCGTGGCTGGGAAGGTTGGAGTCGCTGTCGCCCTGGCAGGAGTGCCAGAGGACTGCACCTGTGTTCAGGCCCCGATCTGACAGGGCGATGGTGGGCACAGACAGACACGGAGAGCTTAGCTCAAAAGCTAGTGGCAGGGAACAATTTGGTGGACTCTCAAAGTTCTAAATACAGAACTGCCATAGGGCCTAGCAATTTCACCCCTAGAGATATGTGTAAAAGAATTGAATGCAGGGATTGAAACAGATACTGGCCCAACAATGTTCATGACAGCATTATCCACTACAGCTCAGGGAGAAACAAGCCCAGTGTCCACCAAGGGTGAATGGATGGACAGAATGTGGAGTAGACACACAGTGGAATATTACTCAGCCAAACACATGAAATTTTGATGCATTCAAGAATGCGGAGGGATCTTGGAAACATTATGCTAAGTGAAATAAGCCAGGCATGGAAGATAAATACCGAATGATTCCATTATATGGTGTATCCAGGGTTGGCAATTCACAGAGAGGAAAATAGAATAGATCACCAGGGGCTGGAGGGAAGTTTAAGGGTACACATTTTTTGTTTTGAGGATGATGAAAAATTTGGGGTCTAGATAGAGGTGAGGGCTACAGCATTTTCCATTTAAGGCACTGAATTGCACACTTGGGGTAAATGTTATGCGTACTTGACATTTTTTTTTCCTTTGGTGCTGGGGATTGAACCCAGGACCTTACGCATGCAAGACAAACACTCTACCAACTGAGCTATATCCTCATTTTTTTAAGTTTCTTTTTAAAAATATTTATTTATTTTAGTTGTAGTTGGGCACGATACCTGTATTTTGTTTATTTATTTTTATGTGGTGCTGACGATCGAACCCAGGGCCTCACATGTGCTAGGCGAGTGCTCTACTGCTGAGCCACCACCCCAGCCCTATATTTTACATTTTTAAGAGAAGCAAGTGGCCAGGTGGCATGGGACCTTGCTCCCCCTGAGAGGTGGGTCCTCTGCAGTCACCCTGCAGCATCGTTTTGAAAAAGGTCATGGAACCTACAAAGGAGAGCCCTAGGGGAGGCAGTGCAAAATGTGGTAGGGAAACTTCTGGATTCCTCCAGGGGTTGGTGGAGAAGGTTCGCCACCAAGATGCGAGGGGAAGCTTCAGAATCCTGGGCGACTTCCTTTCCAGGAAGGAGAGATGTGCACCTGCCGCAGAGCACTGCTGGCAAGACTAGAGGAGGTAAGACCTAAATGGTGCTTAAAACCCTCTCAAGAGACGCTGCTGGTTTGTCTCTTCTGCTGTTTGTGAGAAACAGCAGGAAGTGGAGGGGACGGGGAGGAGCCAGGGCGCCCACAATTCCTGCAAATTGGAAAAGTGCTTCACAAAACGAAAACACATGGAGCCCCGAACTCCCGTCTCCTGGTGGAGGGTGGACACGGGCTGCCAGGATGTCCTCACTGAATTTCTGTTTCCTGCTGGTGGCAGGACCTCGGGCAGAGATCCCAGTACCCCGTGGTGCCGATTCCTGCGAGGAGCAAGGAGAAGGAGACAAGGTGCCTCCCCGGGTCGACCTCGTTCCACGACTGCGGAGTCTCACCAGCAGCTTGGGTTTCCCAGGGGAAAATCCAGTGTCCTGCCAGCGAGATGACGTCACTGTCCTTTTAAGACGAAACAAGGAACCAGCTGTGGTGGAGATGAACTGGGAGTCCAGATGTGCTGTGGAGGCTCCACGGCAAACAAGTCTGATTCTAGCTGGCAAAACCACCAGGGTGGTTCTGGTCCTGGCTGGCTGGGGTCCAGTGTGTGGCCTTTGGGAAGAGAAAGGCCAAAGGACCTGGGGCCTTCGCAGCACAGGAGGATGGCCTGGTGCCCACCATGCCAGTGAGAAAATGGTGCAGATGCTGTCACTGGCCCTGCTCATGAGTATGTGACGGCTAGAGAACAGGGGCTGGGGCCCACTAGAAGCCGCATGGAAACCATTCTTCCCACCCCCTCAACTTGGGGCTGGGCCCTGGGGTCTGGAGGAGCGCCTCGACGGGTTGCCAGGTGTTCAAGAGAGTCGCTAGAGGTCTCTGTGCAGCTAACCCTAACCCCAACCAGCCAGGAGAATCCTGCCTGCGACCTTGGTCCCAACCACACCAGACCCTCCCTCTCCTTGCCTACCCACCTGGGCAGTGCTGTGGCCAGCCCGGCCATGGAAGGACCTCATCAGGCAGTGCAGGAGAGAGGGGAGGGCCCACTAACAGCTAGGGTGGATCTTGCCCCCCCCCCCGGGGTCAGAACCTGCGAGGCCAAGTGGACATCAGCTCTGCCCAGAGAAAGAGGTAGCCCAGATGGATCTGACTCCCGTCCATGACAGATTCTAATGAGAAAAGTCAGGAGCCACAAAGGGAAGCCATCTCCTTCCACGAGAAGTTCTCATTTCTACTGTGACAGGGAAGGGGGTGGGCGGCCCCACCAGCCAAGGGGTGTGCACCCCTCTGGGACTGCTTCACAAGAGGACAGCCAGCAGAGACCGCTGCGTGGACTGAACTCGGCCTGCTGCTCCTCCTGCCCCACCCTCCTGGAGACAGGGGCAGACAGAACCCCGGAGCACCTCCAGGGGCCAGAACCTTCCAAATGCAAACCCGCTACCTGGGGAGGCAATGCGCTCTCTCTAGGAGGGTCCAAGCAGAGGCTGGAAGATTCCAGGGTGGGGTTGTTCATCCACTCATTGGTCATCCACACAATATTTTTCATTCATCAAATTTATGCCAATCAGATGGGTACGGTGGTGCACGCCTGTAATCCCAGTGGCTCGAGAGGCTGAGGCAGGAGGATGATGAGTTTAAAGCCAGCCTCTACAATGAGAAGATGCTAAGCAACTCAGTGAGGCCCTGTCTCTAATGAAAATACAGAATAGGGCTGGGGGTGTGGCTCAGTGGTCGAGTGCCCTAAATTCAATCCCCAGTACCAGAAAAAAATATATATATATGCCAATCAATTATGCTGGACTAATTGATTCAACCACACATAAGACAGAAATGGTGCTGAGAGGGAAAATGCTGGGGCCTGCAGAAGCAGGGGAAGGGGGCCATGATCTAGACCTGGCAGTCAGGGAAGGCTTCCTGGAGGAAGACATCATCAAAGGGTCAGAGTGTGAAGGGTGTGACCAAAGGAGGATACAACAAGTTCAGTGAGGCTGGGCTCAGTGAGGTGGAGGTGGGGTTGAGAGCCAGGGTCAACAGGTGGGGCTTGCGGCTCACATGAGGGGTTTATCCCAAGAGCCACAGGAATCAGGAATTTTCAGCAAAGCAATGCCGTGGTCACTGTGGGCCACCGCTGGTTTCCCCAGGGCCAGGCCCGGGTCAGGAATTCCAGGGCAAGTCGTTTCTGCAGGAGGCTATTCCAGAAAATGCCAGTAGAGGGGGCGGAAGCTGGACAGGGATGGTCCAGCAGGTCACCGCTTGGGCAACTGGAGTGGAGGGCTCTGGGAGCCAGGGTGGGGTCTGCCCTGGAGTTAGCTCCTGGTGACGGGGTGGGAGCTGCGTGTTGCTATGCCAACTCTCATCAGTGGTCAGTCGAAGGTTCGGGAGGCCTAATGGGGCGCACAGGCTATCCCAGCACGTCCAGCCGGGGGCAGGCAGAACAGGCCCCAGGGGGCAGTCTCCAGGCAGCGATGGAGTTGGATGGGCCCCGAGGGGAGAGGGGCAAGTGCAGGCATCCCTGGGTCGGGTGGAGGTGGGGGCAGACAGGAGCCTGGAGATCAGGGAGCAGGCCCCAGGCAGATGAGTCCAAGCAAGCCATGTTAGTGACCTGGGCTGGAAAAGCCATCATTATGAGGACAGGGGGACAAATAGTGTAGAAGTGACAGATGTGGGGGAATGAAGAACACTACAGACAGGCTTAGAGTAATAGGAAGGTAAGAGAAGCCGCCGCCTCTCAGAGCTGCAGGAGCCCCTCCATCCCCAGCTTCCCCCCAACCTAGACTAGCTCTGTCCACCTGTCAGGGGGGCGGGCTCACTGTCCCAGCTTGTCAGCTGCTCGTCAGACACTGACACAGCCCCCAGAGACCATGAAGGTGTGTGAGGGAGAAAAAGGTACCCTGCAACCAGTTAAAAAGCAAATGCTGAATCACAGTTATCTTCTATTAGACAAAGGTGCCAAGAACATGCTTTGAAGAAAAGATAGCCTCTTTAACAAATGGTGCTGGGCAAACTGGAAATCCATATGCAACAAAATGAAATTAAGCCCCTATCTCTCACCATGCACAAAACTCAACTCAAAATGGATCAAGGACCTAGGAATTAAACCAGAGACCCTCTGTCTAATAGAAGAAAAAGTAGGCCCTAATCTCCATCATGTGGGATTAGGCCCCAATTTCCTTAATAAGACTCCTATAGCACAAGAATTAAAATCAAGAATCAACAAATGGGATGGATTCAAACTAAAAAGTTTCTTCTCGGCAGAAGAAACAATCTATGAGGTGAATAGAGAGCCTACATCTTGGGAGCAAATTTTTACCCCTCACACATCAGATAGAGCACTAATCTCTAGGGTATATAAAGAACTCAAAAAACAAACCCAAATAACCAATCAATAAACGGGCCAAGGACCTGAACAGACACTTCTCAGATGAGGACATACAATCAATCAACAAATATATGAAAAAGTGCTCATCATCTCTAGCAATTAGAGAAATGCAAATCAAAACTACTCTAAGATTTCACCTCACTCCAGTCAGAATGGCAGCTATTATGAAGACAGACAACAATAAGAGTTTTCGAGGATATAGGGGAGAAAGTACACTGATACAGGGGTGATGGGACTGCAAATTGGTGCAGCCAATATGGAAAGCAGTATGGAGAATCCTTAGAAAATTGGGAATGGAACCACGATTTGACCGAGCTATCCCACCCCTAGATCTTCAGCCAAAGGACTTAAAAACAGCATACTACAGGGACACAGCCACATCAATGTCTATAGCAGCACAATTCACAATAGCTAAACTGTGGAACCAACCTAGATGCCCTTCAATAGATGAATGGATAAAAAAAAATATGGCATAGATGGAGTTGGAGAAGACAATGCTAAGTGAGGTTAGCCAATCCCAAACAACTAAATGCTGAATGTTTTCTCTGGTATGAGGAGGCTGATTCATACTAGAGTAGGGAGGGGGAGCAAGGGAGGAACAGACGAACTCTAAGTAGGGCAGAGGGGTGGGAAGGAAAGGGAGGGGGCAGGGGGTTAGAAATGATGGTGAAATGTGATGGGCATCATTATCCAAAGCACAGGTATGAAGACACGAATTGGTGTGAATATACTTTGTACACAACCAGAGAGATGAAAAATTGTGCTCTATATGTGTAAAAAAATAAAAAACAAACACTGTCATCAATGCCGGCCCCGAGTCTAGGAGATGTCCCTGACCTGTGTGCGAGTTCGTGTGTGATTGAAAAGAGAGGAAAGCGACTCAGCCCGAGCTCCCTCCCAGGATGTCACCTTGACTCTGGTATCTTCCTACATGTCCTCATCCATTCCCCCATCCAACGTGGGGCTCAAGGGCGCATGCTCTGCATAATGTGCTGGTCACTGGGGGCCTAGGAACTGGCCCATGGGAGGCTCTTAGTGGCCATCAGTTGAATGATGGGACCTAGAAATGGTTCCCTCCCTTCTGTGCTCATGCCCTGGGGAGGAAGGTGCTTGGGGACAGGTAAGTGCTAGTTCTAAGGACATGGGCCCACCATGGTGGCAGGAGGACCAGTGTAAAGGGATGGGAGTGTTGAAGCAGCAAGGAATTTAGTTGCTGGCAATAGAAGTCAAGTTTAAATGACAAATAGTCACCGAGAATATGGACTGAGCACTCCGTCACCAGGATGTCTGCACAGCCCGAGCCTCCAGGACAGTGTCACCAAATCCTGCCTCAGGGCTGCTCTGGTGGGGACACTGATGAGCAGAAAGCTCTGGGCGTTGTCACCAGCGGCCTGAAGCCCCTGGCCCAGGAACTCCTCCTGCCACGCTCCAGCTCTGGCTTCCAGGGGCTCCATGTCAGCCTGCCTTCATGGCCGTAAGCAAGACCAGCACAACTCCCTGACTCACACCCTCAGCGGGGCTGAGGGCTTTCTCTGGCTGCTGGACCCTCTCCACCTGCTCCTTTGGTGGACCGGGAGTCTGTGGGAATGAATGCCTCCCCCAGAACCCCCTCACAAGGACTGAGGGCAAGGGGTGTCAGTACCCCAGCTCCCCTGCCCTCGTGGGGCGCTCTGGGGTACGTGTTCTCCATCAGCGCCTGGAATTCCCCAGGGGGACCCCGCTCCAGTGGCCCCCCATGCTGAGTGGTGGGATACCGTGCCTTTGATCCGCCACCCTCCTGGCACACTTCCGCTGTCCCTCACTGTGTCTCTGCACAGATTCCTTGGTTTCAGCACCTGCTTCTGAGCACATCCCACACCTGCAGCAGAGCCTCAGACTGGTGGCCCAGCCCTGGGTCACTTCCCACTTACAGGGGAGCTCGGGTGCAGGGAGGCAAGACTTGGGCCTTGTCGGCCTCTGTGGGAGGCGGGCTCTACTTTCCACCGGGGCTCAGGGAGTGGACTAACACTCAGGGTCCCCGTGGGCAGCCAGTGGCAGACTCCACTACAGCAATTTGCACAGGGTTTAGTTACAGAGATGGCAGTGACAGGAGTCGGGGACCGTGGGAGCAGAGGGGTAGTGGTGCAGCCACTTGGGGTTTGCAGCTGCAGAGCTTCCGTCACCCCTGGAGTGACAAGGGCGGGCTGAGGGCAAGTTCCTGGAACTAGGATAAAGGCCCAGCAGCCTCCCAGACTCCAGCAGGAGGCCCAAGTCCACCTGCAGAGGACACAGGGAAACAGAGACCCTGGTCTCTCCCCTCCCCCGTGTCTCCTGCCCAGGGAGGGGGCTCAGGCCTGCCCCTTGGGTTGCTGCAGGGTGGGGACCCGCAGCCCAGTTCTCTTTGGCTTCTCCCGTGTTTTCTGCAGGGGTTTATTTTCACCAAGTGAATTCACGGGGCCGAATGGAAGGTGTCCGAGTTTTCAAACAAACCTGGGCTCTGGGTGTGACCCAGCGGCCCCACACCCTTGTGGGACGGAGCTGGAAATGTCCTGCTGGTCTTGAGTCGGGGTTGAGGGCTCCATCGTAGCTGCGCCCCCACGACAGCAGCTCCTTGGCCTCCTCAGTCCCTTTCCCTAACCACCCTCCTTCCCGGCCCCATCGTCCTTTCTGAAGCTGTGCTCAGAGGGACGCGCCCAGGACTCAAAGGCACCTGGTTCTTTCTGCCACGAACTTCCGCCTTGACCACTGGGCAACCCCTTCTTGCTTCCGGGCTGTGGTTTCCCGACCTGGGAGACTGAAGGGCCAGCCAGTCCACCGCTCAGCACCCCTTCCCCAGCACCTGCAGAGCAGGCCTGAGAGGAGGGAAGGAAGGGAAGAGGGTCCTCGTGGAGACCCTGAGGCCCAGGGAGCCGGGCTGGCCCAGCAGGCCCCACCCTGATTCACGGCTCTACCTTCCCCCAGGGGTGGGGTCGACACTTCTGCTTCAGTCACAGCCCGAGTGACACTTCGAGGTCCCTCCTGTGTTCTTGTCTGTGTGTGTGGCTGTGGATGGAAACGTGGAAGGACCGTGGTTTCTACCAGGCTTCTAGGCCTCACTCCTTCCTCCTGCCCAACCTGGGGGTTTGGGGTCACTACTTGGCTTTTGAGTTATGGGTGCTCCACAAACCTCAGAGAGCGATTTGTCAGGAGTATCAAATAGCGTGGGGAGCTCTGGCCGATCCTGAGTCCCCCTGACGCTGTTCTGCCACGTCCTACCACAGCTACAGAGCTGCCCTGCACCTTGCCCCCCAACTCCATGGGCCTGTGTACTGAGGCCTTTACCCTAGGCACCCCCCCCAAAAAAAGACCACTTTATTTAACATCAGACCCTGAGATCAGGTTTTCTGCACAGCAAGGCCCGGAAGCCCTCAGAGACCACCCTGTTGGAGTGACTGCACTGCCCGCCTGCGTTGTGAGATTTTTTCAGCCTGCGCGAACGGGCTCTGTGGGAAGCAGAGTTTTCTGAATGAAAATCCCCGGCTCCGTGATGGCCTGAGAATATGGTCTCTTGGACCTGTACCACATTTGCCCAGAGAGGTTTATTTTTACAAAGCGTACAAAGTGAGATGAATTGCCACAGTGAGCAATCAAGTTGGAGTTTATGATTGCTTTAGAAAATGAGAAGACCCGGAAGTTTTGGGCTCACATTTCCACCTGGGAGGGTTTGGCTGGAGGAGAGCTGCAGCACGGCCCCGCCCCCACCCCACCCATAAATAAGACTCACACTTGCTCATTCACCACCGTCCTCACCTGTCCCTGTTTTCTTCCAGATGGGAACTGAATGTCTGTGGCCACTTATCACTGAGTTCATGCTGCTTTTTCTCAAGCCGGAGGGTTACAAGGAAAGTAAAATATTTCAAGCCTCCACATTTCCAGCAAAAGCAGAAAAGCAGTTTACATGACCTGCCTGCCCATTTCGTATGGGTTGCTGATGTAGAATTTTGGCTCTAGAGGTGGTTTTGTCCCCATTGTCTCCTCTGCCACAACACCACCATCACGGTCACCGTCATATATATCCTATCTATTGGCCTCACGTGTGCAGCGAGCTAGGTCGCGGCGATCCTTGCTTGGTCTTAGAGATAAAGCAGGGAGACAAAGAGCAAAGGTGTGGTGGTGCACGCTTGTAATCCCAGTGTCTTGGGAGGCTGAGGCAGGAGGATCACAAGTTTGAGGCCAGCCTTGGCAACTTAGCAAGACCCTGAGCAAGTTTGCAAGACCCTGTCTCAAAATGAAAAAGGACTTGGGATGCAGCTCAGCAGCAAAGTGCCCCTGAGTTCCATCACCAGTACCAAAAAGTAAAAAATAAATGGCTGCAAGGAGGGTTTTAAAAGATGAGCTCTAAGCAGCCCGTGGGACAGTCTGCTGACTTTTTGCCCAACCCCTGCCGGAGCTATAGTCTGTGGACCAGTGACTGCCAGGCTTGGAAGGTCGGAGGGCTGGGACAGTTGGGCCAGGGACCTCGGGGTTGACCTGTAAACTCAGCCACCTCAATGATAAAGCCTGAGCCCTCACCACACGGCCCCACTGCGGTTCCCTGGAGGCTCTCCCAGAAGCCCCTGGGGGGCATAATCCAGGCAGGTTCCCCCAGCCAGGTGGGGCAAGCACCTGGCCTGGTAGAGGAATTGCAGGTGACCGTGATTCATGTGGCACTGCACCTCGTGGGAGCCAGACCTTAGAGACCGGTCACAGGAGCCAAGGAGGTCATCATCCCAGCCGTTGTCTGCATCCCAAACCTGCACCCTCAGGGGGCCCCCTGTGGTCAGAAGCACATCCCCAAAGTCCAGCCGAGTCATCCATCTGGGGTTGTTATTGTTCCATATGGTGCCGGTCCTCAGCTCCTGGCCACCAAAGAAGACCTTCACATAGGCGTCTGTAGCACTACCATAGTCTCCCCACAGATTCCACGCTTGGACGATGGTCACCTCCAGCTGTGCCAGGCCCCTCTGGCGTGGACAGCAGTCTTGGTTGGTGACTGCTGAGCCGTGGCACACGCACTGGCACGGGTCATGGGGACTTTTCTGTTGCCCAGGCGGGCAGGGCCGGCTGCAGTCCCTCCAGCGTGCCTTGCCCATCAGGTAGTTGCTCACCGCCTGCCTCAGCGCCTCCCGCCGCGGGTCCTGGCCATCCACCAGGAAGTGCAGGGGCTCCAGGCTGTAGTCCACCAGGCCGGGGCTGCTGATCAGCGAAGCCACCCAGGCTGAGTACTGCTCGGGCCCAGCCTGGTTCCCGAATAGCAGGTCTCGCAAGGAGGCGTGGCGGCCGCCGACCACCTCGGAGTGGCGCTCGTTGTAGGTCTGGTGGAAGGAGGTTACCATCTTGTGCCGCTGCTTCTTCTCCTCGCAGGCCTTGAACTCGGATGAGGACTCGGCATGGCCACCGATGCTCACCTGGGCCTCCACAGCCAGGCAGTCCGCCACCTCGTCGGCCGTGAGCCCATCCAAGGCCAGTGCACAGGTGCGCAGGGCCGTGAGGGCTGAGACGCGGCCACCCAGCTCCACGGACCGGATGAAGTGGGTGCCGTAGTTGTGGATGAGCCTGAGGTAGTCAGGCTCGGTGGAGGTGTTGAGGTGCGGGGGCAGGTCCCCAAGTGCCCTCTTGAAATCAGGGTGCAGTGGGGGTCTGTGCACCACGTGGAAACTGTGGGGAGAGAGGAACATCAGGTGAGCCCGAGGGTGGGTAGTGTTTTCCCCACTCAATAACTCCTTCAAGACCTCCCGAGTTCAAGTGTGCGTGGGAACAACCAGGACTTGAACTCAGTGCCCTTGGCTCCAATGCCAAAGCTCTGGGCACTATCGCTCCTTGGTGATGAGCTACGTGACATAGGTCTTGCCTCATTAAATGAAGCATTGTATTTTCTGGTTATAAAAGCATGGATGGTCTCTACCTCGCTTTTTTATGGTTGTTTATTGGTACCGGGGATTAAACTCAGGGCCCCTCGACCACTGAGTCACCTCCCCAGCCCTAATATGTATTTTATTTAGAGACAGGGTCTCACTAAGTTGCTGAGTGCTGCGCTGTTGCTGAGGCTGGCTTTGAACTCACAATCCTCCTGCCTCAGCCTCCCGAGCTGCTGGGATCACAGGTGTGCACCACCGCGCCCGGCTCCCATCTTGCTTTTGAACCTTCACTCATCCGTTCCTCTGGCTCAGGCTCATGGGCCTGGGCTCCCAACTGCTCTGGCCATGCAGGCAGGAGGTGCCCTGCCTCACTGTGGAGGACTCATGGCCCGGGAAATCAGAGGAGTGACTCGGGTGGCCATTGCTTGGTGTGGGACTTGTGTCCCAGGCTCCCTGTTCTATGGGGGCTGGAGTATGGACCGCTGTTGCTTAGTCGGGTCGCCCTGACACATGAGCCAGGTGTGAATATTGGTTAAATGGATAAATGAGGCCCAGTTCAGATGCCCAAGATCACACAGCAATAAGGAGGGAGGACCCAGCCAGGTCTCAGGTCTCTGTCCCTATCCAGGTAGGACCCCATGGGAGGCTGGCAGTGCCCAGGAAGGAGGTGGGTGGGCTCTCGGCACACCTCCCTGGTACCACGTTAGGGCATCAGGCACAGTCTTGCTCACTTTCCCTCTGCCTGGGCTCTCAGTGGCCCTCCTGGATGGGAAGAGGCCCAGGAGCTGTCACCTGAAGCCTGAGAACCAGGTCTCTGGTTTCCTCCTGGTGGGAGCAGCCTCCAAGTCCCCATCCTGCAATTCCAGAGCTCCTAGATGGACCTCGGGGTTTCCCCGTCCTCGTCCACATCACCTGCACCACCCCCGGCCCTCACCTGTAGAGGCGACACTCCACCGTGTCCGTGCTGAAGATGTACTGGTCCTGGTGGGTCTTTTGGGCGGCGAAGTCCGCCGCCTTGGAGTGCGAGCCGGCCACAGACATGTGCACGTTGCTGCTGGGCTCGGGGGGAGTCACGTCCAGCCCCACCCGCCAGTCATTGTTGATGTTGGAGGCCGCCTCCCGGGCCACCTCCTCGGTGGAGCTGATTTTGGCCTTGGCTACTTGGCGCCTGCAGTTGGAGCCCTGCCCACGCCAGTGGGTGAGCGCCAGGGGCAGACGCTGCAGGGCGCTCTTCTGCAGGGGGTTTTTACAGAGGGTGCAGGTGCCGTCGGGCCGCAGGAACCTGTGTGTGTCCACGGGGAAGGAGCCGGAGCGGCGGAGGCTGGTCACGTCCACACCTTCCCCAGCCAGCAGCGCGCCAGGCACGGGGTCATGGTTTTGCTTGCACTCTGATCGCGCAGCTGTGTAGCAGGAGGCTGGGGCAGGTCGGGGCAGCAACAGGAGGAGAATGCCTCGGAAGAGAAGTTGGGTGCCCATGGAGCTGTGGGAACAGGGAGCTTTGAGCTCTGGGACCCCGGGCAGAGGGAGGGAGGGTGGCTGTGTTCTCTGCCCACCAGTGGGGATCCCTGGAAGGGCAGGGATTCTGCTAAATGACGGAATGCCGGAGCTGCGTCAGTTCTACAGCTCGGTGCAGACAGGCCCAGGGAGTGTGTCTGCCCAGCCCGGCATCCAGCAGGGCTCCCTAATGGGAATCTGGATGGATGTCTGTGTCCCCAGGACACAACTGCTGCTGGTGAGGACGGGGCTCTGGTCTCAGAAGAGGGAAGAGTAGCTGGAAGCCTGAGGACCTGCCAAGTCTGGATTCCGGAGAAGATTCCTCTTGGGCTCTGGAACTGCTGGCCCTCTTCCACCTGATTCTCACTCTGTGTCTCCAGCTCCCGTCCCCGTCTCTCCCACCGAGTCCTTAACAGAACCGGGAAAGAAATGAGGCCATGCATGCCCTGGCGCTCCCCATTTTCCCTTCGGGGTCTCCCTCCGAGCCTCACTGGAGAGGCATGATGTGCCACGCTGTGGGGGTGGGTAGACGGGGGAACGGATGGGGGCTGTGTGTGCCCACGCCCTTGGGTTTGCTATGCACACCCTTCCTGGTGCCCGGGTCTCCCCTCCGGCACTCCCCACCAAGCTCCTGGACGTCTGGCAGAGACCTACCTGTTGTCTACATTGGCTGGAAGTTTCTCCCTCCTTCTGAGATGGCTTGGTGCCTACCTATGATCGGGAATCTCTCTCTCTCTCTCTCTCTCTCTCTCTCTCTCTCTCTCTCTGTACTGGGGATTGAACCCAGGGCACTTTACCACTGTGCCACGTCCCCAGCCCTTTTTTATATTTTATATAGTGACAAGGTCTCACTGAGTTGCTTAGGGCCTCCCTAAGTTGCTGAGGCTGGCTTTGAACACACGATCCTCCTGCCTCAGCCTCCTGAGCTGCTGGGATGCTGGCTGGAATCTCCTCTCTATCCCCCTGTGACCTGAGCTCCTCAGGGGCCTTTTCTCTCTGGTGCCTGCAGGGACCTCAGTTTCTGAGAAAAGGGGGTCATAGAGGACAGGAATGTCCCTTACGTGGAGCCTTCCATGCCCAACCCAAAGGGGTGACTTGAAGGTGGAATTCCAGGACCGTGCAGGGCTCAGGGGGTGCAGAGGGGAGGGGAGCTTCCCAAGTCCCCCCAGGCACCCCGCTCAGGGGACCACAGGCTTCTGTCGTGACCCTAGCCCGGATCTCGGTCTCCACCCGGGCTTGTCCTCTTGGCCATTTGTTTTCAGAAGCTCTAGTTGTTGCTTGAGGGGCTCTTGGAGACCATGAGTGCGACTCCACAATGAGGAAACTGAGGCCAGAGTGGGTCCAAGGCTGCCCAGGGAGGCAGTGAGGGGAGGCCGGGCCCTCTGAGGCCCAGAGCTCGTATCTCACGGGTCAGGGCACTTCCTGCTCCCCTGGCTTCCCTGAGAGCAGCAGCCATTCCCTCCCACCCAGGACCCCCAGCCCTTACCCCGCCTCCGCCCTACCTGGAATCCTGCGAGAAACTGCCGCGGGGCCGCCGTGCTCCCCGCCACCGGAGTCTCCTGAAATAGTGGCGTCAGCCCCCCAGGCAGGCTTGCCCCAGCCACGTCACATCACTTCAGCTTCCTGTCCCACCTCCAGCTGTGGCCACAGGTCCCCCAGCACCCACCCTGTCATCACCTCCTCATCCGGCCCTGCTGACAGCCCGCAGGAAGCAAGCCGAGAGGCCAGAGGCTCATCTGCCACAAAAGCCTGGGCCACGGGACCCGGGGAGGTACCACAGGGCTCTGTACTCAACGCCAAGTGAGCCCTGCCCCTTCTGACCTGCGTCAGAGGTGCCTAGGGCCGGCTGGCCTCGGGCCTCCGTGAAGAAGAGGCAAGTCCATCCGTGTCAAGTGCTTAGAACTGTGCCTGGCCCTCAGAAGGTGTCCACATATGTGACTGTCCCCTGCTCCTGGAGCAGGGAGGAGAAAAGGTGTCCAAAGCTGGTGCCACTTCCTGCCCACCCCTTCGTGCCAGCCCTGTCCTGGGCCCAGCAGGCCCTGCTGCGAGATCCCAGGGGGAAGGCTGGGGCCCGGCTCCTCCACTCTGCCCTGCCTGAGGTCAGGGCGGGGGAGGTTTCCATGGGGCAAGTGACTCACAGGTCACCTTCTGGGGGGCCAAAGCACACTGGTTCTGAGGTGGGACACAGGGGTGAGTGGGGGGGTCAGTTCTCAGTACTTCCAATTGTGTATGTGACAGGAAAAAATAGCCACAAGCCTCAGACCACGTGTGACACCGTGTGTCATGGGTCACGTCTTGGGGTTCATCCCTTGAGTCTCTGTCCCCCCTGCATCCCCGCTCTGACGGGAACAGGGGCTCACACTGCCTTCTCGGAACTGGCCCCATCCTCTCCCCTTTTTCTCCCAGAGATTGCGGCTTCCTGACCCCCTCCAGCTCCGGCCCGTGGCCTGGCTCAGACACCAGGGCTGGGAGGAGTTTCATTTCCGACATCTGAGGAGGGCCGCGGGAACGCCCGTGAAAACCCTGCCAAAATCTATAGGAAACGAAAGCGAGGCTCGAAACAGGCTCTCGTCCCAGCCTCACGGGCAACTTGCTGTGGGACAAGACACTTTAAGCCCTTGCTGAGCCTGGATCTCCTCACCTATCAAATCAAAGGGAGAACATGGAGATCCCCAGGAATCCTTCCAACTCATGACGAGACGTGCGTTTGGCAGGTGTCCAGTGGCTGGTGTCTATGATGGTGTGGATGCTGCCCATCCAAGAGCCCCATTGACATCCAGGATGATAAGTGGGCTTGGCTTCTGGTGACGGCCGTCCTGTCCAGGTCAACCTTGTGCTTGAAATGTGCATTAAACACAGTCACCCTCAGAGACACAAGTTTCAACAAGGACACACTTTGTCCATTGCCAGACACCATCCACATGTCCTTTAAAACAACTCTACTGAGATATAATTCACAAACCGTATATTCACCCGATTATAGTCCCCGACTCAATGCATTGTTTTTAGCCTGTTCCCGGAGCTGTCCACCCATGGCCACAATCAATTTTAGAACATTTTCATCACTCCTGAAAGGATTCCCCTGTTCCTGTTGGTAGTCAGTTCTCATTTCCCCCCAACACGTCCATGGGTTCTCCTAGTTTGGACATTTCATCTAAATGGAATCCTATGACATGTGACCTTTCGCGTCTGGCTATTTCATTTAACAGAACATTCAAGCTTCATCCGTGCAGTAGCTCTGTCAGTACTTCATTGCTTTTCACGGTTGACTGTTCCAATAGACCACGTTTTGTTCATTCACACATCAGTTGATGGGTTTTGGGGTTTTCCCACTCTTTGGCTATTATGCATGATGAATCATGCTGCTATGAACATTGGTGTTCAAGTTTTTGCGTGAGCATACGTTTTCTTTCTTTTTTTTTTCTTCCTTTTTTTGGTACCAGGGATTGAACCCAGGGGTGCTTAACCACAGAGCCACATCCCCACCCTTTTTTAATATTTTAATTAGAGACAGGGTTTAGCAACAATTAAATTGCTTGGGGCCTTGCTAACTTGTGGAGGCTGGCTTTGAACTCAAGATCCTCCTGCCTCAGATTCCCAAGCTGCTGGGATTAAGGCAGGTGCCCCCGTGCCCAGCTGAACGAACCTGTTTCATTGTTCTTGAGCTTGTACCTTGAGTGGAATTGCTGGGTCCCGTGGAAATCTTGGGTTTTTACGGTTTTAGAAACTATTTTCCATATATTCCTAACAGCAGCATGTGAAGATTCCAATTTCTCCACCTCCTTTCCCACTCTTATTGGTCATTTTTATTACAGCCATCTGAGTAGGTATAAAGTGGTATCTCCTTGTGGTTTTGATTTGAATTTTCTAACAGTTAATGGCACATGGTTTTCCATGTGCTTTTGAGCTTTTTGTTTATTTTCTTTGAAGAAATGTCTCCTGAAGTGCATTTTTGAAGTGAGTTGTCTTTTTATTGTTGAGCTCTCATAGTTCTTTTTATGTTTTGGATTCTAGAATCTTATCAGATATATGATTTGCAAATATTTTCTTCTATTCTGAGTGGCATTCTCGTTTTTTAGATGGTGTCCTTTTGAAGCATAAACATATTTCATTTTGATGAAGTCCAATGTATCTATTTTCTTTTTTTTTTTCTTGTAGTTCTTAGTCATATCTAAGAAGGTTCGGTCTAACCCAAGGCTATGGAGATTTACTCTGATGTTCTCTACTAACCGTTTTGCAGTTTTAGATCTACGGTCCATTTGGAGTTCATTTTTGTGTATGGAAAAGCATCCAATTTCATTCTTTTCCATGTGGTTTTCCAAATGGTTCTGATCCTTTTAAGGTTGCAATTTGTGTGTGTGTGTGTGTGTGTATGTGTGTGTGTGTGTGTGTATGTGTGTGTGTGTGTGTGTGTGTGTGCATATTGCTAGGGAAAACAGAACCCAGGGCCTTGAGCACGCTGGGCAAGTTCTAATACTGAGCCACATCACTCAGAATTTCAATTTTTAAAAAAATAATTGTTTTTTATTGTAGATGGACACAAACCATTTATCTATTTATTTATTTTTATGTGGTGCTGAGGATAGAACCCAGTGCCTCACATGTGCTAGGCAAGCACTCTGCCACTCAGCCCCAGCCCCAGCCCCAGCATTTCTATCTTGATAGAAAATCACAGATATTGGCTATGGCTTTGACATCTTCCAAAATTCATATTAAAACTTAATCCTCAATGCAATAATAATAAGTGGGGAGACTTTAGGAGATAAATCTGAGATAAAAGGGGCTCGAAGCAATCTGTTAGTTGCTTTTTGTTCTTCTGCTTTGGGCCACGTGAGGACATGGCCACGAGGTGACATTGGTGGAGCAGAGAGTGAGCCCTCCCTGGGAGCTGAACCTGCTGGTGCCTTGGTCTGGGCTTCCCAGCCTCCAGAACTGTGAGAAATAAACTTGTGTTCTTATAAATCACCTACTTACTAGGCTTTAAATGTTTGTTCTCCCAGATTCATGTGCTGGGGAGCAAACATTCAAACCATAGCAATTCATTTAATTCTCAAAGTCATATGTCACTGGTACTTGGAGGTGGGGCCTTTGGGAGGTAAGGAGAATTAGATAAGGTCCTCATGGTGGGCCCCCATGATGACATTAGTGGCCTTTTAAGAACAGGAGGAGAGACCCAAGTTAATGCCCTCGCTCTGCCTTGCCACAAGGTGCCCTCTGCTGCGTTATGCTGGAGCAAAAGAGGCCCTCACCGGATGCTGAGTGGATGCCAGCATCATGCACTTGGACTTCCCAGCCTCCACGGCAGTGAGCCAAACTTCTGTTCTATCTAAATTACTTGGCCTCACGTATTTTGTGATAGCAACAGAAAATGGTCTAAAACACCAGTCCGAGGTATTTTGTTACAATAGCAACAACAGAATGAGACAATCCATAGAACGCTTGAGGGACGTACTGATCTGGATCGCATCTCTTTGTGTGGACTCTGCTTACGACGTAAACCACATCTGGGAACTGTCACCAAGGGGTCCTTTAGCAAACAAAGGGTTTAGATGGTAACTAATGTACACACCCGAAAGACCCCAAATGTGGTGAAAATGCTGTTTTCTTCACCCCAGATAACTCTTTGGTCCCTTTTCTTGACAGGTTTCTGAAGCTTAGATGTTCTTCTTCCCCACTCCTAGGTGTTACCCACATTCTGCCCATTCCCCCCTAGTCTCAGAAGAAGTTGAAGAATCTTCTTTCCATTCCATGGAAGGTTTTATAGAAGATGGCATTCTGCTGGTAGTTGGGTAGATTTTGAGTCCATGTCTTCAATGGTTATAATTCTATTAAGGTTCCCTTTCTCTCTCTCTCTCTCTCTCTCTCTCTCTCTCTCTCTCTCTCTCTCTCTCTTTCTCTCTCTCTCTCTCTTTCTGTTATTAGTTTTGGCAAGTTATGGTCTTCTAGAAAATTTTCTGGTCTGTCTGAACTTCACACTTATGGGCTTAAAATTGTTTATGATGGTTTTTCTCTGTCTTAAAAAAAACTCTGAATCAGTAGTGGTGCTTGCTCCTTCTTTTGTACCGCGGATTGAACCCAGGGGTGCTTAACCACGGAGCCACATCCCCAGCCCATTTTATTTATTTATTTATTTTTAATTTTGAGACAGGATCTTGCTAAGTTGCTGAGGGCCTTGATAAGTTACTGAGCCTGGAACAGGTGATCCTCTTGCCTCAGCCTCCAGAGCTGCAGGTGTGTATCCAAGCTGCTGGGATTACAGGTGTGCATCACTGTGCCCAGCACCATGCTCCCTTTTTGATCCCAGATACATTTTTAATGATGTTTCTTTTTGTTTCTAGAATAATTTTGCCAAAGATTTTTATACATTGGATTAGTTTTATCAAAGAGCCTATTCTTGCCTTCACGGATCCCTTCTATTCTAGCATCATTTCCCATTTGACTAATTTCTTTTTCTTTCTTTCTTTTTTCTGGTATTCTTGTGGAACTTCTGTTATCCTAGGGATTGAACCCAGGGACTGGCACATGCTAGGTAAGCACTCTACCTTGGAGCTCCATTCCCATTCCTTTATATTTTTTATTTTGAAACAGAGACTTATCAGGTTGCCTAGGTTGGCCTCGAACCTGTGATATTCCTGCCTTAGCCTCCCCAGTGACTGCCACACACAGGGAATTTTAAGCACTACCTCTTGGCTGTGAATTTCTAACAGTTAACGATACTCAGAGCAGGTGGTCTCTCTGACCTCCCTTCTGATATTTGTAGAAATTTTCTCTGTGATCAACGGAGTGTTCAGTTTTTTTTTTTTAAAGTGCTCCTTGAGAGGAATATATATTTGCTAGTTTTTAGATGGAGGGTTCTAAGTTCAAATCTAAATACTCTTAATAGGTTCGTTACCCAGAGAGTCATGTTCAGTTCTCCACGATGAAGGGAGAGCATCTGGTTTCTCCTACAGCTGTAGTTCTGTCAATTTTTGCTTTATGAATTACGAGGCTGCTTTACTAAGTAAGTTTAGTGTTGTTTGGGCTTCCTGGTGAGTTGAACTTTTTTATCATTACGAGTGGCCCTTTTTATCTCAAGTAATGCTTTTTGCTAGAATTTCTATTTTGACGGATGTTAATAACACAATCCCAACTTTTTTTCCCCTACTATTACTTTTCATTGTGATAAAGTATAGCTGGGCATGGCAGCAGAGGCCTGTAATTCCAGCAACTCAGGAGGCTGAGGCAGGAGGATCTCAAGTTGGAAGCCAGCTTAGCAATTTAGCAGGAGCCTGTCTTAAAATAAACAATAGGAAACAGCTGGTGAAACCCTCCTAGGTTTAATCCTCAGTGTCACAAATAAATAAAGCAGACATAACATAAAATTTGCCACCCTAACCATTTTTAAGTGTACCAACCTTCTTTTGATTAGTCCTCACCATGGAGATAGTTCTCTTACTGCCAAACCCTCTGTGTTCTTCGGTTTTAGCTGGGTCTCTGTTAAACTTAGTAGGATTTTGTTTTGTCCTTTGTCTGGAGTGGCCAAAAGAACTGTGCATTAAGTCCATCTAACTTTATGGTACTTATTATTCTCTCAGAACTTGTTTTTTACCATCATTTTTTTCCTCATTTTCTTTCTCTTTCTGTGTCCTCCTTCCTTTCCTGCCTTCTGTTTTACTGAACTTTTAAATTTTTTTTTTTTTGGTAGAGATTGAACCCAGGGTGCTTAGCCACCGAGCTAAGTCCCCAGCCCCTTAAAAAAAAAAAGTTATTTAAAGACAGGGTCTCACTGAGTTGCTTAGGGCCTCGCTAAGTTGCTGAGGCTGGCACTGAACTTGTGATCCTCCTGCCTCAGCCTCTCTAGCTGTTGGGATTACAGGCGTGTGCTACTGCTCCCGGCTCCATTGAACATTTTAAAAATTAAAAATTTCCATCCTTTCTCTTTCTATTTTGGTTACCCATAAAAATGCTAACATATAAATCTAAATTTATGTACCCCTGTTCTCCTGCCTGGGGATAAGAAGACCCCCCAGGATATTGTTAACCAAATTTTCCATTTTGAGAGTTATTTTTGTTCTATCTTAATTTTCCTCCACGAAATCAATTATTCATACTGTTACCAGACACAGTTAGAGCTTGGTTTGTAACTCCCCACATTTGCCAATGTCTTTGCTCAAATCATCTTCCTGTCTCTTAGAGCACATCCCTTAGATGCGTTTTCATTGAGTATCTGTGGGAGCTCCCGTTCTCGGTTCCTGTTTGCCTAAAATACCTGCATTTCACCCCTTTTTCTTTTCTTTTCCCTTCCTTCCTTCCTTCCTTCCTTCCTTCCTTCCTTCCTTCCTTCCTTCCTTCCTTCCTTCCTTCCTTCCTTCCTTCCTTCCTTCCTTCCTTCCTTCCTTCCTTCTTTCAATTAACCCAAAGGCACTTTACTTCTGAGCTACATCTCCAGTGAATTTTTCAATTTTTTTTTTTGAGACAGGGTATCACTAAATTTCTGAGATTGGCCTTGAACTTGGGATTCTCCTGCCTCAGCCTCCCTGGTGGCTGGGATTACAGGTGTCAGCGGCGTGGCCGGCTTCACCTTTGCTCTTGCATCTTGATTTTGGCTGTACACTTTGAAGGTGTTCCTGGCTCACACCTCCCAGCACCTTGATGTTGCTGTACCTCTATTGCTGTGGTTTATCACTCCTTCATGGAGAATTGGGGTTCTTGCTTTTTGAGGGGTTGGTGGAGGCAGTGCTGCTTTTAAGATCTCTTCAGGTTTGGTCTTCTGAAATTCAACTACAAAGACTGTATCTAGTGATGCATTTCTTTAATTTTATTCTGTCTGGGATTTGTGGTGCTTCCTGAATCGGAGGAGTCTCATCATGCAACATTCTGGAAAAATACCTTGGCCGTTATGGCTTCCTGTGTTCTGTCTGCCGCACCCTGTGTCTCGGCCTTTGTGACGACCAAGCAGAAGCACGCAGGGCCTGTGCGTGCTCCCCTCTGGGTCTGTTGGACTCTTTTCTTATTTTCGACTTTTCCTCTTTCACTAATATCATTATTTTTCTCCAGTTCTTGGTTCCAAGTGGCACTTTCTTCCTTTCCAGTGCATCTGATCTGCTATTAATTTATCCATTGAAATCTAAAATCAGGAAATTCATTCACAAAGATGCAAAACTCAAAACAATGTAAACACTACCCGGTGAAGGGCGCCCCCGGCCCCCCCGAACCTGCCTCCCCCCTGAACCTCTGCAGGGGCCTCTGCTCTTCTTTTTCTCTTTCTAGTTTCTTCTGTGTCCTCACGCAGAGTTTTCATACAGATGTAAGTATAAATAGTAACTAGTATAAATAACTTTTAGTTTACCCCTTTCTCGTACAAAAGGAAGCATATATTTTGGCTCGATGCTTTGATTTTGTTTTTTCATATGAAGTCTGAAGATCTTTCCTTATCAACACAGACTTTCCTCATCCTCTTATTTTTCTTTAAAAATGGTTGCATTGTATTTCATCGTAGGGATGCATCATAATTTATCATCCCAGCCTCCGGTGGAGGGTTGTTGGATTGTCCTTAGTCTTTTGTGCTTGAACACAATGTTGCAATGAATGACCTTGGAGATACCTTATTTTGGATACGCACAGGCATATCTGTAGAATGAGTTCCCAGGAGTTGAACTACTAGGTCAGAATCCTTCACATTTTCAATTTTGTGCATAAGTTTGCTGTGAGTGGCTTCATAGGGCTGGCACTAGTTCACTCCTACCCTGTGAGAGTGTTTCCCCTCAGTTTCACCTACAAGGCCAAACCTCCAGATTTTTGTCTAAATCATTTTTACTTTCAATGAATATTGTGTGTGTGTGTGTGTGTGTGTGTGTGAATTAAGCTTGAAACTTTTACCACTATGCTATATCCCCAACTCTTTTTACTTTTTATTTTGAGACAGGATCTTGCTAGCTGTCCAGGCTGGCTTCAAAATTGTTATCCTCCTGCCTCAGCCTCCCAAGTCACTGGGATTACTGGTGTGTGCCGCCACACCTGGCACAATGAATAGCTTTTATTTGCAAACTGTGTGTATCCTTCTTTTCCAAAGTTCATGATTATGTTGTATGTATTTTTTAAATCTAAAATCACTCAAGCATATTTGTTTTAGATTTTATACCTCGTCAGGCCAACATCTGGATTCTTTGGTGCAGCCACTTCTTTATCTTATTATTTTGGCAGACTCCCCCCATCCGTGGCTGGGTTCCCTGAATGTTTTGCTCATATTTTAGATTGTGAGCTCATTCCTGGTTGCCCTTCCGCAGTGCAGGAGAACGTGCAGGTTTGCATCTGCCGTGGTGAGGCGCCGCCCAGCTTTGTCAACACACAGACCTATTTATGCTCGAGTTTTGGCTTGGCACGTTGTGACCAATGCAGGTGGTGTAAATTCTAACCTCAGATGAGTGACAAGGCGGCCGTGGGTGTGATGTTTAGGGGACACTGCTTCCCCTCAGATTCGAGACTGAAACAAACAAGTTTCTTTCTTGACTCCCTTTTCCAGTAAACAGGTCCTCTTTACGGTCTATCCTTTGGTTGACAATATTAGCCTTTTGAGTGTCTATTCAGTTTTATGTGGAATGGTCTTAGCTTCTATTGCCTGTTGTCCCACCCCACAAAGTCCTATTGTTTGGTACTCATTGTCACAGCAGCCTGAAGAGACTAAGAGACCTGCGTTTGTTTTAGGGTTTTTTTTTATTGTTGTTGTTTGTACCAGGCATTGAACCCCTGAGCCACACCCCAGCCCTTTTGTGATGTTATTTGGAGACAGGGTCTTGCCAAGTTTCCTAGGGCCTTGAGAAGTTGCTGAGGCTGGCTTTGAACTCCTGATCCTCCTGCCTCTGGGATTATAGGTGTGTGCCGCTGCCCCAGCAACTTTGGTCTGTTTTTAATGAGTGGAAATAGCGAGGAAGACTCTAAGGACGTCCTGCTGTAGGAACCTCCAGACTGCTGCTGGTACTCAGGCGAGCGGAAAGACACCAGGCCGCCCTCCTCCTGTCCTTTCTTACTCCTCCTCGAACCTCAGACGTCTGTCTCTTCTTCTTCTCCACCTCAGATGCATTTGGTTTCTCCACCTACCCATTTGCTGCCCGGTTCCTTCACAGCTGCTTAAAGATGGCAGCCTAGAGCTGGGGTAGAGCTCAGTGGTTCAGCACCTGCCTCCCTTGCATGAGGCCCTGGGTTCAATCCCCGGCAAAGAAAGAAAGAAAGAAAGAAAGAAAGAAAGAAAGAAAGAAAGAAAGAAAGAAAGAGAGAGAGAGAGAGAGAGAGAGAGAGAGAGAGAGAGAGAGAGAGAGAGAGAGAGAAAGAAAGAAAGAAAGGAAGGAAAAGAAAGAAAAGAAAGAAAGAAATGCTTTTTAAAATGGCAGCTTAAGCCAGGGGCCGTGGTGCATAGCTGTAATCTCAGTGCTTTGGGAGGCTGAGGCAGGAGGATTGTGAGTTCAAAGCCAGCCTCAGCAAATGCCAGGTGCTAAGCAACTCAGTGAGACCCTGTCTCTAAATAAAATACAAAATAGGGCTGGGGATGTGGCTCAGAGGTCAAGTACCCCTGAGTTCAATTCTAGGTCCAAAAAAAAAAAAAAAAAAAGCAGCCTAGCCAGGTATAGTGGTGCATACCTTAATCCTAACGACTTGGGAGGCTGAACGGGAAACTCACAAGTTTGAGGCCACCCTCAGCAACTTGGCCAGACTCTAAGCAACTTAGACCCTGCTCAAAGACAATATATATATATATATATAGGGTTGGAGGTGTGGCTAGGTTTAGCGCCCTTGGATTTAATCTCTTAACACACACACACACACACACACACACACACACAGAGGCAGCCTAAGCCTTCCCAGTTGGCTCCCGTGCTTCCTGTCTTGACTTCAGAGCACAGAATTCACATTTTACAAGAGCTTTGCCTACAGTATTTCACCTCTGCTTAACTATGTCGTGACACGGGCAGAATGTCATTATCTGTAATTTGTTTTGTGGTTGTAGGGATTGAACGCCGCAGGAGCCTCGCACATGCTAGGCAAGTGCTCTGTCCCTGAGCCATACCACCCAGTTATTTTTTTAAAAGTACTTTTTAGATGGACACGGTACCTTTATTTTATTTATTTGTCTATTTATTTATTTTAATGTGGTGCTGAAGATGGAACCCGGTGCCTCACACATGCAAGGCACTGAGCCACAGCCCCAGACCCCACCCCCTTCTATTTATTTTTATTTTTTATTTTGAGACAAGGGTCTCTAAGTTGCTAGTCTAGCCTTGAATTTGAGATCCTCCTGCCTCAGCCTCCACATTAGCTGGATTTACAGCCATGTGTCACCGTGCCTGGCTTCTAATTTTTTTTTTTTTTTAATGAAATAACTGAGACCCAGCAAGAGGTACTTGTCCAACATCACACAGCCAACAAGTAGCAGAGCAGGGACCAAGCTCAGATTTCTGTCTTGGGGCCAGTGTTCGCCTCGAAGGCCAGCACACAGAACCATCTAGTAAATCCACATTCAAGGGAAATTTCAATGCCTGGAAAAACTGGATTTCTAACTCATGGCTCAGCTCCCAAGCTTCCCATGTTTTTGTTAGGGCACAGTAGGTCTGTGACCGCTCCGTGACAGTGGCACCTCAGATTGCAGAGTTCAAGACTTTTGTGAATGTTCTGAGGTCTGCCTTGGTCTGGCTGTCCAGCTGTACTTGGCCACGTCTGGGGGTTTTCCTGGTAGATGACTAGTGGCCAAGGGCTTGTGAAAACATAAATGTGTCCTTGAACTTGAAACTGAGTGGAAAGAAATTAAAAAGGAAAAAAAAAAAAAGAAGAAGAAGTTCTGAGTCAGAGGCTGACTAATGACTCCTTGGAAGACACGGGGCAGGGCCTGAGAGCTTCCCATGTGCTTTCAGCTGGAGAAGGCACCCCTGGAGGCTCACAGCTCTGTGTGATTGACCAGCATGGTGCAGTGTGCACACTGCTCTCTGAGGAAGCTTAATGAGCACCTACTACACCCGACTACTGGTGCTGATGGGGAGGGCCACAAAGACACACGGGACAGGGTTCCTGCCCTAAGGGGTGAGCGAGTCGGAATGCCTGATCAAAATCCCTGCTGTGCCACTTCCCACTAATAGTCAACCTTGGATGAGTACCTGACCTCTTTAAGCTCCATGTTCTCATCGGTAAAGTGAGACCAGCAGTCGTACCCACCCAACAGTGCCTGTGACGCAGGGTGTGGATGTGGAGATTAGTGAGGCCATGCGCGTGAAGGGCTTGGCACAGAAGGAAGCATCTAAAGGCAAATCAAGTCCCTGGCATAAGATCACACAGGTTTGGGATGCGAGGCTTTCAGTTAAGGAGACGTTTTGGTCCAGAGAGGGGAGGCGTTGTTTTGAGCTGGGTTAATCCACTGATATCATCAGAATAAGATGCTCCTGAGGCTTGGCAGGTGGTAGAGACTGTGCAGAGGGTTTTTTGATGGTTTGTTTGGCTTTTTTTTTGGGGGGGGGAGGTACCAGGAGTTGAACTCAGGGACCACTGAGCCACATCCCAGCCCTATTTGTATTGTATTTAGAGACAGGGTCTTACTGAGTTGCTTAGGGCCTCACTAAGTGGTTGAGGCTGGTTTGAACTCATGACCCTCCTGCCTCAGCCTCCTGAGCCGCTGGGATCACAGGTGTGTGCCACAGCGCCTGGATGTGCAGAGAGCTGGGAAAAAGCAGAGCACCTTACGAACATGGTGCACACCTGGCGTCCTGGCTCCTGGGAGGCTGAGGCAGGAGGATCACTGGAGACCAGGAATTCAAGACCACCCTGGGCAACATAGCAGGTCTGGGTCTCAAAAATCAAAACTCAAAATCAACCAGTTAACCAACAACAACAACAAACCCAAGAATACAGCAGGTGCCCGTGAGCCACACTAGCATGGAGGTGCAAATGGGTGGAAATTGGTAATTGTGATTATTATGAGCATCCTGCATGAATACTCACTCTTTTCTAGGCATTTGGAGAAGTAACTTAAATTATACAAATTAATGCCATAGTCAGCAAATTAATTCACATAATCTGAATATGTAAATTAATTTCCATAATCTGAATGAATCCTTCCAACAACCCATGAAATGTCCTCATGAAATCTTTTTTTTTTTTTTGTACTAGAGATAGTATCCAGGGGCACTTTGCCACCGAGTCACATCCCCAGCCCTTAATATTTTTCATTTTGAGACAGGGTCTCACTAAGTTGCGAAGGCTGGACTCAAACTTGCGATCCTCCTGCCTCAGCCTCCCAAACTGCTGGGATTATAGGGGTGTGTCGCTGTGCCCGGCTCCTCATAAAATTTTGAGTATCCTGTGGAATATCCCTTCTGGGGCAAAGCTTCACACCGAGGAGACATGTCTGGGCGAGGACCAAGACTGTGCAGGGCAGCAGGAGGGTAAGGAGCAGTTTCCAGAGCGTCTTCTAAAGACGTTTTCGGAACTCTAGAGGGAGCTCTAGAGTCGTGAATCTGGGCCAAGAAATCCTTGTCCCTTCTCCCCACTGAGGAGTCAGGAAAACTTACCTAGACACAAGTGACAGGTCATCAGGCAATGGAATTCTCTAGAAAGACATGCCTACAATTGAAATTTTAATTTAATATTTCAAAATGAAGTAAAAATATTTTAAAACGACAGAATCTGTAAAACTAAGTCAGGATTATAAAAATGGAGAGATGAGATTATTGGACAAAAGGAAGATTTGAAAATGTTCACAAGGAACTTGATAAAAAAAGAGAAAAAAAATATTTTTCTTTCCTAAAAAGGAAATTCATTTCATAAGTGAAGGCAAACCAGAGTTGTTACCAATGCTGACCACCCCCACCCCAAACGGTCCTCTTTCCGTGCTGCAACTGTGGACCAATAAGTGAGACAGAGTTCTGGTTGAACAGAGAAGGAAGGTTTATTTTTGGCCACAGAATGGAAGCAGGAGAGACCAGCTCTCAGATCTGCTGCTGCTGCTGCTGCTGCTGCTTTTTTGGTACCAGGGATTGAACCCAGGGGTGCTTAACCCCTGAGCCCCATCCGCTGCACTTTTATATTGTATTTGGAGACAGGGTCTCACTGAGTTGCTCAGGGTCTGGCTAAGTTGCTGAGGCTGGCTTTGAACTCGCCATCCTCCTGCCTCAGCCTCCTGAGCCCCTGGGATGACAGGCATGCACCAGGGTGCCTAGTGCAGATCTGGGCAAGTGCAGGCTGGGCAAGTCCTGGAGGAGGAAGGAAGGACCGAGGGGAGGGACAGGCTAATGAAGGGGAGGAACGTTCACGTCTTTTCTGGGATGAGGCAGAGATTTTCCTGGGACTGGGTGCTACTTTTTTTTGCTTCTTTTATGCTTCTTCATGACCATTGCCAACTGTCATGGCCTGAGCGGCATGCCATCTGGCATGCAAGTGGAATTATGATGAAGTTGGAGGCTAGCTGGTGGTCACTGGTGGCCGTGTCAGATGGTCTAGCACTTGTGCAGAGGGACTCTGCCCTCAGAGATAAACAAGATCAGGGCGACAAGTCCCTCCTTTGACTTTCACTCCTCCCTCCTGAGGGGTGCTGAAGGGTGAAAGTCCATCTTCTGCCACTTTTTCAAGCTGACTTTGGGGGTCATTAGAGGGTCCCTTCGAGGAGTGAAATTTTCCTTAATTGGCCTCAAACAAGTTTTGATTACCATCTGGCCACAGGCTGAGCTGTTCATAACCCTGAGGAACTCTTGTTAGGGTTCTGATGGCCTCCAAACTCCTACTCACAAATGAGACCAAACGGTTGAGGACTAATGAACCAAGGAGCAGGAGGAGCAGCCCAGCTGCAGGGAGACCCGAGGCAGACTCCGGGTGGCGCTGGGCGAGACCCCTCCCATCAGCGTTCCAGCATCCCGAGCGGCATCTCGAGCCCGGTCCCAGCATTCCAGCATCCTCATCCTTCTGGGATCCCACTGGCGTTCACATAAAAACAGACTATGTCGGGTGTCCATCGTTGCTTCTGGGCAATATTGCCTAAAGAGAAGCCAGACATTTATTTCTGGAATAAGAAGTGTTCTCATAAACTCTAGGCAGAGCACAGGAAGGACCACCCCTGACAGGAAGCAAGGGAAGGATCTGGAAAGGGGAAGGGACATGGACCCCAGGGCCAGGGAGAGGCCCCTTTGTGACTTTGTCAACTTCACTTTCACCTGTTGAGATTGGTGACATGTAGGTCCCTTGGCAGGTGGGTTACTGTGCATATTCCTCCTGTGCTAATAAGCAGTGGAGAGTCCTCTGGTCCCTGAGAAGTACATGGCCAAGGGAGCGTGTTTAAACACAAAAACAAGAAGGATGACATCGGAATTTCTGAACAATATTCTTTTTTAAAAAAAAATTATTTGTTATTTTTAGATACACGTGACAGTAGCGTGTATTTGGACATATCATACATGCAGGGAGTAGAACTGCCCATTCTTGGGGTTGCACATGGTGTGGCGTCGCACTGGTCATGTATTCATGTTATAGGAAAGTTCTGTCCGATTCGTTCCACTGTCTTTCCCATTCCCATCCCCTCCCTTCCCTTCTCTCCCCTTTGTCTAATCCAATGAACTTCTGTCTACCCCCCACCTTGGCATCCACACATCAGAGAGAACTTCCAGCCTTTGGTTTTGGGGACTGGTTTATGTCACTCAGCATGATGGCCTCCAGCAGAACAATAGCGTCTGGCCACCACGATGAACAACAAAAGTGGCCTCAGTCTGAGGTTGGGTGGACGGTTGCCAGGCAGAGGTCCTTTTAGAAGACTCTGTACATAAGGTTAGGGCAGCCTCTGTGCAAATGTCATGTCACCGGGGGGCTGCACTGGGAGGAGAGTTGTTCTAGAGCCCAGAGTTAGGACTAGCCACTGGGTAGGAGAGAGGCTGACCTGAGATCAGGGGAGGAAACAACCGATACGTGAGAGCCGTCCTCGCACGAGGGACTTGGCATCTCCTCTCTCACCTGCAGAGCTCTGCACAGTTTACAAAGGGCTTCCCATGCAAGTAGATGCACAACAGGTGCAAGGAGGAGTTTTGTAAAAATACAGATGTTTAAAGAAGAAACGAAAGAAAAATAAAAAGACCACAAATAAAAATTTAAACAAACAAACAAACAAACAAAAAATACAGGTGCTAAACTGGACTCTGGACCTGCCAAATCTTTTTACTTGTTAACTTCAGGACACTCTTAGCATATGCTTTGCCTGTTGATGGGATGTTATCTGTTGTCCGTCTCAGAATTATGTTATATATTAAAATGATTTCCTCTGCATACAGCATGTTCATCCCATTTTATAAATAAGATGTAACCCTTCAATGACTTCCTTGAAAAAAAAAGGCTGAATCACAGTCCTTAAAGAAACTTTACTGCCCATTTATTGCCTGGCTTTGTCATCTTGATTTTCACGTCACATATTAAGCCAAAGTTGCAGGTCGGTTTCGTCGTTCTTGTTAATATTCTGGGCTGTGAAGTTGGCTACCTCACCGTGTCAGCTGGTCACAGCCACTTTCACCCTGGCTCTTGGCACAGGGACTGTGTCCAGCTCTACCCGCCAATCATCACAGAAGGTCTTGGCCATATTTGGGACGGCTTCCTCAGGAAAGCAAGATTTAGCTCTGGCTAGAGATAATGAGGGAGCCCTGGGTGTTCCGGGGGTGAGTGCCAGGGGCAGGTGCTGCCGAGCATCCCACACAGGATATTTTTACAAAGGGTGCAGGTGTCCTGGGGCCTCAGGAACCCTGTGTGTCCACCAGGAGGCTGGTCCCAATTGTACCCTCCCAGCCTGCCACGCACTGGGCCCAGACCTGCAAACACACAGGCACTGGGGCTGTTGGCTATGAGGCTGGGCCCAGGAGGGGCAGCAGCAAGGGGAGACCCAGGAAGAGCAGGTTGGTGGCCAGGAGCTGCAGATGGGGCACAAGGAGTGTAAGACAGGCCTCCCGGGCGTCTGGACTTCTTTCCCTCCCTTAACACCCAGGACTCAGCCACGCCAGCCCCCTCTCCACACCCCCACTTCCTGTGGGGAATGTGCGCAGGGCAGGTCCTTGACTACCATGGAGGTGGCGTGAGTGCCCAGCAGATGAGAGTGGCTCATTCAGGACACCCAGGGCCCTTCTGGAAGGAACAGGCTAAGTTCTGGAGCTCGTGGGCCTCAGTCAGGCTGAAAGTCAAGAACGCCCAGCAGAGGGACTTTCAGTGCTGAGCTGGGAAGTGTCCTGGTAAACCAGGAACAAATCAGTCACCCAGGCATGCACTCAGCCGACACTCACACTGACCTGTGACCTCTAGGACAGAAGCTGTCTAGATCCTGGGGACCGCCCCATTCTGGCCCCTCCATTCCTGAGACCCCGGGGCCTCTGTGGCGTGGGCTTCAGTTCTGGCTCTTTCTCTTCCTGTCCGGTGGCTGTGGGCTGAGGTCTCTTTCCACATCTGTAAACAGGGGTACGATATCCATCTGCCCAGCAAATCACAGGGGGTCGCTATGGAGGGACCAGGCGGGGACTTTGGTGGGCCTCACTCTGGTGGGAGACGCCTAGAACGTGAAGGTCAGCCTGTGGTCACCAGGGCCCTTAGCTGTGGCGCTAGCCACGGCTGTGCTGTCCGGCTTTCCGATGTTCTCTGTGTGATCCTGGTTGGATCTCCTCTCTCACTGGCAGAGCTTTGGACAGTTCACAAAGGACTTTCAAACTCATCCAAGATCTCATTGGCAAACTTTCGACTTCTCATTTGCTGAGCACAGAATCTACTGGAGCTCCCAGACATGGATGTCTGAGTACTTTGTAACCCTCACTTACAGCCATAGTACCAGCTGCCATCAGAGTAAGAAGAGGTGTGTCTTTGCCATGTCCAAGGCCCTCTGCTAAGCAATCTGCATATATTTAGCCCTCCCCAATGTCTTATAAACCAGGTCTGTGATTTTCTTTTCTTTGCACTTGGGGAAACTGAGGATCAGGAGGCTTGAGGAACATTCCCTAAGTCCCGGAGCTGCTAAGTGCTGGGACTCAAACTGACCAGACCTTCCTCAGCATTGCTCAGGGACAGGGACCGACCTGGGGCAGTGTGGGCCATCTCCCTGCCAGGGTATCTGATGCCTGGGCTGGGGCTGCAAGTCGGCTGGGGCTGGAGAGAAGTTGGAAAAAAGAAATTGGAGTTGGTTAATAGGACACCCCTGGAGGGCGTGGGTACCCTGGACAGGATGCTGAGTGCGATAGACACTGCAGGAAGGTTCAGAGGAGAAATGATTAGAGTATAAGAGCTGCAATTTAATCGCTAGATCAATCCATTTGATGCATTAATAATTGCAGTGGGTTCCTGGGTTGTCATCGTAGGCAGGTAGCAGTGGCTGGAGGAGGTCAGGCGGTGGCTGGAGGAGGTCAGAGGCTGGGACGTGCCCTTGGGAATTATACTTTGTGTCTGGCTCCTCTTTCTCTCCCGGCTTCCTGGCCTCCTTGAGCTGAGCCGCTCTCCTCACCACACCCTGCTGCCACGATGTCCCTCCTCTGTCAGGCCTAGAGCAACGGAGTTGTCGACCATGGGCTGAACCTGTGAGACCGTGAGCCAGAGTAAACTTCTCCTTCTCAAAGTTGTTTCTTGTCGGATGTTTCAGTCACAGCGGCAAAAAGCTGACTCACACGCAGGGGACCTCGGGTTGGAATGTCAGAGCTTGATTCCTCCTGCAGGGTGGCCTTGGCCAGGTCACTGTCACGTTCTGTCTTCAATTTTTCCACCAGAAAAAAAAAAAAAACAACTGTTGGGATAACAGCAGAAGAAGCCAAGGAGTCTCCAGAGCTGATGGTCCAGACGGAGCCCAGATGTCTACAGGACGGCCAGAACCCAGAGCAGGGGCACTGTCCCTCCTGAGTCTCCAGTCCAATTCTCCACGCGTGGTCACCTGGTTTGGGTGTTGCCTGTGGCTTTGTGGACCCTGAGAATGGCGCTGCTTCCTGGGGCTGCATGTCTGACCTGCCTCCGGCCCGCCCAGGTGGCACATTGAGTCACAGGGTGTGGGGCCCCCAGAGAGGGACCATCTCCTCCCAGTGCTCGCTGGGCAAGGGCTGGGTACTGTGTGGACCTATTTTGGAAACCCAGTGGAGGTCAACGGCTTCCAAGCGGGAGGACACTTCCTCTTGGCCTGTCGGGGTGGACTGTGGGAAGCACAGAGCTCGGAGGCCCTGGTTTTGCCTCTTGCAACATGCAATCTGGAGGCCATTTTTAGCGTGACCGGGCTTGGGTCTTCACACTGTACTTTAGTTCTCCCTACAGCCTGCTCTCTCCATGACCTTGTTCTCCTGCGGCTCTGGGAGCACTCCGCCCAAGGCCTCGGTGCTGGCCCTAACTAGCCATCTGGTGACTGAGTCAGGGGCCTTGGGAGGAATTTCTGACCCGGTTCCCACCCCACCAGCTCCCAGCCTCCAGTGCTGACTTGGCTAATTGATCTGGGGGCCTCGCCAAAAAAATGCACCCCCCCTTCCCCAGGCTGGAGGGCCTGGCTGCGCTCAGCTGCTCGCAGTTATAAAAAGAGCCACAGCACTTATGGTGGGCGGAGATGAGCAGCGGCTGCCGGAGATGTCACGTCTGTCAGCTGCGGGGTGAGGCCCTGTGTCTCAGCCCCCGTGGGTTCCCAAGCCCATCCTGGGGTGGCGGGACAGCCTGCCTCACCTCCCGGCCAGGCTGCGCGGGCTGCTCTGCCTCGGGCACAGGACTCAGGCGGCAGACGCTGGGTCTCCTGAGCGCTGGCGGGGGCCCAGCCCGATCCAGGCACCACACAGGCTTTGCAAAACCGGGAGGAACTGTTCTGAGGCTCACGCTCTGATGAGAAAGGATGGACCGAGTGTAAGCCCTAAGCCACAGGAGCTCGGGGAGTGGGGATTTTGGAGGCTGAAGAGCTGACTCCAACTCCCGACTCTGCGACTTGCTAGCTCTGTGACCCCGTGAAGGTCGACTTCTTTGGACCTCAGTTTGTCTTGTCTGTAAGATGGGGATAATGCCTGCCCCACAGAGCGTACGTGAGAAAGATGGTGAATCAGTTTTCACCTGATGCTGGGTCCCGGAGGAAGGAGAGGTCACCCGTGTCTGGGTCCCCCTCGGTGCCACTGTGAGCAGGATGAGCCCAGCCTGTTAGCAGCAGCCTGCGCAACCACACTGAGCTCCACAGACCTCATTCTTACCGTGATTAGGTTGGCAGCACAGCCTGCCTCCCCGGAGACCCTTTTCTTTATGCTTGGGTCCTCTTGGTCACCCTAGTGCTGCCAGGCCACCAGGAACCTCGCCTGCAGGGTCCCACATTAGAGCAAATAGAGACATTTTAGTCCTGATCTTATTGGTATGCTCTTAGAGGAACCGTTTCGCCCCCTGGAGAGGCTGCTTGCCCATCGGAGAGGATTGAGGCGGGACCACACCTCCATATGGACAGAGTAGCATATGTTAATTGAGCAGCTATTCTGTACCAGGCCCTGGTGAGGCAAAAGGTGAGCAAGAAATGGTCCCAACCCTCAAGAAAAATGTCAGAGAGGCAGCTGGGCGTGTAGCTCAGTGACAGAGCACTTGCCTAGCATGTGCAAAGCCCCAGGCTTGATCCCCATTGCTGCAAAATATAAAATAATAATTTACAAAAATGGCTGGGCACAGTGGCACATGCCTGTCATCCCAGCAGCTTGGGAAGATCGTGGGTTCAGAGCCAGCCTCAGCAACGTAGTGAGGCCCCCTGAGCAATTCAGCGAGTCCCCGTCTCTAGATGAAATATAAAAAAGAACTGGGGATGTGGCTCAGTGGTTACGTGCCTTTGGGTTCAAAAGAAAGAAAAAAAAATGTCAAAAAAGAAATGTGTAAGAGAGCCAGGCACAGTGATATGTGCCCATAGTCCCACTTACTCAGGAGACTGAGGCACGAGGGTCCCTTGTTCAGGAGATGACCAGCCTGGGCAACATAGTGAGACCCTGGCTCAAAAGAAGTTGATTCATGTATATTCTTTAAATAAGAAATGCTTCAACAAGAGACATATCTCTTTCCAGACCCTGTTAGGAATTGCCTAGCACAGCAGTAGCTTTAGAAACCATAAAGAATTAATTTGTGCATTCATTTGTGATGCACAAATATTTACAAAGACTCTGCCTTGATCCAGGCCCTGCGTCAGTCAGTAAGAGTGAACAGAGAGCCTCAGTTTGCAGCTACTCAGCCAGTAGATAAATCCAGCCCAGGAGCCCGGCTCTAGGTCTGTGTCCGAGGCACAGGCGGAGGGCAGGAGAGAGAGGACTGAATAATGTGCTGGAGGGGACGGCGCTGGTGCTCCGAGTGGGAGGAAGTGGATTTGAACGAAGCCTCTGCTCACAGGGAGACCGTGGAGAATGTCATCCCGGCGGAAGAGTCAGCCTGTGCAGGGGCCTGGGGGTGGGGTGGGGGTGGCCAAGGCTGTCGGGACTGAGAGGCACTCGGGGGTGATCTCATCCACCCACGGCTGCTTCAGATGTAGCTGCACGCAGAGGGCGGAAGGGACAGAGAGGGCTCCCCAGCTGGTTAGCAGCAGAGTTGGAACTGGAGCTTCCTCCCAGCTCCTGGCAGGACTTTTTCCTGGCTGTTCAAGGGCCAGGCATCATACACAACCCCATCTTGGCCATTTGTGGCTCCCAGGTAGGTTTGTGTTCAAGTCGTCAGCATGTAGGTCAAGGTGTGCAAATGGGAGCCGAGCTGGAAGGTCTGGCATTGGCTGAGGTCTGGGCGGTGCTGCCCACAGTGCTGGCCATATAGTAGGTGTTCAATAAATATCTGTGGCTCTCTCCATGAAAGGCCATCCCCTGCCGAGCGGATGCCACGCCACCCCTCACAAGTCCTGCAGTTCTGCAGGAACCAGAGCAGACGAGGCCCGTGCTGTTTGCATTTCTGCTTCCTCAGATTCAGAGAGCTGAGCTCAGAGAGGGACCCCGGCCCAGGTTAAGCTATTGGAGCGAAGTTGCCTTGGGCCAAAGGGAAAGTCATCACCCCTGTGGTGTGGCTTCAGGGCCTCAATATCATCAATGGCCTGTTCCCATGATGTTAAAAATGGATCGTGTGGAAGTACCCGGGCATCACCGGGAAGGCTTTTCAGACAGAGCCTGGAGGCCATCAGGGAGTGGGATTGTGTGACTCCAGCTGCTGCCCGGATGGGAACTTTGGTCACTTCCACCCCTTTGACCACAGGTCTCCGGAACAGCTGGACGATGACACAGTGCCCAGAGGCTCAAGGTGCACACCAAGGGCTGGGTGTGCAGCTTATTAGTGGAGCGCTTGCCTGGCGGGCCAGAGGCCAGGGTTCATCTCCTGCACCGGGATCAATCAATCAATCAATCAGTCAATCAGATAAAAAGAGGTTCTCAAGACTCTCACTGGGCGCAGTGGCATAAGTCTGCTGTCCCAGCTACTCAGGAGTGAGACCCGTTAAGACAAAGTCACTGGACTTCGGTGGGGTGGACGTTTCTTCTCCATTTATGCAGCCTTTTCTTTGCCTGCTTTTGGTGACCAGCCCTGTTCCTTCTTCACATTTCAACATAAGTTTCCTACGAAGGAACTTTTACTATGCTTGCCTATATAAATGTACGCTCACATCTCCCTGCTTCTTTGGAACACTGATTCAGAGTTTTGTGAAACTGTGTCTTTTTATTTTTTTTTTAAATACCAGGGATTGAACCCAGGGGTGCTTAACCACGGAGCCACATCCCCAGCCATTTTTGTAATTCTTTTTTTTTTTTTTTAATTTTGAACAGGGTCTCACTAAGTTGCTGAGGCTGGCTTGAACTTGCAATCCTCCTGCCTCAGCCTCCCGACCCTGTGGGATTACAGGAGTGTGCCACTGCACTCAGCTGAAACTGTGTCTTTTGAAACGCAATCCCTAAGACCCGAATAAAGTCCTTTTTACTTCTGCAGTTTCTGAATTTGGATGGATTGAGAAGGAAAATAGAATAATGTTCAATATTTCTTTCAAAGCCAGGTCTCTGTATAGGGTGTTTCCTTTTTGAAATATGTACATATTAAAACACATATGTCTATATTATATTTTAGATTGATATGTAAAATATTCATATATCTAATTATATATGATAGTAATAGGTTACATTAACTAATGATCATATACGCTAGAGCATACATATATCACTATAATACATAATATAATCTTTTATTATACATAATCCACAAATCTTAGAGCAAAGTAAAAATCATGTATACATCTAAGGTAGAATATGAAGATGCATTTGAAAAAAAATTTTAGCTGTAGATGGACACAATATCTTTATTTTTATTTATTTTTATGAGGATCGTACCCAGTGCCTCACAGGTGCTAGGCAAGCGCTCTGCCACTGAGCCCCAGCCCCAGCTGCATATTTTAAGATGTGCTTTACTTGAGAGGCTTCAGGAAGGCAGAGGACACTGACTACTGCTGCCTTACCAGGAAGACACCTGAAGACACCTGAAGACAGCAGTGGCAACCCCACCTGGCCAGGGTGCCTCAGGTGGCGAGGAATTTGAGAGCAGGCTGCACATCTCTGTAACTTCCTAAATCCTGGTGCTGCTCTGGCCCTATTGTGGAACCCTCCAGAGGCCTCGTCAGGGGGTCTGGTCCTCTGTGGTCTCTGGTCTCTTCTTTGTCCCCTTACCAGCCCTGTGGTTCTCTCTGCCTGAGACACCGTTCCTCCTCTCCAGGCCCAACTCCCGGCCGTCCTTCAGGCCTTGGCTGGAGCGGCCAGCATTTCCTCCGGAATCATCTTCCTGCGGCTCAAACCTGGGTTTGGCTTCTCCCAGGCCCCCACTCAGCTCTGTGCCTACCCCCGCATGTCACCACCAGCAATGCTGACACCCTGTCCTCATGTGACCCTCACCAGATGGTGAGCTCTGACACACGGCTGGCCTGCCGTGGTCATCTCCGCACCCTGGGGGTACTGCAGCGCGCAGGGAGAGGGGATACACTCAAGTGTTGGTGGAATGTTAAACACAAGTTGCGCCAGAGTGTCGCGGGGCCGAGGGTGCTGACGGTGAAAGCCCGGCGAAGAGGGCCCCCGCGGTTTGCAGGTGGCCCCGGGTTTGGAGGATGAAGCATCCTGGGTTTCCTCCCTGGAAACCATTCACCCCTTTCCTCCCCTCTGACGGAACCCAGTGTGAGAAGCAGCCCTGAGCTTCCCGGGACGGGGCTCAGCCCTCATCAGGGAGATGCTGATGTCGCAATCCCAGACCTGCAGGGTCAGGAGCGGAAATGGCAGAACCAGAGCTCAGGAGGGACAGCTGGCCTTTCTGGCCTCCATCCTTCCAAGGCTGAGGAGCCCTCCTCTCCTGCACCCCTTGCCACGCAACGATGACACACAGGGCACAAACAGCATTGTTTCTAGCTGATCTCATGGTTCAGCTGGTCTCAGGGGCATCTGCTGTTCTGTGATGCATGACAAGTCACTGTGGTTAGCTTAACCCTCGGGTCTCCTAGATACAGTCGTCAGACACTTGCCAAAAATGTGCGGAGGGAATGCTGGGGAGGAAAAGGAGGAGGCGGCTGCGGAGGAAGGCCACAAGGCATGCTCTCTCTGTGTCCATCTGGACATTCCTGGAGCTCAGAGAAGGGTCCATCCATCCCAGGCTTTGGAGGCAAGGATGGGAGATGAGTGTGGAGCCTTAATTAGGAGAAGTCACAGACGGAGCTTACTCTCAGAGTAATTTGACCCCAATTTTCAGGACTTTGCTTCCAATGGTGATTCTTAAACTTGAACATGCATCAGAGTCCCCTGGGAGCTGGTCACAGCACAGATTGCTGTCCACCCCCTTCCCCAGGGTTTCTGTTTGAGAAGCTCTGGAGGAGGACCCCAGAATTTGCATGTCTAACAAACCCCTGAGGGAAGCTGATTCTGCTGGTCACAGGGACCCTGATTTGAGAACGACTGGCTTCAAACTTCTAAAAAACTTTTATTTTTTAGTACTGGGGCTAGAACCCAGAGGGGCTTACCAACTGAGCCACCTCCCCAGCCCTTTTTTTTTTTGTATTTTATTTTGATACAGAGTTTCACTGATTTGCTTAGTGCCTCACTGAATTGCTGAGGCTGGCTTTGAACTTGTGATCCTCCTGCCTCAGCCTCCCCAGAGCTGGTCCTAGAGGTATGCACCAGGGGGTCTGGCTGTAGGACTTCTGTGCAGGACTGAGGCTCCCAGGCAGCAGGAGGTAGAGATTCAAACTCTTCCTCTTCCTTCTGGGCTGAGCCTCAAACCAACAATGGGTGACCAAAGGGCCCATGGTCCTGGGCCGGAGGAACCAGTGTCATTGACCCTTTAAGCTCATTGGACTGGAACCAGGAGGCATGGGTTGTCACTATGTGCCCTCAGTTTGCCCCTCTGTAAGATGGGCAGGTGGCACTTTTCTGGATGTATCATCATTTTCACAGCAAAAAAAAAATATTAAAAATGAGAAGGAGAAAAAAATGAGCTGGGTGAGGGCTGGGGTGTGGCTCGGTGGTGAGCACTGGCCTGGCAGGCGTAAGGCTCCAGGTTCAGTCCCCGGCCTTACAAATACAATCAAACGAAACTCCTTTAAAAAAAATGAGCGAGATGAGCTGGAAGGGGGTGGAGGTGGGGGGTCTCCGGGTGTCAGGGAGAATGACAGCTGACTAGGGCTTGAGAATGACTCTGCTGTTTAGCAGCTGCGGGTGTTGGGGAAACTGCCCCGGCTGGCAGCGCCTTGGCCTCCCCATCTGTAACCATCGAGAGAAATGCCTAAGGCATCTGGCCCACAAGTGTCAACCAGGGTGGTTGTTTCTATTTTCAAGATCTTTTCAAGGCTTACGGGAACAGGAAGTCAGTTCTTCTCCTCCCTGTGGAGACCGTGACCTTCACGTTGCTCAGAACTGCCAAGCAAGTCCCGCCCTGCAGGGTGGCACAGGCCTGTAATCCCAGGGACTTGGGAGGCTGAGGCAGGAGGATCACAAGTCTGAAGCCCTAACTAACTCAGCGAGACCCTGTCTCTAAATAAAACATAAAAAGTGGGCGGAGGATAGAGCTCAGTGGGTAGAGCGCTTGCCTCGCATGCACAAGGCCCTGGGCTCAATCCCCAGCACCACAAAGAAAAAAAAAAAAAAGGACTGGGGACGTGGCTCAGTGGTAAAGCACCCCTGGGTTCAATTCCCAATACCTAAAAATACTGCTCCCCCCAACAAAACAAAACTTCCAAGCTTGCCTCAAATTTCGCCCTGGAATGATGATCGTTCTGGGACATGCTTCATTCCCCCAATCTTCCATGCACTGTTCCTTCTCTAACGCTCACTTATTTGACGATTAACTTAATATTTATTGAGGGCCTATTATGTGCCCCAACATAAGACGGGCGCCAGGCACACAGTGAGGAAAAAGAACCCCTGAGACCTGCTCCCTGCTCCCTGTGGAACTCACAGGCTGGGGGAGAGCGGACATGAATCTGCAGATCACGCACAACAGGCTGCCGGGAAGGAGACGGAGACGGTGTAACATCAGGGGGATGAGGTCAGCCGGGGAGGCCTGGAGAGGCTTTAGGAAGGAGGATGTCTGAAGGTAGCAGCAATTGACTGTGTGAAGAGGGAGGGTGGAGGCTTCAGGCAGAGGGAACAGCCTGTGGAAAGGCCCTGGGGCAGGATAAACGTGGCACCCACAAGGAGCTAGGCTGGAGGGCCCGGGAGGCAACAGGGTGGGCAGAGGGCGTCTAGCCTTTATTCCAAGACCAACAGAGCCTGTGGAGTTCTACCAGCAGACAGGGCCAAGTGACATGAGATAGGTCTCAAATGTCTTCTCTGATGTTATTGCAAAGATTCTAGGGGACAAAGAGGACTGGGTCAATCTGTTAGGACAGGAGTATGGCAGTGTCCAGAGAAGGTTGCTGGGGCACAGCCGGGTCAGTGGGGGGCATTTGAGATGGAGGAAACCTCGCTGCATTTGGAGGATTCTTCGGGGTGGACTCCATGGGATGTGGAGGTGACGGCTCTGGTGGGTGAGAGGTGACCCAGCTGCTGGCTCCCCGACCGTCTAGGTGCTCAGTGGTGGCTTTCACTGAGCCAGGGGTGGAACTCTCCCGCGTCCTTCAGAGCCCTGTTGGTCACAGGACATGCCAGGGGCAATAGGACAAGGACCCTCTGCCTGGGTTTCGGAGTCCTTACCTCCTTCAGGTGTCGATGAATCACGTAAAGCGCTCAGCTCAGCAGCTGGTACCCAAAATGACAGCCACCTTGGTGCCCCCACCCCCAGCTGTGACAACACTGTGCCTCCGGGTCACCCACAGCAACCTCTCTGGGAGCTGTTGGCTCTTGCTACAGACACATGTACTTCCCCTGGGGGTGTCGGGGACTCCCCTTGATGTGGGGAGATTTTGTCTTAATCTCTGTCCACCTCATTCCGTCAGGGATGAGGAGGCCGGGAGCTGGGAACTGGTGGAGGCTGTGCTCTCCAAGGTGAGAGTGTGGGAGTCCCAGGTCTGTGGTCAGGGGCTCTGGCCCTACTCCAAACCAATTGTGACCAGAGGTGAGTCCCTTTTCCATTCTGGACCTCGGTTTACCTAACTGCAAAATGGAGCCAGGCATCGGATTGGAGACCGATCAGAACCCCCGTAGCTCCAAATCTCTGGGGTTCTGTCTCTGTTCAAAGCACTGCAGGCTGTTGGCCGAGACTGCCTTCCTCCTCAGTGCTGGGGTTTGGCCCTGCCTCAGCCTGCCCGTCTGATCCTTGAACTTGCTGCTGAACGCCTCAACCTTCTGGCTTCCTGAATCCACCGGTTCTAGCTGGTCCACTTTTCTTCCCCCTGCCTGGGTCGCTCACTCAACACTGGCCAACTCTTCCCTGGGCTGGGACCATCCATTCCCCAACCAGGACCCTTCCTCCTCTCCCCTCTGCTGTGGAAGCCCTGGCTCAGATCCAGCCTTTCAGAATTCCTCCCTTTGGGTCCCTTCTTTTTGGAATCCCCCTACTCCTCCCTGGTGGTCCTGTCATTCACCTGGGGACATTTCTCTAGCCCTGTCTCACCTGGTTTTCAGACTTTCTCTTGCTTGTGCCAGGTCCCCCCATTGGCTGGCTCGATGCAGCACCGACTTCCGGCTTCCCCCTGCCTCAGGGCCTTGGGCTGGGTGTTGGATGAGCGTGGGGAGACCACCCGCCAGAGAAACACCCAAGCCCTTCTCCCCTGCGCCAAGTCCCAAGGCAACCCACAACTTGCTAGTGGGGTCCCCAGCCAACGCCAGTGGACTTCTCTGCTTTGGCCCTGTCCATCAACAGAAATGGGCCACCCCGCCATTCCCCCACCTTCTGGCCCAGACTGAGTTGTTCCCCTGTGTCCCCTCTGCCTAACAAAGCGTCCTCAGTGGAGCAGAGCTGGGACGCACAATGTGTGCCAACAAAAGCAGCCATTGTAGCCCCAGGGAAGGGGGTGGGGGAGACGCAGGGTGAGGTTTTGCTTTCTGTTTGCCAACACTGGCTCCAGGGAAGGCCCCAGCCCACGGCTCATGAGTCAGACCTGGGGTCCCAGCTGCAATCTGTCCCTCTTGACTTGCCCTGCTTGAGGCAGGAAGAAGGGGGTGGAGTGGAGCCCCCACATTTTCTCTGGAATGGTCTTTCAGCAGGGAGAAAATGAGTGATCCTTATGACATGTGTCCCTTCAGTCCCCATTCTGCAGCTCGGAAAACTGAGACGGTGCAAAGGAAAGCCATTATCCCACCATGATTAAATGGGTTTGCAGAGACCCAGCGCAGGACCCTCCCATCTGGGCTCAGTCTTTCCTCCACGTGCCCCTCACCCCTGCATTCCTTCTCTGGTGGTCCTCACGCACATAGCCCTGTCTGGGTCTTGGCTTTACGGTTTTGCAGGACCAGAAGGAGGAGGAAGAGCAATTCCTTCTTCCAGAACTCCATATAAATCAGTTTGGTGGGTGGCGTTTCTAAACCGGATGCTCTGGTGTTGTTCAGAGATATAACACACTTCAGCCCTCCGATCCTACTTTAGAAATGAGCTGGCCTTTGGGCTGGGGTTGTGGCTCAGCAGTAGAGTGCTGGCCTAGCATTGCAAGGCCCTGGGTTTGATCCTCAGCACCACATAAAAAAAAAAAAAAGGGATTGAGTTCAACTACAACTAAAATATAAATATTTTAAAAAAAAAGCCAGCCCTCCAAAACCTCAGCATCAAAGATTCTTTTTATTCCATTTATAAAAACAAACCAACAAACTCCCTTTCTCCAGTTCCCATCTCTGGATCCCACCTTTGAAATATAATTTTTTTTTTCAAATTACCGGAACACATTTTCAGAATGAAGCACGAATATGGATTTTCTCTTGGATGTTGGTCTTGACCACTGACCTGGTCTCAACATCACCGCCAGACCAGCACCCACTTGCAGATCTCAGACTCTTGGATCTTTTCACTGTGGGCCATAGCAGATGCGACTGGTGCCAGGGGTGGAAATGGAGGGCACTTATTTATTGGGCATCTACTATGTGCTATGGTTAACACTCATTTTAGACATGAGGAAAATGAGGGTCAGAGCTGGGATTTCAATCAGGGCCGTCTGACTGCAAAGTCAGGGCTACCTCCTCACTTGGCTCAGTCCTGTTCTTGGCTAGGACACAGGACAGTCCGTGTACCCAGGGACCCAGGGAACTGTAGTCTGCAAAGTGGGTAGATCCAAGGGGTCCGTGGTTGGTGGGACATCAAGACCATTATGCAAGAGGGGGATGTCTTCTCCTAAGGGGCCCACCACCTCCCACCGTCCAAACGCAGTAGGACATTCCTTTGGCTCCGTGGTTCTGAGGCGGTCACAGAGAGCCAGCCCTGCGGCCGAGGCCAGGGAAAGCGGATTCGAACCGTCACTCAGGAGAGCTCTGGCTCTGAAGGGACCGTCGCCCCGTGCGCCAGGAGCCCCTGCTCCTGCTCCGCGTGGCACTTCCGATCCCGGCCTCACGCTGCGGCACTCCCCAGTCCCGCGCCCCGCCCCCGGGCGCGCGGCGCCCCCTGCTCCTACCCGCTCCTGGCCCCGCCCCGCCCGGTGTGCCCACCCCTGGCCCGCCCCGCAGCCCCCAGCCCGGCGCCCGCCGCATCCCCGAGCGCGGGCAGACGCACCGGCCGGCAGTTGGCACCCGGGGCGCTGGCGCGTCCGCCACTCCGCTCTCCCGCCGGCCGCCTCGGGCGCCGGGAGCCAGAGATCCAGGCGGCGGCGCCGTGCAGGGGTCGGCAGCGAGCGGGCGGGAGGCTGCGAGGCGGAGGCCGGCCAGCGCTCGGGCAGCCCCAGGCGCGCCCTGACCTTACCCGCACCCTGGGCTTGGGGCTCCACCGCCTGCCTGGCCCGCGACCCGGCACGGCCACATGGCTCGGCTCTGCGCGCTGCTGTCCTGCCTGCTGCCCTTGCACTGCTCGCTCTGCGCCGCTGTGGGCAGCCAGACCCCAGGTGCGTGCGGGTCGGGCGCGCGGGGACGCGTGGGGTCAGGGTGCATGCATTCAGGGTGGCCCAGGGTGCCTGAGCCACCCCAGCAGCCTGTGGGAGGAGGTGCGCACAGTCGAGGCTGAACTGCCACTCTTTTTCTCTCCAGTAATGTCACTAAAGATAGAGAGACCCCAGGAGGGGATTTAGGAACACCGAGTCTCTCCTTAGGGTGCAGATCTGTCCCTTTGTCTTTGAGGGTGTGCTTGTCTCTCTGCCTCCTCTCTCATCTCTGTCCAGTGAGTCTCTCTTTCTGAATCCGCTCCGGGTGCGCATGCATGTGAGCGTGCGTCTGGTTCACCACCCTCTCCCCCGCACAGAATCAAGCTAGCAGGTGATTTCCCTCCATCACAGAGAGCTCTGGGCACCCACACTTCTGCACAGAAACACCCCTCTAGTCCTTCGTGTAGCATTCTCAGACTCCACAGAAGCTTTCTCAGGGAAACGCCCTACATTGTCCTCACCTTGCAGTATGGGATACCTGAGCCTGAGGGGTAGGCTGTGGTCATTTCCACTCAGTGCCAAAGTGGGACTCTTCTTGCAGCCTCTTGGTGACCTCTGCTATCCTGGGGAACACTGGAAGAGAGGTAGCACTGGCTTGCCTGAAACTGTCTTGGGTGTTGGGGATTTTCAGGACGCCTCATTTTCTGTGTTTTATGGGTGCCGTGAACTGGGGAGGGAGGGGTAGAGCTGTGTAGGAATGGAAACACCTCCCAAAGTTGTACCCGTTGATCACCAGGCCTGGCAGCCAGAGCGCTGTCACTCCTGCTGGGCGCAGAGAGAGTGTAAGGATGGGGCCCTTGGGCACCGGGCCTGGAGCAGGGGACATGACCTCACACTTAATTCAGCCATGTGGGCAGGTCACCCCCTGTGTGTCCTTTTATTTTTGAAGGTCTATATTTATCCTGTTTGGGGCTGGGCCATGCAAAAATCTCAGCAGCCACTGTGTGGCTTTAAAAAGTTTGCTTTCTAACTTTGGAAAAATATAGAACCATGCGTTCCCTCCCCTGCTCTGCAGCTCCCCCTTTCTCCTTGACACGGCCTGCCATCCCCTGGGTTTCTAGGTGTGTTTGTTTTGCCAGCTGCATTCTTGGGAGCTTGGTGAGGAGGGCCTTACCCCAGGCTGGGCTGGTGACCTCAGCTCATTGAGGAAGTTTGGGCAGATCTCTTCTTTCCTCTCTTGCCCTGGGGGACTTCGGAGAATTTCAGTCCTTTCCTAGGCCGTGCCCAAGGTTGGGAGCCTTGTTACTAGAGTGACAGAACTGTTTGACATCATTTGTTTTCATCTGCTAAATTTAAAAAGGACCTGAAGGCTTCAGGGAGCATTGCATGTCCACAAAGTGCCTGAGCATCGTTCATCCAAGTGTAAGGATCCAGGAGCTCAGAAAGTGATGGGTGCAGAATGAATGAACTTGGGCTAAGGGATTCATCTCAGGTGACACTCAGGGTTGTCCCTTCGCCTGACCTCTGCCCACTGAAGTGACTCTTTGTTTACCTCTAACAGAGCTGCGCCTCTCTGGGAAGCTCAGTGACTATGGTGTGACGGTGCCCTTCAGCACAGATTTCCGGGGCCGCTTCCTCTCCCACGTGGTGTCTGGCCCAGCAGCGGCCTCCAAGGGGAGCGTGGTCATGGACGGGCCACCATTGCACTCCAGTCACCTCAGGGTGGCTCGAAGCCCCCTGCACACAGAAGGAGAGACCCTGAAGCCTGGCCAGGTGGGGCATCACTTTCTCTACTTCAACGTGACTGTTTTTGGGAAGGAGCTGCACTTGTGCCTGCGTCCCAACCGGAGGTTGGTGGTGCCGGGAGCCTCCGTGGAATGGCAAGAGGATTTTCGGGAGCTGTTCCGTCAACCCTTGCAGCAGGAGTGTGTGTACACTGGAGGTGTCACTGGAATGCCCGGGGCAGCTGTTGCCATCAGCAACTGTGATGGATTGGTAAGGGACTCACTCACTCTCCCTCTTCTGGAGCTGTAGGCTCCTCCCCCCCCCCTCCCTGGCTGCCCTGGGTTTGGGATTCCTACAGGCCTGTTGCTCAGTGTGGACAGAGTCAGGAGCTGTGCTGCCTCCAGGAGAGGTTACCGCATGCTCTTCCTGGCCACCAGGCTCCGGCTCAGCCAGATGGGAAGCTGCTGAAAGGCCCATGGCCTCACACTTCATTCAGCCAAGTGGGCAGGTCACCCCATGTATGTCCTTGGGGTGGCACCTTTATCTTGCTCGTGTCTTCACCATCCATGAACCCCCCCTGACCCAGGCATGAGCTACCTGGCTGGAACCTCTGGGCCCAGGCAGCACAGAGCTGAGGAAGCAGGCTCTGCAGTGGGAGGGCCAGGCTTGGAATCATGGCTGTGCACTCGCTAGCAATGAGGATTTGGGTACTGACATCTCTGTGGGTCCCTCCCTTGTGTGTAAAGTGGGAATTGGTTCATTTTGCAGGTATTTACTATGGTACATGACGGGGTTATGGTAGTGTCCCTGGCAGACATGGTCCCTGGCCTCACGGAGTCCATGGGCTAGTGATATCATGCGTCACGTGGTCGCTGTGTACCTGGCTCATGCTCAGGGCTCAGGGCTCAGGGGGAGTCGCTGATATGATTACCACTGTTGTTATGTAACGTCCTTATTCCTGCTCATCTCTTACCCGTCTCTCCTGTTCTGTCTCAGCCAGTCTGTTCTGTCTCTGCCGCCTTCACAGTTCCTGTCTTAGGTCCCTTGTCCTCCTCGGCAGTGTCCCTCCTGGTTGGCTCCACATTGCAAACCAGAAAGCCCTGGGTGGCTTCAAGCCGGTGCTTGTCCCTGCTGCCCGCTCCTCAGGGTGTCAAGCCCTCGTGAGCTCGCATGGTGGCCCCAGGGCCCTGGGGGCTGGCTCTTTCCAGAGTCCACACAGCCAGGTAGGAGCTGTCGGATCCTGGAAGGGATCCACGGACCCTCTGTGCTGCCTCCCAGAGAGGTCTTCAGCTTTGAGAGAGGGTGAGGGACAAGGGAGTCCTTCCTCACTAGTGGGGCTGGGGGCTTCATCCTCTCGAATTGCCATCCTCAGGGGTGTCTCGCTGCCCAGGGTCCTGGCTGCCCGCGTCCAGGCCTGTGCTTCTCAGCCTTGTTCGTTATCAGCCCCATAACAGGCCGCGTGAGATACTTTCCTCACTGTCCATGCTCCCTTCATGAAATCAGAATACCATAGGTATGGCGACATACTGTGTGGCAAACTGGGCTTTAGATATAAAAAGAGTCCTGTTTTTGGTCCTCCTTCAAACCCTGAATAAATGTTCACACCACTGCAGGCAGTAGGCCTGCCACGGAGCGCCACGGTCTAGGCACGGCTGGTTTTCAAAGCTGAGTATGTGCTAGGGTCTCCCACGCCCCTGCCAGCGCATCAGCTCTCCAGGGAGGACCGCGACACCTTCTATCAGACTCTGCAGGTGATCAGAGGCAAGGAGTCTGTAAGACAGACTCTGAGAGACCAGGTTGTAGGGTCAGCAGGAGATACTGCCCTGGTTCTGGGGTCAGCCTTGCTGGCAGCCCACACTCACCCCGAAGTCCTGTGCCACCGGCATCTTGGGTGCAGCAGCTACGCCGTGGCTACAGTTGGGTTGACAATTCTGAATGGTGCAGTGTCTGTGCAGATGGAGAGGCAGGAAGCTCTGGTGCACGCTGACAGCTGGGGCCCATAGAACCCCCTTACCTCTTCCCTTCAGCTCCCACTTCCCTGCCCTCCTGCAGTGAGGCACGGAGGAGTGGTCATCCACACACGCTGCGGACCCCCCAAAGGTGCAAGTGCACCATCATCATCATCACCACCTCCCTGGTTATTGGATGGGCTCCATGGTCTGTTGATAAGTTGCCGCTGACCGCTGGATGCTGCAGGGACAGAGCCATAAAGGGCTCTATCCAGTGCCCCATGAAGCCCCATCTCGTGGCCACGTGGGGCAGTGTGCTAGATGACACTGTGGTGCCTGGGGCTGCCGGGATGCTGGAGGTGGGGCTCTTCGGTGGGCCTGAGGCTGAGCGTTCCTGAGGTTATGTAGCTCACCTTTAGTGGCCTCTGAGTAAATGTCCTCCTTAGCTGTACGACCTTGGGTGACTTGTTCCCCACCTCCGGACTGGACTCCATGGACCCAAAGGGGGGCAGTACACGATGCCCCCTGGGGTGGGAGTTGACTCTGGGTCTTTTGCAGGAGCTGGGCCAGGTCTCAGAGACTGTCCTTGAGCGGGCCTCCAGGCCCCTGTCCTGCACCTTATACAGAATGGAGGCTCAGGGAGGGGCCTACCTCCGCCTCCCTGCCTTGGATGGGGGCAAAAATGGACCTTACTGGGCTAAGCCTCAGGCTGGGCCACCAGGCCACTGCTGTCTCCAGAAGCCTGTCCTGCGGTCCAGTGACTGGACGCCTCCCCTCCAGGCCCAGGGTAGTGCTCCCTGACTGCCTGTCCCCAGGGCCTGTCATCACGTAGCCTAGCCCTGCAGCCTCTCTGTGTGGGGGTTTCCTCACTCCCAGCCCAGGCCAGGGAAGTGCCCAGGTCCTGTGAAAGCAAGGGGCCATCTCACGGGACCCAGCAGGGCTCACCTCCAAGGCCAGCATTTCCAATGATAAGGTTAACTGCACTTGTATGTGGTCTCTGGATTTTAACCCCTTTTCCTCTAACATTTCAAAATGACAAAATGACTTTAAAAATCTGTTCTGAAATTCATTTCTGGAGCACTGGGCATGGACAAGGTCCACAGGGAGATCGTGAGGATCATAAGGAAATGACGGAGACCTGCAAAGTTAAAAGTGCCCTACCTCACAGCGTTAGGCGGAGTAACTGCCGTGCGGTCTGTGCCCAGTGCCCAGGCAGGAGGAAGGCTGGGGTGGGGCGACGGGTGCTGTCACTACTGCAAGTTCTGGTTGCAAACGAGGGTGCAGTGGCTGGTTCAGACGCCGTACTTCTCACCCGAGCAGTGAACGTGCCACATTGCTGCGTGTCTGTCCAAGAGGGCTTCCTCCAGACCCTTCTCAACTGCAGGCTTATGTGGCTGTGAGGGCCCAGCTCAGAGGCTGGCCTCTGCACCTGCAGCCCTGCCCAGGCCTGGCCCAAAGCTGCACCTGGAACCAGTCCAGAGGTAGATGACAATGGTGGGGTCACAGGGCCTGGCTTTACACTCCCTGGGCCAGGCCTGTCCCAGCTCATGAAGCACCAGCCCCAGAGCTGCACAGGGCTCCCTGGGGAGTGTTTGAATGTCATAAACGTGAACAAAAGTGCTGGGCCCTGGCCAGCAGAGCCACTCAGAGTGTCCTGAGGATGTTTGGGGCAGGAAGTAAGGAATGTGGGGAGACTGGTCCCGTTTGCAAAATGCTTCCTCTGGGGTCTGGGGCAGCTAGCCTGGGGTGCTGTCACACCTAAGAGCCCAGACTGGGAATGTGTCCAGGTGACAGTGGTGACCAAAAGGGGAGCTCCTCAGAACCACCGTTGCTCCATACCTGGGAGAAGCACAGAGGCCTGGCCTGGAGGCCAGTTCCTTGTGGGTCCTGGAGGGTCACAGAGTACAGGGATGGGGTCAGCAGGTTGGGTCCCACCTTCTTAGGTTCCTGATGCCCTGTGTTGTGTGGGCTGGGGCCTGGCCGGGCTGGGCTTCCCCTTTGCCCTGGTGCCTCTGTGAGTCAGGGCCTGGCACCGCAGTGGCCACACGTGTAAGATTTGTCACATCTGGTTCTGCTTTCCACTCCCGCCCCCAGCAGACCCTGCGTATTTGACAGGTTACTCTGAGGAGCCCTGGCAGGGTGCAGGAGCGGACGGGCGGGGGGGTGGGGGGCAGAACCCCAGCCCTGCCCCTTGCCACGCACCAAGTCCCAGAAGCACTCTGAGCTGCAGTCCTTTTGTCTTTGAAACGGACTGTATGAGGGGGTGGGCTGCTGGCTAAGGGTGAGGTCACGGGAATGCTCTAAAGTGGATCGTGGTGGTGTTCACGCCACTGTGTGCACACACCACAGACCATTGGGTTGTACATGTCGAGTAGCAAATTGTGTGACGTGTGAACTGTGTCTCAACAAGCTGTTATAGAAAGTGCCTGGCCTACAGAAGGGCCCCAGAAGGGCATAGCCAGTTCTCATTATGAGGAGGTGGTCCAGGGGATTGGGAGGTGCCGGCTCTTCAACTCTGGGGCAGACTGGCTCTGTGACCCCGAGCAAGTGGCAAAATCCCTCTGTGCGCAGGTTCCTCATCTGTAAGGAGGGGAATTCAGAAGATTAAATGAGATTATGTAATGTGTCTGGTTTATACCGGGGCCTTAAAAAGTGGGGATTCTTCCAGCAACAAAGTAACATTTGTTGCTTAGTACTTGTGGTAGTAATGATTAATAATGATAAGTACTACCACTATTGCTATATCCTTGTATTGCAATGCTATAGACATCTGGCTGTGAGGGCCAAGGGTTATCTTAGGGTTTCTTTTTTGGTACCAGGGGTTGAACCCAGGGGTGGTTAACCATTGAGCCACATCCCCAGCCCATTTTAAAAATTTTTTATTTAGAGACAGGACCACACTGAGTTGCTTAGGGCCTCACTAAGTTGCTGAGGCTGGCTTTGAACTCGCGATCCTCCTGCCTCAGCCTCCCGAGCTGCTGGGATGACAGGTGTGCGTGTACCTGGCCTAGTGTTGTCTTATGTAGGCTTGAGTCCCAGGCCACCTCTGCTTCTGAGGCTGGGCAAGCCTTGAGCCCCACCCCCACCCCACCCAGAAAGTGCTGAGGGTGCTTGCTCAGGGCCTGGGGATGAGTGTTACCACTGCTCTTAATGACCCAGAGGCCGGGACAGGCGTGCTGAGAGGTGCCCCGTGGGGCATCCTGTTAACAACCAGTGGCCCCCTGCTCAGGATCCTGAGGCTACAGGGATAAAACCCAGCCCACTGTTCCTAGATTCCGGAAGCCTGAAAATCACAGAATGTCTTAAATTTGTGCTAAGTGTGAGGCTGGGCTGCTGGGGTCAGAGGAACAGGAGGTGAGAGTTCAGATGCCCCCAGGAGTAGATGTGGAATGGGCGCGTTACAGGAGGAACCGCAGAGGCCGGGTGATGGTAGGAGCAGGCGAGATTGTGGCAAATGGGGGAGGACCTGCCCTCTCCAGTCCAGTCTGGTGTTGCTAGAGCTGTGAGTATTTTGGGAAGAAATCAGAAATAAGGATTTTAAAATAAAGTTCTAAGTTTTAAAACAGTTATGAACCACAGCAGGGCAGCTGTTAGCGGCCTTAGATTGCTATCAGAGACTTAGGCCTTGGGTGCTGCTGTCACAAACTACCGGAGACGGGACATTACAGACAGTAGAAAGGATTCCTCAGGGGTCTAGAGGCTGGGAAGCCAAGGCACCAGCAGCTCTGGTGCCTGGTGAGGGCGCCTCTCTGCTTCCAAGATGGAGCCTGGCTGCTGCGTCCTCTTGGGGGGAGGAAAGCAGAGGAGGTGGAAGTGGGGGAAGAACAAAAGAGCCTTGCTAGTTCCCTCTGGCCCGTTTTAGGGTTGCTCATCCTGTTCATGGAAACTCTGCCCTCCTGATTTAGTCACCTAAAGCCCACTTGTCATAATCCAACCCTGTTCGTGGTTAAGTTTCAACATGAATTTGGGGGGCCCAATCACACCCTAACAGTGGAGCAGTACATGCTGGGGATGCGTGTGTGACCCCTGGAATCAGGCTGCCTGGGTTGACCTGCCTGCTGTCCCACAGGGCCTCCCCTAAACTGCGGGGCCCCAGTTTGCTCCCCGGGAAAGCCTGTCGTGGTGTGAAGGTTCTGCGGTGCTCCGGACCGTCAGCCTGGCTACCGGCTTTATGGGTTGAGTCCACTAGGTCTGGGGATGGTGGCGGGAAGGAGTGGAAGTGACCAGCACCATTTATTTGTCTGACTGCTGCCCAGGGGCTCTCTGAGCCCTCAGCTGAGCAGGTGGGACCCAGCCTCGCCCCAAACTGTGTTTTTCTCAGGGTGCAGCTGGCTCCTATCCCCAGTTGTCATTCTTGCCGTGACCCTTCCCATTGGTGGTTCCCAAAGGCAGGGTGTCAGCGTGATCATCTGTGTGTCCCTTTGACCCCAGCATGGGGCCATCTACCAGGCACTCTCCAGGTGCATGTCAGGAAAGGAAAGTGGGGGCTTGTTCTCAGAGGTGACGCTGATTCCCATGTGTGTGCAGGATAGCGCCTCTGTCATCTTCTTCATGCACACCTGTCCCTGGGCCAGAGGTGACCAATGTGGCACGCACACCACCCCTTGCCCTCCTGCTCCGCAGCAGCTCCTTGTTCTCCCAGTGGTGCTCGGGGCTGTCACTCTTGTGGCCCCGTAGGCCGTGAGGGGACCCTATTTTCCTGTGCTCGGTACTCCACTGCCCAGGGACTCTCTGTCCCCAGGACTCACACCCTCTGGGCACGGGAGCTGGGTTTTCATATTCGTTGTGTAGATTTAGACAACCCGGCTGGCTCCCTGAGACTCACGGGTCTCCTGTGGAATTAAGTTTGCAGCTTTGCAGACCAGAAACGGATACTGGGGAGACATGGAGCTTCCCGTGACCCACCCCACTGTGGTGACCCTGGTCGGTGGCCTGCTTTCTGACTGTGAGCGTGTGAGGGCCTGGGCCACGGGCAGGACAGGACTCAGTATGGGGCGACTCCAGCCAGATCCCAGAATATACTGGGGAGGTAGCAGCACAGTGAACCGAGTGACTATGTGACAAAACAGCGAGGGCCGGGGAACTTCGACAGCAGCTGCTGCCCTGGCCGGGTCCTGCAGGCTGGCTGTGGGGCTCCTCTCCTGCTTGCTCCTGGACTCCAGTGTGGCTGCATTCAGCCTGATGGTGGACTGGGCCGGAGGGTCTCAGTGGGCCTCCTCAGTGCCAGTGTGTACTGGCTGTTGGTGGGTGGCCTTATTCTGTCACTTCTTGTCCCCCTGCAGGTGACTGGCTTCCTCCACTGCAGTCTGTGAGCAGCAGTCCAAGAGAGGAAGGCCCAAACGGGGGGACTCCTTAGACCCACCCTTGGGAGTTAGTTGCCTGACATGGTTCTGATCATTGTGTTGGTCAAAGTGAGTCTCAAGGCTAGGCTAGAATTTTTCCAGAATGGGGAGCTGGACTCCATCTCTTGAGGGGAAGGTAGGCAGAGAGACTCATTGCAGAGACTATGCACAAGGACAGCGGCAACCATCTTCGTAAACATTCCTCCATACTGACGCTAGGGGCAAGTAACTCGACTTCTCTGAGCCTCAGTTGTGTAAGGTGGTTGGAAATCATACTGTAGAAGTGTGTTCACAGAGCCAGGTGCGGTGGCACGTGCCTGTAATCCTGAGGCCGAGGCAGGAGGGTCACGAGTTCAAAGCCAGCCTCAGAAATTAGAGAGGCTCTAAGCAATTCAGTGAGACCCTGCCTCTAAATGAAACATAGAAAGGGCTGGGGATGTGGCTTAGTGGTTGAGCACCCCTGGGTTTATTCCCTGGCACCAAAAAAAAAAGTGGGGGGTGTGCAGTGGGGGATGTGCAGTGGGGGTGCACGGTGGATTTACCCCTGGACCCCGATGCCTATCCCAGGGCTCTTCCTCTTGCTTCCTGGAGGCCCATGCCCCGGGCTGGCCTGTTGAGGGAGGTGATGGGGCGCTGTGACTTTCCAGTCCTGAGGCTGTCTGGTCTTGCAGGCTGCTTCCCTGGCCTCCCCGTGACTGGCCTTGCTGTCTGGGATTAATAACTTATTTATGATATGGAGCAAGAGCCAGACATCACCTCACTGCTGCGCCGAGCACCTCCCCTTGCAGCGAGGGCTTGTTTGATTTTTCTTCCTGGACAGCTGTGGTGTTCCCTGGCGCTGGGGGCTGGTGAGCGTGCAGGGGCTGAGCTTGTTCTCCTCCCGTCCTGAGGGCAGAGGCCCGGGTGGGCTGTCAGCGAGTGCCCTCGGGGTTTCCCTGTTTCCCAGGCTTTAGAGTGGAAAGTTCTAAAGCCCTTCGCAGGCCCCAGCCTTCTGTTTCCAGCCCCTGGGCCTTGCCCTGCCTTCCGAGCCCTAAGAACCACCACCAGCAATGATCCCGGCAGCCCAGAGCTCCCTGTAGCACAGGCTCAGGGTGTCTGGCTCAGGGTCTTCTGCCGGCCGCAGGTCATGAAGCCTCCCTGGTGGGCTAAGGCCATCACGGTCCCACCCTCCCCCGACTCTGACCTAGTTGGAAACAGCTGTGGCTGGAAAAGGCTCGGGGGCCTCTGTGTCCCTCTTCATTTCCCAGCTGAGAGAGCGGAGGCTCAGGGGAGCCAAGGACTGGCCCAGGGTCACGCAGAGCAGGTGACCGTTCCATCAGGACTGGTGGGGCCCCACACCCCTCCCACGGCCCAATCTGAGTCAGTGGAAGAGGCCTGGTCTACGTAGTGGGGGTGCACAGTGGGGGTGGGAGCCCCTGGGTGGGACAGGGTACCCAGTGAGGTGTCTAGGAGGCTCCCCCTTCGAGGGGCTGCTCAGCTTCCCCGAGACTTGGAGGCCAGCTCAGAAGGAACAGGTGCCCACGGCCCAGTTAGTGGGATCTGAAGCACAAATGGACCCCTCTGGTGTTCCTCCACCCGAGTCACCATGGCGGCTGCTTTAACCATTTTCAAAATGTTGGGGGAGGGGGCAGGTGGCAGGGACTTGTGTGAGGTACATGTCACTTGTCATGGGACCGAAACGTCCTGAAGTGATGTGCTGCCGTGCCGCCGAGGGAGCCATAGACAGGTGCCTGGTGGAGAAAGATCTGAAGGTGAGAGCCTTTGTCAGGACTCGGCTGGTCCCCAAGCAGACTTGTCCCCAGCAGCTTGGCTTTGGAGCCACCCGCATATTTACACCTTCCCTCTGTCCAGAAAAAGCCTGTCCCCTGTCCAGGGCCCCCCACCCCCTTGAGGCTGACGGGAGCCCACCCACACTGCCCGGGCACCTCCCACGGGAAGTCTGCTGGCCTGGGGGTGTGGGACCTGGGATACCGTGTCACCATCACCCCCGAATGGGGAGGCTCTGGGTGAAATACGCTGTCCCCCAACCCACAGCCACCTGGTGGAGGCAGGTGGTGGTCTCTCCTAAGGGGCCCATGCCCAAGGGAGTCCATTTTGAAGTCTGGCCCAGAGGGTGCTTGTGTAAGGTGGCTCACCACAAAGCGGGTGGCATGAGGTGAATCAGTTCTCATCCCCCGAGAAGCTGGAACAGTACAGAGCCCCTGGGCGTGTGGAGGAGGAGCCATGGTAGGTGACAAGTGAAGGGCATCCTGGGAACTCGTAGCAGGGACAGCGGTGTGAGAACCCTGTGGACACGTGTGATTCCAGGTGTGGAACAGGACCCGGGGACGCTCCTGTGAGCCACCTCCTGTCCCCGGGGTGATAGCAATGCTCCTTACCAGACTGTCCTGTGCCTTGCAGTTTGGGCACCGTGGTAAGTGCAGGTCAGTCCTGGGGAGCAGCCAGCCGAGGCCGTCATTGTCCCTCCTTCCTGTCCTCCTTACTGCCTTCCCGGTGGGGATCCTGCTGGGCCAGGGCCTGCCTTCAGCCCCCTCTGGCTTTTGCCCCCCCCTTGACTCCCTTATTTAAATTTCAGCCTCCGTTCCCCACCCGGCCTTTGTGCCCGTTTTCTCCGGAGCTATTTCCACTTGGGGTTGGAACCAGCGGCCGAGCCAGGGAGCCTGCCCGGGTCCCAGCTCGCCCGACTGTAGAACATTCCTTTCCCATCGAAGGCTTATTTCTTGTGCTGGTGGGTGAGCGGCAGGATCTGGCCAGCTGGGATCCAGGTTCAGCCGCAGGTGACAATGCTACCGTTCGATTGTTTGAAGTCCCCTCAGCCCTCCACAGCACGGTGGCTCCACGGGAAGAGGGAGTTTGGGCTGCGTCCCCAGCACCTGGCGGGGCCTGCCCAGCTCTTCTCGGATGAGTGCGTGAAGGAAGGCACCGGGGCACGGCAGGGAGGTCGGGGAGACGGAGTGCTGTGCAGGATGAAGGCAGTGGGACCCTGGGTACAGCCAGGTGGCTTCGGGCATCTGTGTGCTGTAGCTGACCGCCGCGCTTTGGTGAGGAATCGGAGCTCTGGAAATCAGGAGCGTGTGCTTGAGGCTGGTCCCTGGCAGGATTAGGTGCTTCGCCTGCTTTTCCCACCCTCTCCTGAGGTGGTCCGGGGTCGGTGTGGGGTCAGGGCCCTGACGTGGGGCTAGAGTCAGGGGCATTGGGATTTGGGTGAATAGGCCACATCCCTTTCCCTCTCCTTTGCTTACTTGCCTTCTACAGGACACCTCCTCAGCCACCACCAAGTCCCTTCATCTGCCACTTGCTGCAGCTCTGTGTGTGTCGGACTTGGTGACAACCGTTACCTGTATGATCTCACCTGGGGCAGGCGGGGCGGGCAGCCCAGTAGCACCTGTCTGGGCCAGGCTGCTACGGGGCTGGATCAGAGGGGAGGCCTGGCTGGGACAGGGACCTCCTGGGCCCCCTCAGGCTGGCCCTCCCCTGCTGAGGGGCTGGCTGCTTCGTTTCCTGGTGCTGGCACCGGGGGAGCTGTGGGCTTCGGCTGCGGAGCCTCCGTGACAGGAGCCCTCCTCGGCCCAGGCCTGGCAGCCCGCCGCCTCCTGGCACTCACGGGCTTCTTCCTGTCTCCTCGTCCCGAAGCTACAGCCGCAGCCAGGACTTGGGGCCAAGCAGGGGGCTCGGCAGTGCTCCCGGCCGAGCATGGTGGGCTCTAATGGTGGCGCCTCCAAGCCACGTGGCTCCTAGGCACTGGGAAGTGGAAATTGGGGGTGGCTGCAGGCCCAGCGAGGCCCGCACCCTCCTGGGCTCCGGGGAAGGGTTTGCGGCTGAAGGCGAGCTTCTGAGGCCTGCAGGTGAGAGCCCTGCCTGTGCCGGGTGAGGATGGGGGTGGATGCAAAGTCACACCCCCTTCTTTAAGAACAGTCATGAAGCTTCGATGACCTGAGCCACTTATTTCTAGTTTGCTAGAGAACAGAGTTACTAGTCTCCACCATCACCGTCATTGAAAACATCAGAGGTGCCACTGATTATTGTCGTTAGAGAGCTACTGCTGAAGATTGTCCTTGCTGCCCTGTGGGCTTCCCAGCGTGGCTGGCTGTGGCATTGACTTGCCCTTGGCTACCAGGAAATCACAGCCCCTCATCCCTAACTCCTTCTGGGGTCCACCTCTCTTGTCGGGGCAATTTTGGCAAATTATTCTTCACTCACAGGAGAGTGGCACTTTGCAGGGAGGAGATGATTAGGGCTGAGATGGCACCGGGCACAGGTCCAGTGTGGTCTCAGGGCCTTGGTGGCAGCGGGAGAGGTGTGAGAACCCAGCCTGTCTGGACGCCACCCCTCCCCCTGCCCCATTCAGGGCACACATACGTGGTCCACTCATTTCCCCTCTTTCTTGTGCACTTCCTACCATACAACAGACTCATTCTGGTTGAGCCTCCACCCACCCACCCCATGCTGTCTTCTTTTTCTTTTTTCTTTTTGATCTGGGTGATTGAACCCAGGGGCCCTTAAACACGGAACCACATTCCCCAGCCCGACTTTTAAAATACTTTATTTAGAGACAGGGTCTTGCTAAGTTGCTGAGGTTGGCTTTGAACCAGTGATCCTCCTGCCTCAGCCTCCTGGGCGCTGGGATTACAAGCCTGTGCCACCATGCCCGGCTAATTCTTTCTAAGAAGAGACACAGACTGTCCCTTAGACATTCCTTTTAATGTCAGACATTTAATGTCAGAGTTTAGGCGAGTGGCTCTCGGCCCTGGCTGCACATCTGAACCCCTGGGCGTCTCCAAGAACATGCTGATGGCCAAGCCCCACCCACTGAGAGTTGATTCCACGGGTCTGGCGTCTGGCCTGGGTGACAGTTCTGCAAATTCCTCAGGTGACTTTGATGAGCATCAAGGTACCAGGACCACTGCTGTAGCCTTCCGGAAAGTAGACTGTTTGACAGAGAAACTAGGGTCACGATGTGGGGGGCAGGAGAGCCAGGCCCAGGAAGGAGGGAAAGAGAAGACTTCCTGCTGCGGCAGGCCGGGCCCAGGAGGGACGTCCCACAGGCCTTATTTCAGTTCATCCCCCAAAGCTTTGGCCTTGGATGTGGAAACCGAGGCTTGGAGAAGGCCTCAGGTGTGCCACCCATCTGGGAAGGGCCCCAGCTGGGGATGGAACCTCAGGTGTGTCACTCCCCAGCCTCTGAACCGCTTGGCGGGACAGTGGGGAACAGAAAAGGAGGATTCTGTTATGTGGGGGCTATGGGTTGAATCTGGAGCTTCCTCCAAAGGCCCGAGCTGAAGGCTTGGTGCCCAGCCTGTGGTGCTCTTGGAGCTGGTGGCACCTGGGGAGGTGTGGCCTGTAGAAGGAAGTGAGGTCACTGGGGATATTGGGACTGTGGTCCCTTCCTGTCTCTCTCTTTACTTCCTGCTGCTGTGAGGTGAGCAGCTTTGCTCCACCACATGCTCCCCACCACAGTGTTCTGCTTCGCCACAGGTCCAAGAGCCACACAGACTGGAACCACTGAAACGAAGCCAGAATAAACCTTTTCTCTTTTTAAATTCATTATCTCAGGCATTTTGTCACAGGGACAGACATTGAACACGAGTTTGTTTCCTCCCTCCCCCCCCAACCCCAAATGGTCTTAGGAAAGGGAAGTTACATAATTATTGCCCGCTCATTTCAGTAGGCAATCATTCTGTGCAGAATCGGCTTTCCTTTTGCAACAAGGAAAATATAGAAAAGTTAGATAATACCTGGAAATTTAAAGAGAAGGAAATTGCATATGATTCTGCCATCCAGGGACAACTCCCTAGCAGCTGGGTATGTCTCCACCCCACCTTTCATCTGTACATATTCTTTTTTACCTTTAAAATCACCCTCTTCCAGACTTTTCCCCTAAGCATGCTCAACCACTGGTACCCCCTCCTCCCCCAGGGATATCGTCCCATTTACTAAGCAGGCAAACCCAGGCCACATGCAGCCAGAAGTTAGGGTCAAACCCTCCTGTGGTTCCAGAGTGTTGCTTGCTCCCAGCCCTGAGCCCACTGCTCCCTTCTTGAGTGACAGGGGTTCCAAGCGTAGTTCAAGTGACGATGATGATGATCATGATGGCAAATGCAAACCCTTAACTTGTCCTGGGCGCATGGCCAGGTCCGTGCTAGGTCCCCAGGTACGATCTCTACAAGATGGTGCTGTTATGATCCCAGAGCATAGGATGTCCAGCAACTTGCCCCAGATTATTTGATTTGGACGGCAGAACCGGAATCTCAACTCTCCTGGCTCTGCCACTCGGCTCCGGGCCCTAGGGTCTGTGTTCACCCACCCACCCACCGTGTTGCCCACCCACCCACCGTGTTGCCCACCCACCATGTTGCCCACCCACCCACGGTGTTGCCTCTCCTAGAAGGAGGGATTCGAGCCACGCTGGGCTGGGCTCTGCAAGACCTCAGCAGCCTTTCACCCGGTCCCTCCCAGGGCCTGCTGAGGACATGACCCTGGGAACGGAGCCCAGTGGTCACCCCAGATGACCGCCTGCAGCTGCTGCGGCCTCGCTCTTCCCGGTGCTCCCCCCGGGTGTTGGCCCACTCTGGGAATGCTCCTGCCGCCCCTCCGGGGCATGGCAGAACATGCCGGTGGAGGGCAAGTCTGACTGTCTTGGGCCCCATCCTCCAAGGGCTCCTTGTTCCTGCCTGTCCCCTAGGGCTGCAGCTTGGTCTGAATCAGCTTGTAGACTTTCCTTGGCTGGGGCCAAGGTCTTGGCTGCCCCAGCCTCCAGCAGCGCTCCTGTGGTTGGGGCTTCCACATCAGGTTTGAATTATATGGAATCTCCGCGTCTGCGTGCTTTCAACCCAGCCACGCTGACTCACGCTGCACGGTGGCGGGTGACCTACGTGCTGGGTATGTGTCTCCCTGTGTCTCTCTTCTCCCTAATGTGCATTTTTTTGGTACCCGGGATTTAATCCAGGGGCATTTGACCATTGAGCCACATCCACAGCCCTTCTTATGTTTTATGTTGAGACAGGGTCTCACTAAATTGCTTTGGGTCTCACTAAGTTGCTGAGGCTGGCCTTGAACTCATGATCCTCCTTCCTCAGCCTCCCGGGTCGCTGGGATAACAGGCAGGTGCCACTGTCTCTGGCTATTTTTTTTTTTTTAAAAAACTACCTTAATGAGATGTAATTCATATACCATGTAACTCACCCTGTGTAAACTGTACAATTCAGTGGATTTTGTTGTATTCACTGATACATGCAACCATTCTCACAGTCAATTTTAAAAGATATTCATCAGCTCAAAAATAAATATGTGCCCTTTAGCTATCAACCCCACAACTCCTCCTTACCCAGCCCCTGGCAACCACAAACCTATTTCTGACTTCTATACATTTATATAAGTGCACTTATATATGGTCTTTGGTGTCTGGTTCTTTGAGGTGGCATAGTGTTTTCTGAGTTCATTCATGTTATGGTGTGTATCAGTACTTCATTCCTTTTCACGACTGGGTAATATTCCATAGTGCGATATGCCAGGCTTGGTTTATTTGTTATTTTATAGATGGGCATGAAGATTTCCACCTTTCAGCTGCTGGGAGTAATGCTTCTATAAACACCCACCGGCATGGTTTTGTTGTGGACATATGTTTTTGTTTCTTTGGGCTTGTTGCAAGAAGTGAAGTTTCTGGATCAGGCAGCCATTCCATTAAATCACTTGAGGAACTGCCAGACTATTTTCCAAGTGACCACACCATGTTACATTCCCACCAGCAAAGCCTGGGGTTCTGATTTCTCCACATCTTTGCTGTTATGGGACTTGGACTCTAGCCGTTCCAGTGAGCGTAAAGGGTGGTTTTGATTGGCATCACCCTGGTGACTAATGATACTGAACATTTTTTTCTTGTGCTTATTGGCCATTAAGATATATTCCTTGGAGACATGTCTATTCAGATCCCTTGCCCATTTTTAAATGGGGTTATTTGTCTTTTAATTATCAAGTTTTAAGAGTTTTTAAAATATATTCCAGATCCAAGTCCTTATTAGGAGAGCAGAGGCTGCTCTGGTGTCTTTTTGCACCCCACCCTGTCAGCCCTGGCATGCAGTAGGTGCTCTGTGCAGACGTGAGGACATGCCGGGAGAAGGGATCTGGGCCATCTGGAAGAGTCCTGGCAGGAGCCGGGTCCCAGGGTGTCGGGTGTGCAGGGTGGGGCTGCCCTCCCTGGTCCTGAACCACAGACAGCAGCCCAGCCTGACCCCTCGGGGGGTCTGCACCGTGCAGTTTACGCTGGGTGCTGTTTTCAGCTGAACCCATTTGCAGGAACCACCAGAGGTTGGGGGATTTGATCCCTGGGCTCACGTTTCCCCCTTGGTTTTGGTTTGAGCAAGCAGGAAAAGGGTAGTGCTGTTTGCAGAGTTGGGAAAGACAGGGAAAGGAGTGAGTCTGGGAGTCACACCGGTTTCCAAGGAGACCAGGACTCCACCACGGGCTGTTGGATGATCACCTAAGGACTTCCGTCAGGGCTGTGGATGTAATTTGGGAATCACCTGCGAACACCTAGTCTCTTAAGCCAGGATTGCAGCAATGCCCAGGAGAGTGTGTGGTTAGAGGAGACCAGAAAAATAAGTGATCGCTAGCTTTGGTCACGTAGTGGTCACAGGTGAGGAGCCTGCAGGAAGTAGTGGCTCTAAAAGTCACTTGGGGTGTGTAGAGGGGCACAGAGGGAGGGGGTGTGGAGGCAGGTGGTATACTGGGGTGGCAGCTGGGCAGGGACGGGGCAGGGGCAGAGGGGACAGCATGTGACGCTGGGAAGAGGGGTACTGACTACAGGAGCTGAGCCCTTGAGGAGACGAGAGGGAGGTGGCCCTGGGCACAGGGTGCAGGAGGAGGGCCCAGTGGGGGCGGGCTGTTCCTAGTCAGGTGGTGGAGCCCTGGAGTTGGGGCTGGGGCAGTGCTGGGAGTCTGGCCATTTGGGAGACTTGGAATGGACACGGACCCCAGGAATGCAGCAGGACCCCAGCCAGCGTCATGCCCACGTGCGATGTGTGGTTGGATTTCAGGTGAGAGCCGAGGATATCTGTGTGTGTCACCTCCGTCAATGTGTGACCGTCGAGTAGGGTGGTGTGGTTGGCTGGACCAGGGCAGAGGAGCTTCTCTGGGGGAGCAGGATGGGTTGGGGGAGAGAGTTATGGGTGTTCGTATGAGAATCTTGGAACTCAAGGTGTGAGGCATGGGGGAGGGGGTGAGGCCCTGGTGGGGGAGGGGGCTAGCTGTGCTGGGTCGAGTGAGCCAGGCGGTGGTGGGAAGCAAGGAGGCACTGCACTCAAGGTGGCCGAGGTTTTAGTAGTTGCAGGAGACGCATGGTCTAGGGAGAGAGTGAGGTGGAGGTGGCTGGGAGAGATGCAGGGTGCTGGGTGGGGGACATCCAGCGCCCCTCAGGAACCCGGTGGAAACCATCTCTGTTCCTCACCCCACACTCCAGCTTCCTCTCCTTTGTTCAGAGGAAGCAGCTTCAAGGCTAGATTTGCTGGAAGCTTAGAACCCGGGACAGCACCGCCAGCCCGGGGTTCCCGGTGGCAATAAGACCCTCGTGATGAAGTTTCTGGACCGAGTTCAGGAGGGATGGCTCTCCTTGGGCAGTGGTAGGATGGCAGGCTAGCAGGGAGCTTTTCCAGCTTTTTCTCTTCTGGGAGGCACAAGATAAGCCAGCCAGGCGAGGAGGAAGAGGAGGAGCCCCAGCCCACCCCGTGATTGGCTCCACGGACTGCCGTCTTGAAATGGGTCCCCTCTCTAGGTATATGGGGAAGGTTGGGGCGCCCAAGGGGACAGCAAGGGGACTCGGGACGCCCCTTCCTAGAGGGCCTATGGCTACCCTTTCAGAGCCATCTGGACCTATCTGGACTGTAGATTGTCCTTCCTCATTGTCTCTGCCCCTGAGGGCACAGTTAGAGGCCCCCGTGTCTAAGCCTGGACTTCTGGTCCATCCGACAAGGTTTCCGGTCCCCGTGGATCTCTTCCTCTGGCCTCCCTTGAGGTCTGCTGGTTGGCTCGGTGCACCCTTGCTTCCCGATTGACAAGCACGCATGTGCAGCTTTAGAAGCGAACACATCTGCGTGTACGCATGTGCACGCATGTACAGATCTCAAAATGACTTGGCTTTCACTCTGTGCTACCGTATTTGGGACTTCATTCTGCCAGTAGACATCTACTGACTGGTGGCCGATTGAATTTGCTCAGTTAGGCCCAGAGCAGGTCACAAGGGGATGTCTAAGCCAGCCCTCACCTCTCCACTGACCATGTGACCAGGTCTTCTTCAGTGCCCTGGAATTACTCCCTGGACTTGGGGCCTCCCTGAGGGGAGCCTGGAATGGAAAACCTCCGAGAGTGTGGCCCGGAGGCCTCTGGATCAAACGATGCACCAGTGACAACGGAACATTCAAACAGTCCTCCTCACCCTGACCCCCAATCAGCCACCCACCGCCCAGGAAAGACACCAAAGAACGGCCACATGAAAGGGAGTTTAGATGGAGGCTGGGGTGGCCGGGCCCGCTCATGGAGAGACTGGCTGAGGGCCGTGTGGCATGTGGCTCCATGGCATGTCATCAGTGATTTTTTTGTTTTGTTTTTATTGCATGAAGAGCCTTTCCAGGGTGTATTTCCTACTTTTGAACTGTTTGCAAAAAGTTGGTGAAAATAGATATGGCTGGCTTCTATTTTCCGGCCTACTAGAGTTTATATTCTCCCTTATTCTTGATTTCTTATCCCCAAATTTGATTTGATTTTAGTGCTTTCGAATTAACCACCACTTTTCAGAAATATAAACATCTCATGAATTGAGAGAAATGGGAGTGATTTAGTGAAGAGGCAGGGAGCCAGAAAGCGCTGCTTGCCAGTCTGTCTGCCCTGAGTGGTGCCTGGCTTCCTGGCCAGGGCAGAGATTCAAGGGAACTTGGGCCAAACCTCTCACGGTGCAGGGGGGAGCAGGGTCTGTGGGGCAGGCTGGGCCCAGGCCGCCCAGGTGGGTCACACCGAGGAGTGCTTGATGAAGTTTAGTGATGGCTGGCGCCGGGCGCCAGGGCCGACCTTGCCCAGCCGTCCTCTCCAGGACGGGCATCCCTGAGGCCCAGGGGAGCCGAACCTGGGCAAGGCCCAGGCAGGATGCACGGGCCGGACCAGGACAGTCTCTGGGAAAGGTCTGCCCTTGATCCCTGGAAAGGCTGGTAGGACACACAGTCCCAGAGGAAGTGAGAAACTCACTTCCCAGCTTGCTCGGCTCCTTTGTCCTCCACAGTCAGGGCAGGCAGTCTTCACCCTGGGGTGAGGCCTGGGGACAGGGAGGCTGGACCAGACCCAGGAGCCTGTGGAGTCCACCTGTGGAGGGGCAGAGTGAGGGACACCGGGGGCTTTGTGGGGATCAGAATCCTTTTAGGCCAAGGCCACCGAGAAGCAGGAAGGGATTGTTCCTCTTACGGGTCATGTGCTGTGGGGGGTGGGCCCGGAGCAGGAAGGCACATCCCTGTCACACAGAGGCCCGGGATCTGTAGGTGGGATTAGGGAAGGCCTGCTTCCTTGTGCCCAGTGGCCCACGAGGGCAGAAGCAGGGCCAGGGGTGACCTGAGGTCATGGAACAGAGTGGTTGAGGGCTGCACAGAGCTGGTCCTGTCCTGGTGCTGACCCTTGCTGGGTGACTTTGGGCAGATTACTTAATCTCTCTGAACGTGTTTACTCATCCACGAAATGGGCCTCACATTAGTGCCTGTGCCACAGGCCGCGCATACAACGATGGTGAGATGATCTGTGTAAACGTGAGTGGAGGGCACTACCATCAATAATAACGGTGACAGTAAGACTGTTTATAGAGGGCAGGATGTAGGGAGTGCTCTTTGGCTCAGTAAAATATGAGGAGTGACCTCATAGAGTGTGTTGTGGGAGGGAGCAAGCTCTCTGTCATGGGAGGCGTCCATGCCCCTGCTGGTTTTGTCTTTGGGGTCCGTGGGGCATTGTGGCTGGGGTTGTTGCTGGGGTGGGTGTTCAGTGGACTGGGAGGGACCTTCTGATGCAGCTCCACAACAGGCTGAGCTGGAGAAACGGGTGCAATCGAGTTGCCTAAAGTGGCTGCTTTAAAAAGAGTGTTCAGAGCCAGGAGCGGTGGTGCACACCTGTAGTCCAGCTGGGAGGCCGAGATGGGAGGACGAGGAGGTCAAGGCCAGCCTTGGCAACATGGCAACCTCCCCCATCTCAACAAAACAAAGCAAAGCAAGAAGCAGAAAGAAAAAGAAATGCAAATGGCCAGGGTCCAGTTGACTTATGGAAATTGACATGTCCCATGCCCCGAATGCTGTACGCACTCAGTGGATGTTTGTTGAATGAGTGAACAGTTCCCACACGTATTTGTTTATTAACGCCTAATCTTTTCCACGCACTGTGGTAGGTGGGCTGGTCTCACACAGTCGAGGTGTGTGTGTGCTCCTGTCTCCGCATTTGCAGGCAAACACACATATGTTAACGCACGTCTATTTCTATGTTTTATTGGCCCCTTTGATTATTGCCTTCCTTGGTGGCTAATATCACATTTGCCTGGCTTGGCCAAGATTATGTTTTTATTTCCAGAGCTGACCCCTGTTTTTTTTTTTTTTAAGGGAATATTTTGAAGCATGCAAAAAATTAGATGGAAAACAGAATGTGTGGTCTTGTGTGAAATCATTTCTCATGGGGGAGCATTAGCTGCCCCCTGCCCTGGCGTAAGTGCACACGTGCTTTACGTCTGAAACAGGGGCCCTTTACTCTGGAGTGGGGGCCACCGCCCACCGTAGGGGCGACCGGCCTTTGTTGCTAGGATTTCCCACTCTGCTCACTGGTAAGGCCAAATCCATGTGATGCCCTTGGGTTGGGACGTGGCCCTTGGTGTGTGAGCTCATCCCTTGTGACTTTCACGCTTCTGCCACTTTTAGAGCCACGGAACCTTGGTTCAAATAAAATCTTATCAGAGTCCCTCACAGTCAGCGTGGCTCTACTTTGCTCCAGGTAGGGATGGCCCCACTGGCTCCGCTTCCCACCCACTCCCTCCGCTTCCCTGACGTACGACGTCCTGGATCCCAGGCCAGGAGGCCTGCCAAAGGCCACCCGTTGGCCCTGATGGCCGCCCGCCCGTCTTGGGCCGTGTCTTCACATCTCTTCTCTTTCTTCCCTCCTGCTGGCCGCACCCCTGCCAGGCGGGCCTCATCCGCACAGACAGCTCCGACTACTTCATCGAGCCTCTGGAGCGAGGGCAGCAGGAGACGGAGGCCAGCGGGAGGACCCATGTGGTGTACCGCCGGGAAGCCGTCCAGCGGGAGTGGGCAGAGCCTCACGGGGACCTTCACAATGAAGGTAGGATGTGGGCAGGGCCCCAAACGCCACCCTGTCTGCACTTCTGGGGTAACTTCTGCCTCCATCTCTCAGTGCCTGGCCTCAGTTTTCCCACCTATAAAATGAGCCTGGGCCACACAGACCCGCAGTCCCAGTGAGAAACCGCACTGGGTTGGGGGAGCCTCTCCGACTGGCTGGAACGGGGGCCCCGGGAGCCACTCAGGTCCTGAACTCTGGGTCCTCTAGACTCGCTGAGGGGCTGGCCTTCCTCCCCAGGGCTATCTCTGAGCCAGGCGGGAGGTGGAGTGGCCCCTAACACTGATTCCACCCTGTAGAAGCTGCAGGAAGGCAGTTCTCAAGGAGCTTGGGGAAGCTGCCTGATGTCAGGCCATTGAGATCAGCTTAGCCTCCAGGGGCCCATTTCAAACTCCTGCCTCCAACTCTCTACGCTGAGACCTTTGTCAAGTTCCTGAGTGTCTCTGAGCCTCGTTTTCCTAACCAGGGAAGTGGGGACGATCGGTGTCCACCTGCTAGATATTATGTGTATTGATGAGAGTGACTACAGAAATCCCAGCACGGACTTGGCATACAGTAGGTGCTTGATAAATGGTAGCACTCATGCTTGTTCCTGGGGGTAACTACTGGCGTGTCAGGGTGGGCACCCCTGCATCCTGGTGGCCAACAGGGGCCTGCACGCGGGCGGCACTCAGGACCCATGCAGGGCTGAGTGAATGACACCAAGCGTGACGGGTGCTCGTCCTGAGCGCGTGGCCAACTTCAGGTCACACTCAGCTTTCTCGTGAAGCCCCTTTGGCCAAGAGTTGGTGACGAGACCTGGGTGGAATCTGGTCCTGGGAGGGCCACACCCTCATGCCTGGGCCCGTGAAGGAATGCCTGGAAGCCAGCTGTCCCCACATACAGTGCCTCCCTTGAAGCCCCAGCTGCTCCCTGAGTGTCACTCAGAAGAGGAACCACAGAGGGTCCTGCAGGCCTGGGGCGTGCGAGCTCCGAGGACTGGCACGGAGCTCAGGAGGCTGCTGGCGGTGGGCACTGTCCCCACCATGGCTGGGAAAGGCCATAAATCTCCCTTGGATTTTATTCGAGGCCAATTTTGAATCAATAGACCATAAATCCTCCTTCTGGGGAGAGGCCTGAGGGAAGTCCAGCCCCACTGCTGTGAACCGGAGTGAAACTCCTCATCTGCCCACTGGCCTGGCGGTGAGCGGCCAAAGTGCTGAGCTCCGGAGTCGGAGTCCAGGTGCAGGGAAACGGGGATGTGTCTCTTTAACACCTCAGGCTGAAACTCACGTGGGCAGCCCACCTGTGGCCCTTCCTCAGAAACACAAGGGACAATAGAGGACTTTCTTGCACACCTGTGACCTGATTTGAGAGCAGCCATGGGCGTGCACCCTGCCTGTGGGGACATGAGCCTGGGCCTGCCTTTCTCCATGTCCCCTGCTGGAGGGAGAGGAAAGGCTTCCTCCAGCTCTGGGTCTGCTTCTCAGCCTGGAGGGAAGGAAATGGCCCAGAGCAGGTCAGCAGCCAGCCCTTGGAGGACTTGCCCTCAGCCTGGGCAGCCCCATCTCTGCCTGTCCCCCTCCTGTCAGGTGCCCCTCCCCTAGTCCACCAGGCCCTGGAGTGCTGCTTGCCCCTTCCCCATGCAGGCCGGGAGGTCGCGGAGGACACATCCTCAGGCTCCATGGTCCCGTCATTCTGTGGCTCCTCTCCCCGTGCTGGGGAGCGGGAGGGGAGGCTCAGGGCTCCACTGGACAGGCTTGCTAGCTTAGCTGAGTCCCTGGGGGCTTCCTGCCTCCTGGGCCCCGACTTTAAAGGGGTCTTATGTATGCCCATGAACTGGGGGGCAGAGGGCACTATTCCTCTTGCACTCAGGATATGGCCTAGGCCGCTGCTTCTCTCTCTCTCTCTCTTTCTCTCTCTCACACACACACAGATGAACTTGTACACACACACTTACACCTACCTCCATGTCCACACTGTGTATACCCATTTAACCCCACACTTGCACACACACACACGGTTGCACTAGCACACCCACACACTCTCATACCCTGCATGCACTCGTGCCTGCACATGCTAACACACCCCTCTTCAGACTCACGTGCTCTCGCACGTCTTTGATAGGCCCCAAAGTAGAGGTGGGCAGTGCTCCCCTGGAGGGCTCAGTGAGAAATCCAGACCCTCCCGAGCCCAGAGTTGGGAGTTCGCTTGGCTGGACCTCTAGGTGCATAGCACCTCACTCAGACCCCTGGGACTGCCTGAGTAGTACTTTCCTTCTTCAAGCAGGGCCTGTTCTGTAACCCCGTTCCCTCCCCCAGTGCCCCCAGGAGGGAACTGGGCATGATCAGGGCGTGCAGTCTTGTGGCCCAGGCTCTGGCCCTGCCCCAGGCCTGCTGCCACCATTTGTTTATTTATCTGTGGCCCTGGGGATTGAACCCAGGAACCCAGGGGTGCCCTGGCATGGAGCTACAACCCCAGCTCTTCTTATTTGTTCATTTTGAGAGAGTCTTGCTGAGTTGCTGAGGCTGGTCTGGAACTTGCAATCCCTCTGCCTTAACCTCCTGAGTAGCTGGGATTACAGGCAGGTCCACTAGGCCCAACTCACTGCTGCTTTTTAAAAATTAAATCACAATTCACTATTTTAACTGTCTTAAAGATTCAATTCATTTTCCCCTGTATTCACAAGGTTGTCAGCCGTCACCCTCTCTGATTCCAGAACATCTCCATCACCCCATAAAAATCCCCTTTTAGTAGTCCCTTCTGTTCCTCCCCCTCCAGGTCCTGGCAACTTTCTATCTCTGTGGACTTCCTGTTCAGGATGTTCCTGCAAATGGAATCATGTAACCTGTGGCCCGTGGTGACTGGCTTCTTTTATTTAGCATGTTTTCAAGGTCCTTCCCCCTTCTGGTGGGCATTAACTCTTCACTCATTTTTATGACCGAGTGATATTCCGTTATATGAATACACCACCTTTTATGTGCCCATTCGCCAGCACAGTTGGATGGTTTCCACGCTCGGCTTTTAGGACGGTGCTTCTCTGAGTGTCTGTGTGCAAGTTTTATGTGAACATATGCTTTCGGTTCTCCTGGGTATGTACCTAGGAGTGCAATTAATGGGTCATATGGTAAGTCTAGGTCCACATTTTTGGGGGACGGCCAATTGTTCTTGCAAAGCAACTGCACCACTTTATATTCACTTGGGGCATCTTGGGTGGGCTCATTGGAGCCTCCCAGGTCTGGTGGGCCCCTGGTGTGGCCCTGAGGGCCGGATGGAGGAGGGACACATAGAAGAATGTGGGTGGGACATTTCCAGCATCTATAGCTGATGTCAGCTCCCTTTCCCTTTAATTCCCCACGTGACTGCTGGGAGGGAAGTCTGGGTGGGCCTTGGGATGGCTGGTAATGGAGGAGGGAGAGACATAGGTGTACATCTGGGCTCTTGCCTTTAACTTGCTGTGTGACTGAGGGTGAATCAGGTAACTTCTCTGAGCCTCTGTTGGACAGACCTGGAGGGTCCCAAGGATCAAGTCCAGTATTTCATTTGCAGCATTGAAATTTCCAGACTCTGCTCACATCGTGAGGTAGCCGTTATTTCTCCCCACTCCCTGGAGAGTGTACTTGCCCCTTATCCTCCCTTCTTAGGGCCTTTCCCTCTTTTTTCCTAGCAGTGTGTGTGTGTGTGTGTGTGTGTGTGTGTGAGCTGATGCACTCACTGGTGGGCAGAGCCATCAGGAGCCGTCACACTCAATTTTTGGATTCGGGATGCTCGACTGGCAAAGGCTAGATAAATATTCCAAAATCTGAAACTCTGGTCCCAAGCATTCCAATAAGGGATCATCCCCTGGTTTATTGTTCCCGTCTGACTTCTCTGCCACCTCCCCTAGGCCGTGGACTTAAAGGCAGGGCCCCCCCCCACATCACCCACCCCCATCCATCCATCTGGTGAGGGTGGGGCCCTCCTGCAGACTCACCTTGGTGCCTGCTGGGAGGGTAGTGGTGACATGGTGACCTCCCTGCCCTGGCCCCCCATCGGGGCTTCTCCCGTAACTGTGGAGAGGTGAATGTTCTTAGAAATCAGTTCCACGAGCAGCACAGCCTCACTCTCTTCCCATCTTGTTCCAGCCTTCGGCCTGGGCAACCTCCCCAACCTGCTGGGCCTGGCGGGGGCCCGGCTGGGCGACGCAGAGCGGAAGCGGCGCCATGCCAAGCCGGGCAGCTACAGCATCGAGGTGCTGCTGGCGGTGGACGACTCGGTGGTGCGCTTCCACGGCAAGGAGCACGTGCAGAACTACGTGCTCACCCTCATGAACATCGTGAGTGTCCCTGTGCCCTGGGGAGGGCGGGCCGGGCCGTCCTGCTGGCCTCTCAGGCCTGCGGTTTCCCAAGGAGGATGTGGGGGAGTCGCTGCTCGCTCCCCAGCCAGAGGGCACCCCCTCCCAGCCACGTGCTGTGACATGGCTGCCCGGCTGGCCTGACATCCGTCCCAGGCTGTGGGCACCTACCTGTGCTGAGGGGGCCCCCAGGCCATCAGCCAGGAGCCTGTGGACAGGAGGTTCTGGGCTTGGACGCTTCAGAACTTGGCCAGACATGCCTGCTCTGGAGTTGAAGGGACTTCCTCAGGTTCATCCCTTAAAACAATGCCCAGCTCTGGGCCGGGGCTGGGGCTCGGTGGTGGAGCACTTGCCTAGCATGAATGAGGCACTGGGTTCCATCCCTAGAGTCACAGAAAAATAAAAAACAACTAAAATCAAGGTATAAAAAATGCTCAACTCCTGCTGGGAGGCAGCAGAGAGCCGTCCATCTGTGGAGGGCTTCCGTCCCCAGGCAGGCTGTGATGTTCACAGGGACCCGCCAGGAAGGAGGGGGAGGCCGGCGGCAGATGGGTGGTGAGACCCTTGCCCTGTGCAAAGGGGGCTGCTGCTACTCAGTGCCACTCTGGTCCCAGCCCTTTCCGATAAGGGCTCCTCACCCTGTTTATTGTTACCATCTGATTGCTTATCTGTCACTTCTGTCCTGCAGATACGGGGCTCTGGTCACAGAAAGGCCAAGTTTTCAAGAAAAGCTAAAAATGTATTTTTTTAAAGGTATTTAAAAAAAGTTGTAATGGAAAGTTTACATCCATGTCTCTAACTGAAAATTCCCAACCTTTAAATTTTAAAATAAAAAACCACTGTGAATGCCAAACAGAACACCCCTCCGCGCCCCCTCAGCCTGCAGGCTGCGGAGCAGGGAGCAGAGAGCAAGGAGGGTCTCGGCGTTGGCGGTCCAGCTTGCGCTGCTTCTCTTCTGGGTGGGCGCCTTCATCTGGGTGCCTGTGGCCATGGCCCCGGGAAGGATGGGGACCAACCTGGTGAAGCCAGACCCCAGGTGGAAACAGTCCCAGGCAGGGCCCAGTGCTGTGGAGGGTGCAGGACCTCGGGCCCTGCTGAACGAGCCCTAGTGCAGAAGCACCAGCCGCAGCCTCTGCCCCTGAATTTTAGAGCAGCATCAGCCTGACTTACTACAGGAGGTTTCGGGGCAGATTAAATGCGGCTCACGGTGCTTAGCGTGGCCCCTCATGTAGCAGCTCTCTGTAAGTGGCTGTTGATAATGATGTGACTTCAGGGACATGAGTGGGAAGGGACGACTGAGGAGCATCACCAACTCCACGGTCATACCAGGCCTCCTGGAAACATCTGGAGGTAATAAAACTGCAGGGTGCTGCTGCTGCTGCCTGTGGTCCATAACTTGACTGCACCTTAGGCGAGGTGGCTTCTGGGAGAGTAGCCCCTAATTACCTGTGTGACCTTGAGCAAGGGACCTACCTCGATTAGGATTCTGTAGGTTGCAAGTGGTGGAAAATCAACTGGATCTAGATTAAGAAAAATAGGGTAACTTGGTGGCTCACGGGTCGAATTGCAGGAGGGACTGTTGGAGCTGGCTGAAGAGTTATTGGAAGTGGAGGCTCCCAGGGACTGTGTTTGTGTGTCTTTGTCTCTCTGTGACATCCTAATTCTCTCTGAGCAACGTTTCTACAAGACAGATTCTGGCCACTAGCAGCAGCTTGAGCCCGACTCCTATCCCCATAGCTCCCTGGCCAGAGATGAAAGAAGATTCTCCCCCAGTTCCCAGGCGAAAATTCCCAGCAGGACTCTTGTCTGACTTGGGTCACGTGCCTGCTCTTTGACCCAAATGCTATTTGTCAGTGAAAGAGACAATTTTCCAGAGGCAGGGAGGGATTGGATTCAGACTCCCCAGTTAGTGCTGTTAACGTCAATCCCCTTGACAGCTCCACTTTCCATCGTGGTATCTATTTTTGGGTTCATCATGCAGGTTAAATATGTGCACTTTTTTTTGGTACCAGGGATTAAACCCAGGTGTGCTTAACCACTGAGCCACCTCCCCAGCCTTCTTTTGTATTTTGTTTAGAGACAGGCTCTCACTGAGTTGCTTAGTGTCTCGTTTCTGCTGAGGCTGGCTTTGAACTCACGATCCTCCTGTCTCAGCCTCCAGAGCCTCTGGGATTACAGGCGTGCGCCACTGCTCTGTATACCGTTTTCGGCGTTATACCCAGCTCATCGCAAGTGCTCTGGTGATGCTGCCATCATTATCGTCAGCTATTCTATTTGTCTTTTTGTGTCTTCTGTATAAGTTGCTCTTTGCTCGAGTCTCTGAAGGTGAGTCCCTCAAGGGGAGGTACTTCTGGAATCCCAGTGGCACCCAACATGGTATCTGAGACCTGGCAGGTGAGTGATAAATGTGGAAGTGAATAGTGTCTGAGAGGAGCAGGACATGGGAAAAGAAGGCACATTTCTTTTTCCTTCGATTTAATTTCTTCCCCTCCCTTCCTCCTTCCCTCCCTTCCTTTCTTCCTTCTTCTCTCCCTCCCTCCGTCCCCCCCCCCTTTTTCTTTCTCTCGTGGTTCTGGGGATCAAACCCAGGACCTCACACACTGAACCTCACCCCCAGCCCAAGGCAGCAGATGGCAGTCCCTAGCACTGGCATGGATCAAAGGGTGGGGCTTGACATCAGCTCCAGTGACAGGGGCCTGGGGAGGGGAGTCTGGCCCTGGACACCTCTGTGTGGATGTTTATCACGTCTCCTCTGAGCCTGTGTCTGGATGCGAACAAAGGCTCCCTCAGGGAGAGGAAGAGGAAGGAGGAGATGACGGCCGCGAATGGGAACACATCGCCCCATGGATGCCCCACACCCTACAGATGGTGGGCCCAGCCCGGGACTGCATGGTGGAATCCCATTGGTGGGAGGCCAGCCTGAGAGCCAGATTGGGCCCTGCATGGAGAACAGGAGAGGCTGTGAGGACAACCTAGGGTGCCTGAGAGGGTCCAGAGCCCAGGCCCTCGGATCCAGAGCTGGGGCCCAAGACCCCAGGGTGTGAGCTGGACCCCGTCTCGGCCCGAGAGCTCTTCCGTTTCCTAGAGGATAATTCCCCAAATAAGATTAAATCATGACTGTCCTATGGAAAGAAGAAATGTGCGCTTAAGGTCTTCCTTAACCAACGAGAGAATCGGGCAGATGTTGTAAAACAAAACCCAAGAGCAGAAACAAGGATGGTGATTAGGAATTTTGAAGCAGCTACGCCAATGAACCGCACTGTGTTTGGGGTCAGGGGAGGCAGACACCTCACCCCGACGGGCCAAGAAGGGATCTGTGCAGGGAGATGTGAGTTTTGCCTGGTGGCTCTTGGTCACCTGCAAAGCCCTCTGTGTGGAGTGGCTTCCTCAGAACCTGACTCGGAGGTGGGGGTGGCGTGGCGTGAGGTGGACCCTGCCTCGTTTCCACTGAAGCTCAAGTCCTCGTTCCCTGAGTTGGAGGCCGACTAGGTGTGAGGAGCCTGGCTTGCCGTCTGGATTCCAGCTTGGGGCGGGGCCTGGAGAGTGCCAGGGCGGGAGGGAGCTCTTTCTTGGTTTTCTAAGGGACTTGCTGTTCTGGAGAGCTGGACTAGGCTTTCTGGGGCTCCACTCCCCGCCGGCCTCAGGCCTCATCTTGGTTGTCATCCATCCTGAGCCAGGTGCCTTGGTGCCTTGCTGCCTCAGTAGCCGCCCCCCCCTCCCCCCCGCGGCTGGGCAGGGTGGGGTGGGTGTTCCGGGCTCTTGTGAGAGAGGGAGTCTCCAGGGGGAGACTCAGCTCACACCCTCTTCAGCGGAAGAGGGGCCTATTGGGAGGAAGCTGCTCACATGCCCACAGTTCATGTAAGAGCTGCAGGACATGCCAGCTCTGGGGACCGTGGGACTGTAGCCTCAGGCATCCCCTCCCCTCTCTGTTCTTGGTGGAGGGAACCAACGCTCTCTCTCATGGTGGAGATGCTCACACCTCCTGCTCCTTGGACTTAGAGGCTAAAGGGACCCTCTGGTCCTCTCAGGGCACATCATGGCCATCCCTGGACTCACTGCTATCAGGACAGGGTTGACTCGAACGCACCAGGTCAGAGCCCAGCACTGCAGGTGGGAATGAGGTGGAGTCGGAGCCATTCCCAGGAAGCAAGCAGACAAAAGAAGAGTGTCTCTCGATTCAGTCACTCGTACCACCCCCCAGCACACTCAAATAGCTTGTGGAGCCCCGGCGCTCAGGGGTGGCATTGCCATGTGTCCCCGACAGTGGCCAGTGGATCGCTGCAGTAATTGTTAGAATGGTTTTCTGAGAATCGGATTCTTGATAAGCTTGAACTCACTTATTCAAGTCTCCCAAGAACCTCATGAGGGTCTGCGTGTCCTCCGGTTCTTGTAGAAACTGGGCTGCCACGGGCTGTCTGTAACTCGGGGCTCCCGTGGGCCTGGGATGGGGGTTCTGCTCTGTCCACGTAGAGCTCACCCTTCGGGGACCTCGGCCAGGTGGTGATGTCGTGGCTGACCAGGCATCGGGGGGAGGCCTTAGGTTCAGCCCTGGAGGGCCTGCTCAGTGAGTGAAGGGTGGTCTCCATTTGGGGATCCATAACTAACTTAGTAGGGAGAGAAATAGAGAGAGGAGAAGAGGCCCCCAGAAGGACAAATTGGCTTCTTTACACCAGGCAGATGGATTTTTAGGACAGAGGAGATGGGGAGGTTGTGGTGACCTTGCTTACGCAGGCTCCAGGGGTCATTCTTTATGGCATGAGGCTCCCCAAGAGGATTTCTGGGGGCCTCACTTTCTAGAACTTGCTGCTGTTAGCCAGGCGGGAGGCTCTGAGGAGACTTCTTTCTGCCTCTACTGAATTTCGAGCTTACAGTCACCTCTCTACCACTGAGGGGCCAGGTGGGTCCCCATAGTCCAGGGGCGGCCCCCAAGAAGCGCCCTTGGAGATGCATGGACCCTGGAAGGCCTTGACCCTGTGCTGGTCCCCAAGGTCACTGCTTGCAGTGGGCTGTATTTGTGGGTTCTGGGCCACTGTGTGCCCTTAGCTGTACCCGCCCCTGGCCACCAGACCCATTGACTGCTCAGGTCTGAGTCCCTCTAGAGGCCCTGAGGGGCTCAGGTGACCTGGTGGGTAGAGGCCTTGTCCTCAGGGGCTATGGCAGAAGGTGAAACCCACCTTGGGGGCGTAGGGCTGAAGGCGGAGCTGCCAGGAAGGCCGTGGGGTGGACAGGAACTTGTTCTCCAGCCGGGCGTTTGGGGGCTTCCCTTGGACAGGGGTGAAGGTCTTTGGATGGGTCACAAAAGGAGCCGTTTCTTTCCTCAGGCCAAAGAGCACTTTTGAAGATTGCCCAGACTAAACCACGACGACTCAGAAGGATCCGGAAGATCCTCAGACCTGGAGCTGTGGGGGGCTTGGACAGCCGTGGGGAAGGGTGGGAGGCTCCTCTGTCAGTCCTCCAGGGTCACGGTGCGGAGGCCAGCCACCTGTCTGTCCTTCCCCGGGCCCCGCCTCATGTCCCAGGAGCTTCACTGGGAGGAGGCTAACATGGCTCTATCCAGCTCTCTTGGCCCAATTATCCTGTTCTGGCTTTTGACCCTTGACCTCCAGCTCATGACTCACTAGCTTGGCCGGGGAGCACGCCAGCTTCCCCTAAAGACCGTGCCCTGAGGGCCTGCCCTGGAGACTGCTGTTTGGGTCGTCTGCCTGCAGGAGCAGGATGCGCAGGAGAGCAGTGGTCTTCCCAGAGCTTCCAGAGGGCTGAAGGCCAGGCGGTGGCTGCCCCTGAGAGTGGGGGAACGCGGAGCCTGCGATAGGCTGAGCCTGTTGAGCAGCACTTCCCACGGGCCCCTGATCTTCCAGGGAGAGGCTCAGGCCATCGAGACGGGCGTGGCCTTGCAGATCTGCCACTGCCACCTGGCTAAGTGGGTGGTGTGGGGTTGTGACTTCCCAGGCATAGTGGAGGGACAGCCAAACCGACTTCCCACCCTGAAGGTGAGCGGATGGACAGCCGACAGCCTCTCCCTCCCAGGGGACCCCTAGCTCATCAGTGTGTGTGGGCTTTCTTTGGCTGGAATGTGGTCAGCACCACTCCCCTTGGGACTTCACCACACCCATGGAAAGAGTGTCCCTTGGCTGGTGCCTCGTAGCTCCTGTCTGCCCATGACCCTGTCTGATCCTGCTTTGGGGGGCCAGGGCTGGCTGGGAGGGTTGGAGAGGAGCTCTGGTTCCCAGGATGGACGGCCCCATTGTGCTGACCTGGAGGAGGGCTGAAGCTGTTGGCAAGGTGCCGGTGATCACTTGACCAGGCCTGGGCACTGCTGTTGTCAGGGGCAGCTCTGAGGACGTGCCGGCGCTGGCCTGCCCTCCTGTTTTCTTTTGCATTAACTTAGAGATGGGCTGTGAATATTCACAGCTGCGCATCCCTCCGTCCATGGGTGGACCTGTCTCTGTGCCTCAGTTTGCCCATTTTACTAGGTCACTTTCCTGAGGGCTTCTAGCATTGAGTGAGTGCCCGTTGACACAGACTTCAGTTCTAGAAGCTTTGGTCTGGCTGCAGATAACCCTCAATCTGTAATAATTAGGGAACCATCGAGGACAGTGCCTAAGGGGCTTAGAGGGGGTGTGGTTCCTGCAGACTTCGAGGGAGGAGGGTCTTCTGGAGGGGTGAGAGCCAAGCCAGCCTTGGGGGAGGCAGAGAATGACTGGGGTGAGGAGAGTGCTGGCCAGGCCTCTAGGGACTCCTTGGGCAGGGCCTGGAGGCAGCCTGAGCTGCATGGGACAGGTGGCAAAAGCAAGCAGAGAGCTTTGGAGGTTGGGCTGTGGAGGGACAGTATGAGACCGCACAGGCTCAGGTGTCAAGAGCAGGAGGAAGAGTCCTGACGATGTCCCTTCTCTTGGGGAAGAGAGGGTAGCCAAGGCCAGTGGAGGGCCTGCTCCAGCCCGGTGTGGCCTGTGGAGCCCACGCTGACAGATGGAGTCCCCACCTGAGGCTTTATGTGGCCTCATCCTTTTTGCATCCTCTGAGGGTCGGGACCTGACCAAGCCCTTGCTCAGAGTCGGCACAGCTCATGAGTGACAGAGGCAGGCTTTGGGGGCCCATCTCTCTGAATCCAAAGATCATACCCCCTCTATTCTGTCGCCTTGCAGAGCTTGACCTCAAACAGCTCTCAGGACGGGGAGAAGGGAGACTCCAGCTCACAGAGGGGAGGTGGGAAGAGTGTGGTGACTTTCTAGAAGGAGGGTCTGCCTAGGATGGGTTCCCGTGGGGAGTCAGTTACCAGAGCCTCTCCCCTGGGCAGGTTCCAGTTCCTGGATCCTGGCTGTGCCTGCCAGGTGCTACCAGGACCCTCTCCTTGCCCAGGGGTGCTGCCTTGGATGTGGGGATCCAGGGCCTGGAGTTGGAGCAGAGGGAAAAGGAGAGGAGAGACAAAGAGGCCCCCTCATCCTTCCTCACCCACACAGGCTGCAGCTGGATGCTGCCAGCCTGTTCTCCCTGGGACCCCTCGCGGCAGCCCACCTGTCTCTGCCTCACCTGGCTGACAGTACAATGGGTTGGGGTCGGTTGCCTGGGAGACGTTGGCTGGTGCCTCTGCCAATCATAGTGAGCTTCCAGCTCTGTTGATCTGCTGGGACCCACCCAGGTGCCCGCTCAAAAGAGCTCCACACCCCTCCTAGACCTAGGAGGTTCACTGCCCATGGCTGTCGGACCAGGGTCTTGGTGGTCTCACCTATTAAGGTGGCATTTTTTTTGGCATGTGACATGTGTCAAATATCATGATCAAAGCTGATTTGGAGTCCCCCAAACACTGCTTCTGTGCTGAGGGAGGGTACATGAGAAACCTTTTCCTTTGGGGTGCAGGTAAACCTGCAAAGGGCCTCCTTATCCCTGACATTGGCGGGATGCAGACTTCAAATCCTCCCCTCCCTGTTTTGGTTCTTTCTGTTTTTTGTTTTTTTTTTTTTTGTCTCTTCAAATACCTTCCACGGCCTTATTAGAGGCAAAAGCACATTCACTTTAAGGCAGTGTGGGGTTCCCCCCCCCTTTTTTGGCAGTGCTCAGAATCAAACTCGGGGCCTCTAGGGTAAGTGCTCTACCTCTGAGCCACACCCCAAGCCCAAGGCACTGGTTCTTTTATTTTTTTCCTGTACCAGGAATTGAACCCAGAGGCGCTTAACCACTGAGCCACATCCCCAGCCCCTTTTTTATACTTTATTTAGAGACAGGATGTCACAGAGTAGCTTATCACCGTGCTAAGTTGCTGAGGCTGGCTTTGAATTCGAGATCCTCCTGCCTCAGCCTCCAGAGCTGCTAGGATTATGGGTGTGCACCACCATGCCTGGCTGGAGAGATTTTCATTGCTATTATTGTTGTTACAGCTGGAGGAGGGGATCTACTGGCATCTAGGGAGTAGAGGCCAGGAGTGCTGCTGAACTCCCTACGGTGGACAGGCAGCTCCCCGCTACCAACAATTATCAACCTTGTGGGTGGCGGCAAGTGGAGACCCCTGCCCTATGGTATTCACCGCAGTTGCTGTGTGCAGGTATTTACATCTTCAAAACAGTTGCTTATCCAAGAGAAAGGATGAGCTGCAGTTCTGTCACGAGAGACATTTAATAAGGAGTACTTCCAAGGGAAGGGAGTTTGATGGTCCACCAAGTGCTTCCCGGTCCTGGAGCCCACTTGTTGGAGGTGAGACTTCTGAAACTATTTCTGGGATGATCTAAAGGGCTCCCAAACTGGAAAGCAGAGTCTTAAACTAACAGAGCTTGTTGACTGAGCATGTGCTCTGGGTCAGCTCTTGCTCCAAATGATGACAGCCCTCGCCTTCCGTCCTCCATCCTTAGGTGTGTTTCCTCCACACCCACAGGTGAGTGCAGCTGGGCTCGGGGAGGTGAGCTCATGCAGCTGTGGTGGGTGGCAGAGCTCAGGCGTCCGGCCTTCAGGCTGCCTGTTTACACACAGGCCAGCTCCGCACATAAAGGCTGCCGCATTTTACAAATAGGTTGTGGGGGATAAATGCCCAGCATTGTGGACTTGTGAAAGGAACTCTGTTGGGCTGGGTGGTTCCGTCCCTGTGCCTTCTGGAGCCACCCTGCCCAAACAGCCTGGGTGTGAGGTGGACTGAGCATTTGGCTCCCAGGGGAATGGGCCAGGCCAGCCTGTAGGCTCCAGGGAGTCCTGGAGACAGCCACACCTTTCAGAAGTGTGTTGGTTAGAAGGCAGCTGACGCTGTTCGCTGTAGCCCACACCAACCCTTGGAAATACAGAGCCATGTCATGAACTTGGATGAGGGGACATGTATCAACAGGAAACAACTCAGGTGACCCAGCACCCTCCTCCTGTGGCCATGAGAGCAACCATATTCTCCAAGACCTCAGTAGTGACCATGGGGACAGGGCTGGCCAATGCGTCACAACAGGGAGTGTGGTGCCTGGTGAGGTCTGTGCTCAGACCCAGGGGAAACCTGGCCCAGCCTGGCTACAGTGTGGCTCAGCCCCCGGGCCAGTGAGGGCAGGGGTCTCAGGCCACAGACAGCAGCATATTGCTGATGCTTATCCACCACACACACACACAGAAACACACACACACACACACACACACACATTCATACACACGTGTGACATGTATGCCTGAGCACATGAACATATCTACTCGTCCACACGGGAAAAACACCTTTGGTACCTGTGTATTCCATACCAAATAAGAGGTGTGAACACAGACAGGTTCACACGTGTGTGAACACATACTTCACACATTTCATCAACTGTAAGACACGGTTGTCAGATGCCGCATTATTTTGTGCACCTAAGAAAGAAAAAAGGAAGCCGGGCACGGTAGCACATGCCTCTATTCCCAGCAGCTCGGGAGATGAAGCCAGGAGGATCTCAAGTTCAAGGTCAGCCTGGGCAACTTAGCAAGTCCCTGTCTCAAAATAAAAAAATTAAAAGCACTGAGAGTGTAGCTCAGTGGTAGAGCACCTCTGGGTTCAATCCCAAGTACGACAAAGAAAAAGAAAAAGAAAAAGAAAAAAAAATATGTGCTCCTGGTTAAACTCTGCTCTCATGCTTTACCATCCCCTAGCACGTTTCTGTCTCCTCAGAGGAGCCTCAGCCTCCCGGGGACTCAGGGTTTTGTCCTGTTATTCTTGGGAGTGTGCAGCGGTGATGGCACCAGGAGCTCAGGGTTTCCGGTTCCTTCTGCACTTTGAGGCCCACCCCTCCAGCTCCCTCTCAGCGAGCTGTTGGAGCAAGGGCTCCTCCCACAGCACAGTTGGCCGCCATCAGGAACAGGGCAGTGTGACTGCTCCACGGTCATCTCTGTGTTTTCATCTGAGCCACAGCATCCATTCTGCAAGCTTGGTGTGGGGGCCCACCTGGTCTCCCAGGGAGCTGTCCACGAGGTTTCCAGACGGCCTCCAGGACTCGCATCCCTCCTCAGAGGTTGTGGTTGCTGTGCAAAGCCACCAGACATAGGGAAGAGGTTCCGCCTTGCACAGGTGGTGACTGTCACATTGTAATGGCCACCTGTCACCCGTGATTATAAAGGCAAGAAAAGAAAGGCGTCTGAGACCAGGTGACATGCAGGGTGTCTCTGGTACCCAGGGCATCTGCAAAGTCCTTGTGTCCTGTGGTCAGGAGGGTCAGGACACAGAGACAAAGGCCTGATCTAAGGGCCTGAACCTCAACGTTGCTGTCATCTTTGTAAGCCTGAAAAAGGGCAGGAGGGATCATTGTGGCCATCCACCTGCCTTCCAGCCACGCTTCCTCCATCTGTCCTGTTCTGAGGCAGCATGTGACCGGGGAAGGTGTGAGTCCAGCCCCTATGGGTCTGGGCTTGGCCTCTGACTGTGCTTGCTGACCTTCAGCAAGCTTCGCCATCACTTGGGGCCACTTGCTTTTCAGCATGAGAATAGAGACAAGGTACCGTTCTCCTTGGAGCCTGGGAAAGGTGGGGGGGGCTCTAGAAATGGGGTGGGGGATGTACAGGAGGAGCTTGGAGTACTTTGTAGTGCCAGAAAGTAACAAAGACCCCAAAAGCCAAAAACCAAATGCACAAAAACCCCCCAAACTTTGGAGCGCTTTAAAGGTACACAGGAGTCAGTGGAAGGAGCCCCCAGTGGCCAGAACCGGGCAATTTGAACGAACAACAAGAGAAATCACTGAGCATTAAATTATAACCCAAAGTACAAAACAAATATCCCTGAGTCCATGCTGGTAAGTAGACAAATCAGGGAGATGAGATCCTCTGTGCAGAGGGGTTCTGGATAATTCATGTAGCTTCCTCACTGGTGAGGAGGTGAAGTTTAATCACTTACTCCTTTAATGTAGGCTGCGCACAGTGACTTTTTCCCTAAAGAGTTCAGTATAGAAAGAGGGAAAGAGTAACTTTACAGCAAGGAAAACCTGACCAGCACTGTCATAGGCTGGTGACCATGGTCAAACCGCAACAAGGATGTCATGCCACAGTCTGTAGCCTCGACCTGGTGTGAGGAGACAGTGCTTTACCTCGGAGATTGTCCTCTCCCGAGTCCAGAAGCCCAGTCTGACCATGAGAAGAACAGGCCCAAATGGAAGCAGAGTCCACGAAAGACCTGGCCAGTCTCCCACAAAACCACTAAGGCCGTCAAAAGCCAGGAAGGTCTAAGAAGCCACCACAGAGGAGGAACAGACCCAGGCAACCTTCAGAGACGGATCACAAAATGCAGTGTCACGTCCTGAATGGGACCCCGGAGCAAAAAAGGACATTAGGCTGGGCGTGGTGGCACACACCTGTCATCCCAGTGACTCAGGAGGCTGAGGCAGGCTCGTGTTCAAAACCAGCCTGAGCAACTTAGCGAGGCCCTAAGCAACTCAGTGAGCCCCTGTCTCTAAATAAAATATAAAAAGGGGCTGGGATGTGGCTCAGTGGTTAAATGCCCCTGGGTTCAATCCCTGGTACCTGGGGGATATGGAGGATATTAGGGAATAATTAGGGGGATTTACAGAAAGTTAACAATGTATCAGTATTGGCTCAGTAGTTGTAACAAATGCACCAGAGTTACAGGTGTTGCTAGTGGTTGCAGAGTGCATGAGCAATCTCTGTGCCAACTTTCTACGAATCTAAAGCTATTCTCAAGTTAAAGGTTTATTGCAGGTGGAAATCCTTTATCTAAGTGCTTGGGACCAGGAGTGTTTTGGGTTTTGGAATATCCACATAATGAGCTATCCTAGAGATGAGATGCATGTTTAAACATGAAATTCATTTATGTTTCAGATTCATCTTAGACACGTAACCCCAAGGTAATTTTATACAGCATTTTGAGTGCACCTGCATTTGACTATGACATGTTACAAGAAGCCAGGTGTGGAATTTTCCACTTGGAGCATCAGGCGGGTGCTCAAAAGAGTTTTGGATTTTGGAGCATTTCAGGTTTTGGATTTTCAGGTTAGGGATAATCAACCTGTAATTGAAAAGAGAAGGGTGAGTACAGCGCTCTGGGCAGGTTGTGGGGGAGGCACCCTGCAGGCTTGCCAGCCCTTGGTGTCAGTTAGTGTCCTTGCTTCTGTGTGAGCACAGGTGGTTTAATACCCCAGGGTTTCGCTTTCTTAGCGTTGTCCCCACCCGCTGTTCCCTTCTTGGTTGAGACCTGCCTTACCTGGCCACCACACAGGAGGAGGACAGGAGCAATGTTCCCTAGGAGAGAGGGAACTCTGGGTTCTCTGCCAGGCTCCCCCGGCCCCTGCTCTGCCAAGGAGCCCGGCCTTGGTGTAGGAGAGCTGCCCACTGCCTCCCTGGCGCCCCCTGGAGGCCTGGCTGCTCCCCACCACCACAAGTGAAACCCCAGCCTTAAAAGTGGCATCTGACCCTCCCTTTGGAGGAGGACGACAGGACGGAGCTCCTGGCCATGCAGGTTGCGGGGACCGGGGGGTGGGGTGCGGGTATCCTTGCCGTTTCCCTTGTCTGGCGTGTAGCCTGTTTGCTGAATGGGGAGCACCCCCCCCACACACACATTTGGAAACAAGGAGGCCTTTTTGTGATCCAGAAGTCTGTGTGCGAAGTTTTGATAGTGGGAGGAAGTGTTGGGGAGGAGATTCCAGAAAGCCCCAAGGCAGGGGATCCAGCCTGTCTCCCTGCCTGCCGTGCTGAGTTGTCCCCTGGTCCTGTTTCCCGCCCCTGGGGCGTTCTCTCCTTCCCCATCCAGGCATGTCCCCTCCACCTTGGCCTCTGTGTCGGCTGGCCCAAGGTCCCCAGGGCCCGAATCTCACATCCCTCCTCATCAACCCTCCTGTCTCAGCTGGACTGCACAGTTTTGAGGTCGGGATCTTCCTGGGTTTCCACCCTCACAGGGAGCCCCAACTTGTGGAGTAGGGCGGAGGAGACAGGGCTCGGGAGCAGTGTGCTGTGGGACAGATCGATTGAACCTATGGAGGCTGCCTGGTGGCCCCAGGCCCCTGAAGGCCTCTTTCTACCTGCTTCCTGCTGGTGCCACCGTTGGCCAAGACCAGGAGAAGGGCCTGCTTCCCTCCCAGCTCTGCTCCTCTTCTTTCCCAGGCCAGAGGAAGCCCATACTAGTCGATCTGGCCCAGAACAGCCAGGTTTGGAACATCTACTGAGTATAAATAGGGTCCACAGAACCACAGAGATCTGAGTTCAAATTCTAGCCTTTCCACTTCCCAGCTGGGAGGCCTTGGGCAAGTTACTTCACTTCCCTGAACCTCGGATATCTTGCCTATGAGGTGGGAATAATTCCTCTCTCTACAGGGTTGTTGTGAGGTTGCATTCAAAGCCACTTGGCCCAGTGCTGGCACATAGTAGGTGCTTGGGAAATATCAGCTTGCTCTTCAACCCCATCGCTCTGCTGTTGTTTCTCGGGCCAGAGTCCCGACCTTTGCTTGTTTTTCTAGTGCACACCCAGAGGCTATCTCAGGTTAATATACTGTGTCAAACCCTAACCTGGGAGGTTGGGGGGGGGTGTCCTAGCAGAGGTGACCTTGAACTTGGCTCAGGGAGGAGAGGCAAGAAAACCAGCAGCATTGTTCCTGCCCTGTGGGGGTGTCTTTTGGCTGATCTCCCCGGAGCTGGCTCCCTGGCCTTACCTCTGGCATTGTGGGGCAGCCATGGGAGGCTGTGGCTGACATGGCCAGGCCCTGGGTGCACATCCAGGCTGGAGCCCGTCAGGCAGCCTGTGAATGTGTTCCAGAGGGGCTGGGGTTCCGGGCGTCCCAGCTAGCCACACCTGGCTGTGGCGCCGTGTGCCAGCTGACCCCTGCAGTGCCCGCCAACACGGCAGCCCTGGCTGGCCACTTCCTTGGCTTGCACAAACCCCAAAACAGTTCCAGCGGAGCCAGAGCCAGGGAGGTCCCTGCTTCCAGGGTGAGCTGACAGCTGAGTGCAGTTGGGCGTGCCAGGGCTCCAGAGAGGGACCCGAGCAGGGAACTCGGAACGGCAAGGCCAACCCCACCAATAGCGGTCCTTGGCTCGAGGTGGTGGCCATTGGAACAAAGGCCACTGAAGTCCTCGATGAGTGGATTTATCCTGCTCAGGGACAGAAATGAATGACAGCCATCCCTCAGAGCTTGGGGAGGGGGACTGGGTCTAAGATCCCTGTGGAAACCAAAATCTGTGGGAGCTCAAGTTCCCTGTGTCTCCTGTGCAGTTTTTCTATGTACTTTGTCATTTCTAGGTTATACAGCCTGATGCATTTAAATGCTACATAAATAGTTATTACAGTGCACTGTTTAAGCAATAATGGCAAGAAGAAAAAAAAAAACAGGGAACATGTCAATATAGACAGTGTGTTTCAGAGATTTTCAGTCCACAGTTGATTGAACCTGTGGAGGCGGACAGTGGATATAGGGTGTCTGACAGGTGACAGGGCTCCTGGCAGCTGTCTGCATGGTCCAACCTGCTTGACGGACATGTGCAGGAAGGCAGAGACCCAGCAGATGCCCTAACCCAAGTCCCAATGACAGCTCTCCTCTGCTTCTCTCTCTTCTCTTCTGTTCCTGGTTTGTTCAGGACAGCTGGTGGGCTTTCAGGTACTAGTGAGGCATACACGGGTGCCGCAGTCTGGCTGGGCACAATTCACGAGCCACTTATCAAGCAGAAACGAAGTTTATTTTTAGAACACACACGCCACACCACACGATCTCTTCAGGAATTCCCTCAGAGCCCAACTGCCACCACCGGCTTCCCACAAGCCTCTCAACCCCCCACTCCTCCTGCTCTTGAGGCCGATTGGCTGGGTCGAATGGGCGGAGCCAAAAGAGTTCCCCAATGAGCAGCTCCATGGTCTGAAAGGGCGGGGAAACAGCCCAATGAGCATCACCGCAGAGGAGCCAATCAGCTGGCAGTTGGAAGTTTGCTGGGGCCGCTGTGAGCCAATCAGCTGGAAGTTTGCTGGGGCCCCTTTGGCTGTGGCTCTCAACACTGGGGTTGTTTTGTTAGTGGTGCATCCTTGGTCTGCTAACAGCACATCAGACCAGGGAGGACCACAACACTGACCACACCTCAGTGTGGAAGGAAGGCTAGTCCCAGCCTTGGGACGCAGGAGAGTTGGGTTTCGTGGAAAGTCACTCCACTGCAGGTGGATTATCATTTCAGCCGGCAGCCAAGCATCCTTGGGTTGGAATTCTGCTGTGTGGCTGGTGGGACCTGCAGGCCCTCCTAGGATACATCTTGGGAAGGCAGATCAAGAGGACACCATTTCTACACATTGTGGCTCTTTGTTCTCATGAGGTCTTCTCTCCTGCTGGGGAGGGCAGGAGGGTGGGAGGAGCCCTGTGCCCATTGGTCTGTCTGTCCTACCTTGTGGCGAGGAGTTGGCAGGGGCTGCCTGCCCACAGCGGGCACAAGCTTTGGTCTCATTACTCAACTGGATCCAGACATGGGCGCCAGGAAGGTTTGTGAGGAAGCCTGATGCTGGCTGCTGTGGAGTCCGCATGTTGATGAACTGGTCAGGTGCCAGTTCTGGGCACTGGGAGAGTGGGCAGGGCTGGGGCTCCGTGGTGCATGAGCTTCTGCTGCTGCAGCTCTGAGCCCACAGCCTGGCTCCAGCCTTGGCTGGCCCTGGAGGGGTGTGTCCACGGGAGCAGGTCTCCAGGTCCCCTCCAGCCTTCCCCTCCCCCATGGGACTCCCACACACATGTGGTGGGAAGCACTGTTCTTCTGTTTGGGGGACAACAGTCTCTTTGTAAGTGAGGTTTCTTTACTTATGAGTGGAAAAGAATTGATGACTGGATGGCTGGGGGAGATGGAAGTGGTAAGACTAGGCCATGAAACTCCATTTCTGCTCCTTGTGAAGCACGCCATGTGAGCAAGAGTCAGAGGCTGGCCTCCACTTCTGCCTCCATCGCTGATGGCTGACCAAGCCTCTGGGCTTATGCCACTCCTTCGTGGTTTCCAGATGTTGAGATAGCCATTATTATCCCCATTCTGCAGAAAAAGAAACAGAGGTTCTAAGGGATTCCCTGTTGTGTCCCAATCAGTGGGCTCACAAAGGGCAGGGCTGGGACTTGAACTGAGGACTCCAGGAGACACTTCATCATTGCTGTGTCTCTTCTTGAGCAAGTCATTTCTCTGTGAGTCTCTGAAGCTCCATCTGGGGAATTATTTATAGGAACGACAGCACACCCCATGCATTTATCATGCTTGTAAAGACACAGAATATTTTCCATGAAACAAGCAAAATGTGATCTCTGCCTGGCAGTAGGGGAAAAGCTGCTGCTCCAGGGGCAATTGAAAAGGCCGGGGGGCTCGAGCCAGGGTTCCCAGGCAGGGCCTCTTCAGGGATGTGGAAAGATGAGCGTCTGGTCAGGGGCTTGAGTTGGACACTGCCCACTTTCCCTCCCCACACTCGCTTTGGCATCACAGAAAGAGCTCAGCACTGGGATTGAGGGCTCCAGGACCCGACTCCCAGCTCCTGTTAGCTGTGTGTCCCTGGGCAAGTCAGGTGACCTCTCAACCTCAGTTTCCTCCCTGGTAAGGTGGGGATAGGAATGCCTGTCTGATGAGGCCATGGTGGGGTGAAGTGGGGTACCACCGGGGGATACCGGACCCAGGACCTGGCGTGTTGAAAGCTCCCGGTGAATGTGCGCTCTTGTCCTTGCAGGTGGATGAGATTTACCACGACGAGTCCCTGGGGGCCCACGTGAACATCGCCCTCGTCCGTCTGGTCATGGTCGGCTACCGCCAGGTGAGGCCCCGCCTATCAGCAGGTGGGGTTTGGAGCGAGGGTAGGAGCAGCCATGTGGGCCAGCATCCGGGAAACCAGGCTGCAGGTGTTGGGGAACCTGCCACGTCTTCGGGAGGGGAACTGACAGTCCTGGTCCCTCTTCTTGGGGAACTGAAGGGAAACTGAGGCACTGACCCAGGCAGGCCCTGACAGGCTGAGCCCCGGCTCTCCACTCTTAGGCCAGTCACTCATTCTCCATATGGGGTAACAGCTGAGCTTCCCTCCACGGGCAGCTGAGAAGACGAGAGGAGGAAGTGAATAGAGTGTCGTGTGACGCTCAGAACAGCTCCGCCTGGACGCTTAGTTGAGGGGTTGGGAATAGCATGTGTCATTCCTCAGGGACACACGCATGGGCACGGCACGGGGGTGGCTGGTGAACACCCCTGAAGCAGGGAAGGCTGTGTGCCAGGGGCAGCCACGTGCAGAGAGCTGGGGATGTCTGGAATGCGCACTGCCGTCCCCTGGGCCTTGGGGCCTCCAACATAGTGGAGGGAGAGCGGCCTCTGGCACCCGGGCTCTGACCACTCTGCTGTTGCTGCTCCTCCCCCCGCAGTCTCTGAGCCTGATCGAGCGTGGGAACCCCTCTCGCAGCCTGGAACAGGTGTGTCGCTGGGCACACTCCCAGCAGCGCCAGGACCCCGGCCACGCGGAGCACCATGACCACGTCATCTTCCTCACCCGGCAGAACTTTGGGCCCTCAGGTATGCCAGGTACCGTGGGCTGGGCCAGGGGGTGGACGGGCTTCCTGTGGGGCTTGCCCCAGGTCAGTGGGAGGGTTCAGGACCTGGGTGGACAGATGGGTGAACTTGGAGACCAGGGCGAGTCAAAGGGTCCCCGTGCAGGTGCCCATTCTTTTAGTTCAGCCTGCAGGCAGCTGGGAGTGGTCAAGCCCTGGGCCTGGTGCTTAATGTCCCAGAGCCTGGCTTCTTAAAGACCCCCCGGGTGACTTTTAAGATATTTCTGTCCACATCATGTCCTGCTATCCTTGTTGTAGATTGTGAGCACTTGGGGGACAGTTGTGTGGCCTGCAGGAAAGGCAGTCCACCCTGCTCCAAGCATCACTGCCCAGGGATCCAAGATCTCATCATCCTCTGGGTTATTCCAACTCTCAAATGGGGAGAACAGTACTCTATGTCTTCCTTCGTTCCATGGCTGCTCAAAGGGCCGTGGAAGGCATGAAATGTCCATGACAGTGTACCGGCAACTGAGCATCTGCAAACGTGTGACTTTGACCCCCGGGTTTCCCATATGGGGAAACTGAGGCAGAGCATGGAGAAGAGTCTTGCCCATGCCCCACCGCAGTTGGGAGACAGGCCTGAGCCCACACTGGCTCTCCAGGCCCTACGTTGAGGGCTTTCTAGTTTTTTCTGGTTTTAATGCTGGAAATAAGTGAGCCCACCCTGCCTATCCAAGGGTTTCTCATACGAATCACTGACAGCCCAAATGTGGCGGACAGACACATGCATGCATGCAGATGCAAGATGGAGCATGCACACCTACAGACACACATGTGGATACCCAGACCCATGTATATACCCACAGACACACACACACGCACACACACTTACGTATGTAATGACAGGGCAGGTGGCCAGTCCCAGACCTCCTTCCCACCACAGCTTTTCATTAGGCTCCCCAGACCGTGTCAAATGAGAGAGCGCTTAGCAGCTCTAGGTCAGGGGATGTTCTCTCTGCAGGCCCAGTTCCGCCTGCCCTCCCAGCCCATAACCTGGTGAGGAGTTTTTGTTTCTGTTTGGCTTGGTGGTGCTGGGGATGGAACTCAGGGCCTCATGCCTGCTAAGCACATGCTCTACCACTGAGCCCCAGCTCAGCCCCTGGGCTGGTCTTGAAAGTAGCGCCTTAGCACACAGTGGCACTTGGTAAGCGTTGCCCATCGCCATCGTTACCCAAGCCAGCCTGCTGCCTTGCCACGGTTCCTGTGTGGCCTGACTGCACCTTAGTCAGTATTTTGTGACCTCTAGAGAGTCATCTTTCCTGTCCTTTAGGCCACCTCTGCTGCCCACATGTCATTCCCTGCTCCCCTCAACCCCTGCATTGGAAGCCACTCCTTTCCCCTTCCTTCAGCTCATCCAGGACTGTCCCCACCTCTTGCTCTCTAACTCTAGCACTTCACCACCCCTCCTCCAGTCTAATCCCCGAGTCCTCCGGAAACCAGACCTCCCTTAATGGTGGGTGCTGGGGTGGGAGCAGGAGCATGGATTTGATTCTTCTCTGATTTCTCCATGATATCTAGAGAAGTTTTTTTTTTTTTTTCCCCCTGAGATGGGGTCTTGCTATGTTGCCCAGACTGGTCTCAAACTCCTGAGCTTGGCTGGGCACGGTGGCCCACGCCTCTAATCCTAGTGGCTTGGAAGGCTGAGGCAGAAGGATCGCGAGTTCAAAGCCAGCCCTGGCAACTGAGCGAGGCCCTAAGCAACTCAGAGAGACCGGTCTCTAAATAAAACTTTAAAAAGGGCTGGGGGTGTAGCTCAGTGGTTGAGTGGCCCTGAGTTCCATCCCTGGTACAAACAAAACAAAACAAAAGTCAACCAAAAAAACCCTCCTGGGCTCAAGCCATCCTCCTGCCTCAGCCTTCCAAACAGCTAGGACCTGAGGCACACACCACCGTGCCTAGCCCCCCCAATACTGTCTAACACAGTGTCACCCTCTACCTCAGCGTAGAAGGCCTCCCAAGCTTGTTTGCAGACTGACTGACTGACGCCAGGACTGGAGGGAGTCCGACTTGGAGTGTGCGCAGGCTCAGATCTGCCTGGAAATCCCGCCTCTGCTTAGAGGAAGAGGCAGCAGGAGCCCCCAGGCCAGGAGGGAGCCACCGAGCCCTAGGGTGTGGGGGCAGCTACCCAGGTCTGCTCTGCTGTGGGTAGGACTTTGGGAGCATCCTTCTTCTCTAGGGACCCTCCAGCACAGGCCAGGCTGTCCCTGAGGTGGCCAGGCTGGGCACCGACCCTGGCCTGTCCTGCCTCATGTGCCTATGACTTCTCTCTCTGCCCTCTCCCCTCTCCCTGGCAGGGTATGCGCCTGTCACTGGCATGTGTCACCCCCTGAGAAGCTGTGCCCTCAACCATGAGGATGGCTTCTCCTCTGCCTTTGTGGTGGCCCACGAGACCGGCCACGTGTAAGTGGCACCAGGAGGGTGGGCGGTACCGGTGGGTCTGTGCTGGGGGCTGGGCCATGAACGCCAGGGAATCCTGTGGGGGAAGGCTTTCCCCAGATGTGGTCCCAGCGTCCCAGGTAGACCTGTGAGGCTGGTCTACTGCTGAGGCCTGGGGTCTCAGAGTGCCCAGAGAGGGAGGCCCTGCCCTGAGGGAGAGGGAACAAGGGCCCCACAACAATTCTGGGCCTGGGGACCAGATGTGGCCCTGCCTTTGGGAAGTTCCGTGGCAGTGTCCCTGTCATAGGCTGGGGCTTGTTTTCTGGGTGGTCTCCGTCCCTGGCTTCCCTCCACCTGCCCTCGCCTCAAGGTCCTGGTGAGACCCGATCCAGCTCACATCAGGGCCCTGTGCTCACGGGAGAGCTGGCCCGAGCCCATCACAAACAGGCACACTGAAGCCCAGGCAGCAGGCCAGCAGGGGCTGGCTGTGGGCTCTGCACCGAGGTTGTTTACAGCAGATTCATTCATTCATTCAACCGGTGTTTCTTGCAGGCCCTGTTCTAGGAACAGGGCTGCAGTGGAGAGCCCGAGAGAGATACCTGAAACAGATGGACTGGAAAGAAAGAGCCACGTCCCCTGTGTCAGGTGACAATGTGCACAGGCCACGCGTCTGGGCTTCCATCCACAGAGGCACGGCTAAGGGATGCCCTTGGCTCCGTTTCTCCCACAGCAGTGGTGCCTCCTCTCCCTGGGCCTTGGTTACCTCCACTGTGACACAGGGGCTGGCACCAGCGACACGGCGGTGCCTCCCTGCTGTGGAAGCTGATGGTTGCATCTCTCTGGAGCCAGGAGTTCCTCTTCCTGGAGAGGACAGGGGCGCCCACTCTTCCTGAGCAGAGGCTCCTCCCTGTGGAGAGACAAGGATGAGCTTAGGGGGCCCATGTGTCTGCCTGGGGGTCGGGGCCAGATGCTGCCACCTGGAATTATTAAAAATATGGGGAGGTTTGGGCTTTGGCATTAAATACTAGCCACAAAGAGCAAAGTTTTAAAATTTAACTATCTTGGGCAGTACCTACCAAGCACGGAGCTCTGGGGTATGTCTGGGGTCTGGGAGAGTTTAAGGGTGGCACCTGGAGGGCTCAGGGAAAGGTCTAGATCTCCTGACCTAAGTCTGTGCCTTCAGCCTGGTGGGAGACGTACGTGGCGCTCGAGTTGATGGTGGCAGGATGGGGGGTGCTGTAGCCGACAGCCCACGGGCAGGTGGCCTGGGCTGGTGTCCTGGAGCAGCAGTGGGTGGGGCTAGCCATGGGAGATAGTGATGAGGGTGGGGTTTGAGGAGGGAGACTGGTGCTGGGAGGAGAGAACAGAGGAGCCCCAGGCAGACACAGCTTTGCACCTGGTGGCCTTGGAGAGAGAGGGCTCTGCCTCTCCAGGGCCCGCAGCCTCCTGCCTCCGGCCTGCCTGCCTGTCTTCCCTGGGGTGGGCACCCCAGCACGACTCAGGCCTCCCCTCTGTCCCCTGCCTTCCAGGCTCGGCATGGAGCACGATGGGCAGGGGAACGGCTGTGCGGACGAGACCAGCCTGGGCAGCGTCATGGCGCCCCTGGTGCAGGCTGCCTTCCACCGCTTCCACTGGTCCCGCTGCAGCAAGCTGGAGCTCAGCCGCTACCTCCCGTAGGTCACCTCTGCCCCTGGGGCTGGGGCTGGGGAGAGGGTGGCTACCTATACCCTACCTGGCCCTCTCCAGCCATCTGACATAAACACCCCCCCTCAGCATCACAGGGGGGGTGTGTGCACGGAGACGGCTTGCATTTAATTCTTATTAAAAACCCAGACCCCTGCCCCACCCAAGATGCTAATGAGAGTCAGCTGGCAGTCCTCCTGGGACTCTGGATTCACCGAGCCTGCAGGCAGTACCCAGGCTGAAGGCTGGGAGCCTCAGGCCCGGGCTGGGGTATCTCTGTCTCCCTAGAGGCCCAGAGAAGGGGCAGGCTGAGAGGGCATGTCCAGGGGCAAGGCCAGTGTTGAGATCCAGGCCTGAGAAGGGGCCGGAGTGGACAAGGTGGGCAGCTGGAGGCAGGGATGCGGTCGGGACCTCTGCAGGGAGCTGGCCAGGCTTCCCGGTGCACTTCCTGCCCAGGGGCTGGGCTTTGCCCCTCCCCTCAGGGCACAGAAAGCCCTCACGTTATCCACCAATCGAATTTAATCTTGGCCATGGTGTGCCTGTCCCTTTAACATGAGTCAAATTGGTCTCCTAGGCCAGCTGTGATGGAGTTCCTAGCCCCAGTCCTGGGTCCCTTGCCCTTCTGCTGATGGAGCCCTCCCACGCAGTCACTGGGAGAGACCAAGCCCCCGGCCAGGGCTGCTCGGGTCAGCCCTCCTCCCTGGAGGAGCGGCCTGCCATCCCTGCAGGCTGCGTGCCTGTTGGAAACCCCAGCCCCGGCAAGGAAGAGCGAGGGACCTCCTGCCTGTGGCCCGGCTCACCCCCTTGTTTCTCTGGCAGCTCCTACGACTGCCTCCTGGATGACCCCTTCGAACCCACCTGGCCGCAGCCCCCGGAGCTGCCCGGGATCGACTACTCAATGGACGAACAGTGCCGCTTTGACTTCGGCACCGGCTACCAGACCTGCTTGGCAGTGAGTATTCCCTGGGCCTCTGCAGGCCAGGGACGCCAGGGCCATGTCCTTCCATGAGCCAAGCTGTTGGTTCACAGGGTACCTTCCACCTGGACCGTCAGTCAGCCTGGTCCAGGGAGGAGCAGGGTGGACAGGTCGCAGGCCCTGCCCGGGTCGGCTTGTGGGGACAGGTATGTCAGGGGGCTTGAACAGCCTCTGCCCTGGGAAAGATGGTAGGAGTAGCCCAGGGAGGGAGGCCCTGGCTGGCTGCTCCCTGGGGGTTCACGTGGGGAGCCGTCCAGGTGTTAGATCAGGTTCTGGTCCTTGGGAGCACCTCTGTACCCGCATATCACCTCTCTCCAGGGGCGTCACATCCTTTCCCCCGCCCCCCATCCTTACGCCCGAGATTGCAGATACCAGGAGCAAAACCCTGTTCCACCCTGCAGGACAGGAAGGGAGGCCCTTAAGCCTAGAGATCAGCTCAAATCACCCGGGAAAGAACCAAACTGTGCTACCTGTGGCCCTGGCTGAGGCTCTGATAAGGTGACATCAGAGGGCAGGGCACTTTCTGAAGGGGAGGCCTGGGTGATCCAAGCGCTTTGTACCCCCCACGTAGGGTATTCAGAGCCCTCACCTGCATGGGACAGAGGCTCTCTTTGGTACCATGAGGAGCCCCTGTATGTGGTCACCTTCCCTTCTCTCCAGGCCATGCTGGGATGTGTGGTCTGACACAGCACAGCTTTGGGATGGAAGGACGGGGTGTGGGATTTCAGTGCCCAAATGCTGTGTTGGTGGGATGCTCGTCTGGTGGGTGGGGATGAGGCCCCTGGGGCTTTCCAGGACAGTCTAGAACGTACGATCACCCACCTCTGGCCTTGCTGGATGTCCACCTTAGAGGGAGATGGGGGCCTCAACCTTAGCGGTGTCCCTTCAGCATCCCCCATATGCACAGGAATCTGAGAACTCCTCAGAGCCTGAAACTCTTGTCCCAGGTCAGTGACGAGGTAGCTTCTGCAGATTAGGGAAAGATAGCCAGGAGAGGACGGCTCCTAATGGGGAGAAGAGGAGTCCTGGGAGCCAGTGGCACTTGGGGTGAGAGGAGCTTGAGGGTGTGTGAGCTCTGGTTTCCTCGAGGTTTCCTGGGCACCCACCACACCTCCCTCTCTCCACCGCCACCCCCTGCCCCCTGGACAACTTGTGAGGGCTGGAGAGTCAGCCTGGTGACCCAATCCTTTTGCCACACAGTTCAGGACCTTTGAGCCCTGCAAACAGCTGTGGTGCAGCCACCCGGACAACCCGTACTTCTGCAAGACCAAGAAGGGGCCCCCGCTGGATGGGACCGAGTGTGCGCCAGGCAAGGTAGCTGCAGGGTCTGAAGCGGAAGTGCTTCCCCGGGGGTGGGACATCCCTGGCCGGGACAGGTGCAGATCCTGGAGGCCCCAGGCCTGTGTATACGTGAAGGAGGGGCAGTGCCAAAGGACAGGGCAGCAGATCTGCCAGGAGTCTCCTGCAGCCTCCCACGCACTACGCTTCCCCTCCGCACGGGAGCCCTTCGCCTCCGCAGTCGGCCAGGTGTAGCAGGATCTCATAACCCGTCAGCAGGAATGCTTGCCCCGTTTTACAGATGAGAAAAATGAGGTCTGAGCAGGTCAAGGAATTTGTTAGGGCCATATAAGGAGTGATTAGCCTACGGGGGATTGAAGGAAGACTCCAGGCATCCACTCCCAGCCCCAAGCTGTCCCTTTCTCCCTCAGTGTTAGGTATTCCTGGTGGGTGTTTGCTCCCTTGTGCATGCCTGGGTGCCAGGGCTGCTTTGGTCAGGGGACCTCGTTCCTGGGTCTGAGGACCCTGAGCTGGGGTTCTGCTCTCTTGCTGGCCCTGCCCTGGTGTGTTGGTGACCTTGGGCCATTCATTGAACTTCTCCAGCCCTGCTGAGGCTGCTTATCCCTGACCAAGCCTTCTTCCCATGCCTCAAGATGGAGGTTATAGGGTCAGGTCAAAGCAAGTAAAGGAGCCAAGGAGAAGCAGGACGGTTCAGAGAGGTTTTTGCTTAGCATCAGCCATGAGCCCAGTGCCCTACCCCCAGCTTGCCCTCTGACCTGTGGCCTCTGCCCTAGCCAGGCTCAGCCCTCCTACTGGCCTTGCTGGGCATCTCCCAGGTTTGTGCCTTCACAGATGGATGGGGCTTCCTAGCCCTGGATGTGCCCCATGGGCTCCAAACCTGGTTGGTTCCCTTCCTAGACAGCTTTATCTACTCCAGGTCTTTCTGCTTCTTAAATTTCCCCAGGTGGTTTCAAAGTCCCAGGCCCTCCCTGGTCACAATTTCACATAAAGAGTTAATCTGTGAGTCTCAGTTTGGGCTGCATGTTGGAATCACCCAGGGAGCTTTTAAACTCCCCACCCCTAGAACAGGGAGTGACTGCACGTGGACCCAGAGGGTCTTTTGGGGGTGGTGGAAGTGTTCTGAAATTGGATTTTGGTGAAAGTTGCACGACTCCCACAATGAGTGACTTTTCTGCCTTGTAAGCCGTGCCCCACCATAGCTTCTGAGAGCCCTTTCCCCTGGGGATTTCGGCTTAGCTGGTCTGCAGGAAGCCCAGGCATCTGGAGTTTTAAGGGCCCCCCACCCCCTACCCTATGACTCCAAGATTAAGAATTGCTGAGCTCATCTCTTGAGAAAGGCCCAGAGAACTTTGCTTTGGCTCTTTCATGTTAGCCTAAAGCAAAAGAGAGGGTGTTTCCCTCCTTGGAGAGCCCAGCTCCAGCTCTGCAGGGGCTGGTGCTGCCGCTCTGCAATAGCCCTGGTGAGCAGGTGAGTGCACCCAGGCTCAGCAGGAATAGTGGCCCACCCAGTTGGTCATGGCCGAACTGGGGCTCCAGCCTGGGCCTCTGGGACTCCATGCTTCTGCTGCCCACACTGCAGGGCAGGCCCCCCTGGCCTGCTTGACTCCAGGGACACATCTGCTTGTGGCCCCAGGAAGGAAAGTCAAGTGCATAGCCAAGATCAGATCTAGATAGCCTGGGAAGGTTGGTCTCCTCCTCCTTTTATTGCTCCTGGCTGATGATTGAACTAATTGCATATTTATTAATCTCATTCAATACGCTCTGCTATTTCTGGAGCTGCGTGTGCTCCCTGCACTGAATTCTGTAGTGAGGGGCAGTTATCCCCGTGGTACTGTTGAAGATGAGGCTCAGGAAGGCGAACCCTCTGTCCGAGGTTGCTCAGCTGGTGACAGGGGTGGGACCCTGTCCACCCCCAGCTCCTCTCTCAATGTCTCTTTTTCTGGGCTCTCCCATGGTGTCCGGTGCCCAGCTGTGCCTTGTGTCCTCTTGAGTACCCACCCGAGCAGGCTCTGCTGCAGTGGTCCAGGGTGACCTCGTGCCCTCTACTTCACCCCAGTGGTGTTTCAAAGGTTACTGCATCTGGAAGTCGCCGGAGCAGATTTATGGCCAGGATGGAGGCTGGAGCTCCTGGACCAAGTTTGGGTCATGTTCTCGGTCCTGTGGGGGTGGAGTGAGATCCCGCAGCCGGAGCTGTGACAACCCTCCGTGAGTGCACTTGGTGGGTGGGCTGAGGGTCTTGGAGGGGAAGATGGTGGTGGGGGACAGAGAATGGCTCCTGTGTGTTCTATGGATGAGGACCCAAGATTGTCAGGGCTGGGGCAAGTCATTCCCCAGTGACCCATCATTTCTCACTCTTGTGAGTGTTTCGGAATTGGGATTCTCAAATTCTCATGTATAGAAGATTCTCCAGAGGGTCTGGGTGGACCCAAGACACTGTCAATCAAGTCCCCCCCTCCCCCATGAAATGTGTTGCACATGATCCCCAAGTTTATTTTCTACTGCATGGAACAGAACTTCCTTTTTCTAAACTTACCTCTTTCTAACAAGGTCCTTGTGCCCCTACCCAACCTCAGCATTCTGGAAAGATATTTGTCCCTTCTCATCCCCTCTGTGGGATCCCCTCCCCTGCTCCATGGTTTCAGAATTTCCCAGATCTTCATGGTCCCCATCTCCCAAGCCAAAGCAGCTTGCTTAGGGTAGCCTCATGAGAGATGGGGACTGGCAGAGGCTGTCTGGCGGGTCAGCTGTTCCTAGGGACCTTCACATGGACAGGGCCTGGTCCAGCTTCCTCCTGGCTCCAAGTGGTGTGATGAATACTGCCAAAGGACAGATCACAGGACCACAGTGGCTCTGGTATCCTCCTAGTTAGTGACCCCACACTCCACTGCTTCCCCGCGGGGATAGAGGCTCACCGCTTACTGAAACAGCCGTGCCTTCATAGACAGCTGTACTGACCTCCTGCAGATGGAGCCAAGGTGGACCTCCTTGTAGTCTTCACCTGTAGGAAATACAAAAGCCAAGGTGACGGGAAGGCCCAGTGGCACCCCCGCTCCATCACCTCGCAGTCATGACCTGCAGTTATCCCCTGGATCAAAGCAGCCGTCCATTGTGCTCCTTTGTAATAATAGCTGGTTTTATTTTTTGAGGCTTAAATGAAATAACATGTGCCCTCAGCACCATGCCCAGCAGAGATTAAGCACTTAATAGACACTAGCGAATATCAAGATAGTTGTTACAATTATTATTAACAGAGTACACTGAGCATTTGGTCGGGGCTAGACAGGATGCTAAGCACTTAATCGCAGACGCCCCTGTAATTCTCCAGCATCTGTGAGCAGGGTGTGATTAACCTCATGCCCTTGGATTCTTATATCAGTAGCTTTAATCCTCTTGACTTCTTATCATTTTTACAGACACCAGTAGGCAGGTACGATGGGCCCTCTTTTCAAAGGGAAATTCAGGCAAAGCCTAGTGACTTGATCAAGGTGCGTGGCCAGGACTTGGGCGCCATGCTCTTCTGATTCCAATCCAAGTCTCCTGGACCACTCTTTAGTGTATTACGAGATTAAATGGATGCGGATGCAAATAGACAGCATTGAGTTATTTATTAAGTGCCTACTGCATGGTTAGTGGGTCCTAGTGTCCATCTGCCTGCCCCCTCACCCCGGCACACAGTGGAACAGGTGACGTGTGCCCCAAGGAGGGGGAGGGAGGGTCTGGGAGGCTTAGCTCAGCGGCCGTGCTGCGGGTGGCTTGATAAGTTAGTGGAGCCCTTTGATGCTGGCTGAGCTGCCCCTGAAAGCCCCCACCTGCCCCATCAACCCGCCAGGTCACCTGGTCTCTCTGTGCCACCCTAGCCCAGCCTACGGAGGCCGCCTGTGCTCAGGGCCCTCCTTCGAGTACCAGGTCTGCAACCCCGAGGAGTGCCCCGGGCCCTACGAGGACTTCCGGGCCCAGCAGTGTGCCAAGCGGAACTCCTACTACACCCACCAGAACACCAAGCACAGCTGGCTCCCCTACGAGTCTGAGGATGGTGAGCGGCCCCGCGCCCACCCCCCGTGTCCTGGTGTCCACCGGGGCTGTGTGTTCCCAGGAAGTTCCTCCCTCAGGTGTTCCCATCCGTGGAGGTGTGGGACGTGGAGGTGCCGAAAGGGACATTGCCGTCATGAGTGTGGCCACGGATCTTCGTGCAGGCCTGTGCGTGGTGACCCTGGGGTCCCCATCTGGACCCTCCCTTGATGGCATGCTCTGATCACGGTGTCCCTGCAGATACAAGTGGCCGGGGGCGGTGGTGGGTGCCGGTGCTTTTCCCAGGGGTGCTGTAGAACCCCGCAGGCTGCAGTTGGGGCCGGTGCCTTTCAGACCTCTGGGCTTGCCTGCACGGGTGAGCATCTGTCCTAAGAATGTTCCAGAGAACACAGGAGCACTGTGCTCCCTAGGAAAAGTGAGGTTGGAGCTCACATCACTTCCTGGAATTTGTCCCTGGGGTCTCCCAGGCCTCCCCAGGGCCTCAGGTGCCTCTCGCTTCACGTGACCAGTGTCACCGGAAGCTCAGTTGTATCCCATGCCGGGTTCTTACCTGGTGCTGACCAGGTCTCCGTTCCAGCGGTCACTGGAGGTGATTTGAAAGGCAGGCAGAGGGACCCCTTCAGGCTGCCTTGGATGGTCACACGGGCCTCAGCACTCACACAGAGGGTCTGAGTTTGGGGACCGTGCTGGTGTCAGTCACTGTCTGCGTTGGGTACTCCTGTGGGGCCCATGTTCATGGCACCTTAGAGCCTTCAGGCTGGGGGGCCCTGCCCAGCCCTCGGAGCCCATCTCTTGCCCCAAGCTCCTGTGTTTCCCTGTCGGTAGATGCTGCTTGCCGTGCTGCCCTGGGCTCCAGACAGCTCCCATGAGAGTGGCCTCTCATTCCCTGAGCCCAGGGTTGACCCCAGGACCCCATGCTCCCTGGCTCATGTTTAGAATGACAGAATCCTCAAACTGGAAGGGAACTCAGGGGCCTGTCATGGCCACACCCTTTGGAGCACCCTTGCAGGGGATATCTTGGAAGTCGGCTGGCTCCCCTGGACTCCCAGACCCCTCCTGCCTGGTCGCACTGGCCAGGACCCTGCCTGACTCCCGTGCAGAGAAACCAAGGCAGTGTGTTGGGGGGGGGGCTCCAGGCTGGGGGCCTGAATGTTGGCGGCGAGTCACCGAGTGGCCTGGGAGCTCAGGGTCTGGAAGCAGGAGCCAGACAGGTTCCTTAGAAATGGGCTGTGGGAGAGAGAGGCTGGACTTGGAAGGCTTCCAGGTCTGGTCAGTAGCAAAATGGGGCAGGGAGGGGAAGGCTGGGAGGCCCTGGGCAGTTGGACTTTGGGCTTTTCCCAGGACTTCTAGACAAATTCCAGGAAGCTGGTTAAGCCCCCAGTCTCGCTTTTTCTAAGAAGCACAGCAAGTGTTTATGTTTTCTCTGGAACCTCCTTCTTAGGCCATCAGCAGCCCAGAGAGAGAACATTTTCATAGTTTGAACCAGAAAGGGCCCTCTTCCCTCCCTTTCTGCCGCTCCATTTACAAACCCCAATCCAGCCCACCACCTGCCTGGCTTGTCCACCACTTTTGAGGTGTATAAAAGTGTTCAGATGCAGGGTCAGACCACGGTGTGCTCGGCTGCTGGGGCAGGTCCTGCTGAATCACCGTGTAGCCTCTTCTCTCGGTTTCCTCCTCGGTCATTCTAGAACCTACCTCCCTGGGGTGTTGAGAGGGTTAAACGAGTCAGTTCACAAAAAGCATTTCAAGTTGTACATCAGGGTGTGCGTAGGCTTTGATACCTAGGACGCAGCCACTAAGCCTTGGCTTATTATTTTGGGTATTATTTTGTCACTTGATTTTTCTCGATATCCCGATGTGGCACTCTGCTGACCAGGGATAATGAAATAAGCTCTGAGAGGTCAAAGCACTTGCCCTGGGAGACGGAGATGTGACTAATTAGCACGCGCCAGAGCAGGGATTTTCTGCCCAGGCTCCACATACACACACACACACACACACACACACACACACACACACACACAGTGATCCCCCTGCTGTGCAGAGCCGGTGGGGGGTGGTGTACCGGGCTGTGGGGGGGCTTCTGGGCTGCACCGCAGGCTGATGGCAGGCTGATGTCGTCCTGGGCTGCCTGCTCTCTGCAAGCCCAGTGCGGGGATCACCGTGGCATTTCTCCCCACAGACACCCAGAAGTGTGAGCTCATCTGCCAGTCGGCAGACACGGGAGACGTGGTGTTCATGAACCAGGTGGTCCACGACGGGACGCGCTGCAGCTACCGGGACCCTTACAGCCTCTGTGCCCGTGGCGAGTGTGTGGTGGGTGCCCCCTCCAGGTCACCCACCTCTGCTGGTTCTTGGAGACTGGAGGGGGGCTCCGTCCCCGTCCCGTGCTCCTTAGGAAGATAAGCATGCCTGCACCTGCCGCACCCGGGACACCCCCTTGGTCCTTGACACAGCCCTGGGGTGCTAGAAGGGGTCACTTACTGTCTAGCCCATTCAAGGGGAGAGGAGATGTCAAGAATCGTCACCACACGGGGTTCAAGACCAGGTTGCATGGCGGATCTGAGGGCGACCTGTCTTTGGGTACCTTCTGCCTAGGGTTCCTCTCTAGGCCGAGGCCTGGGGACCGGGAGGGAGCCACGGGCTTCAGGGGCCGGGTGCAGGGTTCTTTCCGCTCATCTCACCTCTGGCCGCAGCCTGTTGGCTGTGACAAGGAGGTGGGGTCCATGAAGGCTGATGACAAGTGCGGGGTCTGCGGCGGTGACAACTCCCACTGCAGGACTGTGAAGGGGACTCTGGGCAAAGCTTCCAAGCAGGCAGGTGAGCTGGGCTGGGCCCTCCTCCTTGATCTGTGCCATGGTTCAGTGTGGGGTGGAGGGGCTCTGAGCCTGTCCCCAGACCTCCCCAGGCTGCCCAGGGGTTGGTGAGCCAGAAGCAGCAGCCCTCACCCCGTCTTCCGGGCACTGGGCCTGGGATCTCGGAGAAGCACCCTCCTGCTGGGTGGCGTGTCGTGCTGGGAGCCCCGCCGACTCATTGGCATCAGGGCTGTTGGTGGGGCGAGGGTCAGATAGGTCTGAAGGTGTGGCCATCTGTCTTCCTCTTCCTCTTCCTCCTCTTTCTCCTCTTCCTCCTTCTCCCCTCTCTCGTCTTCTTTCAACCTGTGGTACCTCTTGCTTTGGACTCCTGGTATCTCTGAGTTCCTTGGCTCCCCACCTCCAATCTGATCAAACTCCATGTGGAAAGGGTCAGCTGGTAGTAGTCCTTCACATGTTAGTGTGAACTAGATCTCCCTCTCGGTGTCCCCGGGGTGGGGATTTTATAGTTTCGCTTTGTCTTTCCTTGTATGTGACGGCAGAAGGTTGGCGACTCTGAGAAAGGCTTGGTTCTAGGCCTTGGAGTGGGAGGGCCACGGGGGCCCAGGACAGCCACCTGGGATCTTGTGGCCTATTTCATTGAAATCCTCCTAGTATTCTAAGGTGTGAAAAGAAGGGGAGCTGAGGCCAGAGGGGGGAAAGGAGGAGAAAGGGGAGAGTGAGAGAGCTGGGCCAAGGGAGGGGGCATAATAGCCACACCTTGCCCACGTGTTTATAGGGTGCCCGAAGCTGTGACCTGCCATTGGATCCCCTGGGGGAGCAGGTCCCATCCCTGCTTTGCCGAGGAGGACACAAGTTCAGAGAGGTTCTGGGGTGGAGTAAGATGTTCCTGATTAAGTGAGAGGTTCTACAAGTGAATAAGGTGGGGTGACAGGCAATGGGCCACCAACTCAGGGCGATTTCTGCTTTTCTGGAAACTTCTGTGCAGGAGCAGCTGCCAAACTGGTGCAGATCCCGGCAGGTGCCAGGCACATCCAGATGGAGGCGCTGGAGAAGGCCCCCCACCGCATTGGTGAGTGCTGGGTGCTGGGAGAGGTGGCAGGCCCCGGGCCCTGCCCGCAGGTCCAGGAATTCTGGGAGAACAGAGGACAGGTGGACGTCCACAGACTTGAATGATGACACAGAATCCCTTTTATTTTATTTCTAAACATATGCTGAATGGGTGACTTGTCCCTTGGTTCAAATTTCAGAAGGTCTAGAAGGAAATCTAGTTAAGAGTCCCCCTTGCACCCCTGTCACACAGAGATTGTTTTTTTCCTCAGGCGAAACCTTCTTGTCCATGTGGATGGCTTTTAAAGGAAAACCATTTTCACAGAGTGTATCTGTCAGCTTTTGCTGCATAACATATAGCCCTCAAAACAGTAGCTCCAAACAACAGTCATTTCTTAGCTCACAGTTCTATGAGTCAGTCTCAGGGCTGGGCTCAGCTGGGTGGTTCTGCTGCTGCTTAGATGGACCTGTGCAAATCCTGTCAGCTGGTAGGTCTGTTGGGGACTAGTTGGTCTAGGATGTATGAGCTGGGGTCATAAGGGTGACAGGGCCATATGTGACAACAGGCTAACTGGGATTATTCACAGCATGTTTCCAATGTCCCTTTGATCCAAGTCACACAGCCAAGCTCAGGTTCAAAGGGAAGAAAATCAGATTGTGGTTGGGAGAAATAGTCAAGTCACAGTCCAGGGGGGCCTTGCCTGTAGGAATGGGGGAAACTTGTAACATTTCTGCATTCCACCTTGGGGACCCTGAAGTTACTCCTGTTATAACAATACTTAAACACAGTCACTATGTGAGGTGTCTACCCTCCATGCTTGTCACGGTCACAGAGCTATGAAGCCAGGACAGATTAAAAATCAGAACCCTGAGAGAAATGAAAAGATTCAAATTAGTTAAAATAATTCAAACTAAGAATATTAACATAATGTAAGAGATATTTTTGTTGATTTATTTTGCTTTAGTTTTGATGAAACCAAATTGGGCAGTCAGAAAAATAAATGACTCCAGACCTTGGGGTGGGGACGTGTAGCTCAGTAGTAAAGTATGTGCTTAGCATGTGCAAGGCCCTGAGTTCCATCCCCAACAACACATGAACCAAAAGTAAAAGAATAAATCAGCGTATCTACATCCATGTAAAATAGATTTGTGGTGGCCAGGGCCCACGGGGAGGAAATGGGTAATAACTAATGGGTTTTGGGTTTCTTTGGGGGGTAATGAAAATGTTCTGGAATTGCAATGGCTGTGACTAAAGGATCTGACCAGCACAACTGGAGAGGAGGAAAAGTTTATTTGAAGGCTCTCGGTTTCAGAGTTCTTAGTCCATAGAAGCCTGGCTCCGCCAGCTCGGGGTTCAAGGGGAGGCTGACCATCATGGTGGAAGAGAGTGGCAGAGGGAAGCAGCTCACATCATGATCAGAGAGCAGAGGAGCCTCCACTTGCCAGATACAAATATATACCCCAAAGCCACGCCCCAGTTCCCACCTCCTGCAGCCACTCCCTGCCAATCATTTCTCCTCCAAACCTTCTTGCATTGTCTCACGTGTGAGCACTCGGGGGTCACCACACCTAAACCCTGACCCACGGCGATGTGGTGAATGTTCTAAAGCATCATGGAATTGCCCACTTCCTCAGGGTGGACTGTGCCACTGTGAACTCTACCTGAGATGCAGGCGTGTTGCTCCAGGGTTTGGAGCAGGGCCTGGGGGCCACCAGCAGCAGGTAGCAGGTGGGCTCTCCTCTGAACACGTGCCTGCGTTCAGAGCCCTCACAGAGGGCCCAAGCACTGCAATGTCACCTTGGTTTGTCACAGAGGCTCCTCTGTTCTATTATGCCCCTAGGTCGCACTGCGTGGCACCTTCTCCATCATAAACACTAACACGAAACATTTCTGGGTGAGCTCAGATATCATGAAAATGCCAACAGCCAGATTTTTAGATTATTGTTAATATAATGCTATAAAAATTTTAAAAATTTTCCTGGAGAACTTGCGTTCCCTGGAGAAGATGTTTGCCTCACCTGCTCTGGGAGGCCCCCCGAAAGGACACGGTACACACAGGCCATAGGCACGAATGGACACTCAGGCCCTCTGTGTGCTCCAGTTAGCCCAGGAGTGGGGGCAGAGCCAGTCTGGGTCTGTGCTATAGCATGAGCTTTGGGGACAGTTCAGAGATCTCCTGCAGGATGTAGGGGTGGGCTGGGGCAGGGGGGAGGCACGTTTTCCCCAGATGCCTCTCCTGCCTCCCTGCAGATGAGGCTGCGTTAGCAGTCAGCCCCTCTACCCTGCAGAAGTCTAGGTCCTTGACCCCCACAGGTGGGGAACAGTCCATGTGGCTGAGCTGTTCTTATGGGACCAGGCAAAGGGTGGGAACATTCTGGGATCCTGGAGGGAGCAGGAGCAGGGCGACCTTAGAGATGAGATGTATTTGTGTCAAGCACTTATGTGTGTAGGTTCATGGTGGCCCTCAGTAGGTACGCGAGTGAGAATAGGTACGTGCGTGTGTGTGCGCGTGCATGCACATGGCCTGCAGGGCGTGTGCTCTCTGCAGAAGCCGGGGACAGGTAGCAGCCTCTGCACTGAAGGCCAAGGCTCTGTCCAAACTTGAACCCTCTTTCTTCCATTATCTTATGTGAGCCTCACGACAATCTAGGAAGGCAACTGTGACCCCATTTTTACAGTTGAGGAAATAGGCTCAGAAAGGTTAGGTAGTGGCTGGTGGTGACAAGAAGCTCCGGGGCAGAGCTGGGTCTGGGTGGTGGAGTCACGCTGGCCCAACCTCACCCCTGGAATGAGAAATTACAGCCAGGTGACCGTGACAGTGGCCATGAGCTGCAGGAGTGGCCGAGGGCAGTGGGGAACTCGGGCTGAACCTGGCCTGAGGTGCTGCCCAGCACTAGGGCAGGCAGTCTGAGGGCAGAGGGACTGGGCAGCCGTGGAAGAGGCCCTGGAGGGAAGGAGGTGAGGGGCAGCTCCCAGGAAGGGGAGACTCTGCTCCCCTCCCCCTTCCCTGTGGTTGCTGCCTCCCCTCCCGCCAGGGCAGACCCCGGCCCCAGGGAGCCTCAGATCCCCTGTGTGGATTGTTGTAGCCTGGCCCTTAGGGTCTCAGCAAGGGGTCACCTGAAGAGCTAGCAGAGTGACCGGCTCCTGGTTAGCTCTTAGGTTGCAACTACCCTCTTATTATTTTTGTTATTATTTTTTGGTACTGGGGACTGAACCCCAGGGTACTTAACTCTGATCCACACCCCAGCCCTATTTTGTATTTTATTTAGAGACAGGGTCTCACTGAGTTGCTTAGTGCCTTGCTAAGTTGCCGAGGCTGGCTTTGAACTCGAGATCCTCCTGCCTCAGGCTTGGGAGCTGCTGGGACCTGTGCCACCGTGCGCGGCTTGATCATCCTCATTTTAACCTAGATGATGGGGCTCAAAAGGGCCTCCCATCTGGACACCCCAGGGCGCCAATCCTTTGCTCCCCTCTCGCTCTTCGGCTAAGGGGCTGGGGTCCCATGTTTCTACCCTTCCCCTACCTTGGTTGCTCCTAGGGTGGCCAAGGGAACACCCACGGGCCTTGGCTGGGCCTCTGCTTGGGCATGACTCCACCCACCTGCCACTCAGCCTCTTTAGTAACAAGTTCCTCACTGACTGGGACATATAGGGATAGAAATTCATGGATATTCTCAAACCTCCTGCTCCCTGTGGCCCTGGGCTGGGCGGGAGCTGGCGCTGTGCTGTCAGGCTGCTGGGCAGGGCGAGGCGTCTGTGATAACCCACAGCCTGTGAAGCCCCCAGGGCCTGGGCACGTGCCTCCTCTGCCAGGGCTCCTGCACCTGTGAACCCCTTCCCTGCCCAGCAGCCCCACAGGGGGTGGGGTATGCTAGTATCCGCCTGGGATGGCAGCCCGTGGAGTGGGGTGGATCACCAGTCCCGTCTCACAGGTGGAGAGGTGGAGGCAGCATCCAGGCGTGCTGCATGACTTCCCCCTGGTCCGTCTGGCTCCAGAACCTGGGCCCAGCCTCTGCTCTGCTGCAGAAGCTTCAGAGAGGGCCGTGTCCCTGAGCCAGGCTATCTGAGGAGGGGGTTATGCTGGGCCTTGGTGGTGGGCAGAAGTGAGTTAGTCAGGATGCAGGGAAGGCAGCGAAGGGGAGCCGTGGTGCAGCAGGGTCCAGAGGCAGAGACAGCGCATGCAGGGGGCACTGGGTTGACCTGTGTACAGAGGGCTCAGGTGGGAGGCGGGGCAGCTGGACAGGAGCCCCGAGGGCCCCATGGGAAGGCCTTGACTGGCAGGCACTGGCCCCGTAGCAGGGGATAGAAATCTGTGTGACCCTCTCCCCCGGCCAGTGGTGAAGAACCAGGTCACGGGCAGCTTCATCTTCAACCCCAAGGGCAAGGAGGCCACAGGCCGGACCTTCACCGCCCTGGGCCTGGAGTGGGAGCACACGGTGGAGGACGCCAAAGACAGCCTCAAGACCAGTGGGCCTCTGCCCGAAGCCATCGCTGTCCTGGTGAGCCCCGCTCCCTGAGGTGGCCCCTGCCCGCTCCTTGTACCCCATCACCGTCTCCACTCCACCAGTCCAGAGGAAAGAGCCCACTCCTGTGTCTGCAGGAGGCCACGGCACCCTCTGTTCTGGAGACAGCTCCTCATTTGTGCTTAAAAGCTGTCAGGGTGAGCGGGGCCCAGTGGGATATCCCTGTAATCCCGGCTTCTCAGGAGGCTGAGGCAGGAGGATCCAAAGTAAAGGCCAGCCTCCACCTCTAACTCTCAAAATAAAAGATAAAAAGAGCTGAGGGTGTAGCAGAGTGGGAGAGCACGTACGTGAACACACTCACACACAAGCTGGCAGGATGACAAGTGAGGAGGGAAAAGGAAATGGTTGTCCCCTCAATGTCACACCCCAGGAGGTCACACGCAGGAAGTCTGTTTTTTATAGCAGCATTGGAAAGGGTTCTGGTCAGAGGCGTGTGGTGAGGGCCGGGCTGGCTCCCAGGTCACCTGGCTTCATTGAGAGTCAGCATGCACACGGCATGGTCAGTACATGAGTCCTGACATTGCTTTCTCAGGACTTGAAGGCAGCTGACCAGGGGGTGCTATGTGGCAGTGTTGGCCTCCTAAAAAGGGGACATGGGGGCTGGGATTGTGGCTCAGTGGTAGAGCGCTCGCCTAACATGCATGAGGCACTGGGTTCCATCCTCAGCCCCACATAAATGTAAAATAAAGATATGGTGTCCACCTAAAAAAAAAATCTAAAAAATAAATATTAAAAAAAGGGGGGGACATGGCCATTGTCCTGGATGGGGCCCATCTCTGCCCACACGTCCTTCCTAGGCCTGGGCCAGGGCTTGTGGACCAGGCATTGTTAGGCCAGCAGATTGGCCCACAAGACCTCTGAGCACGTGCCCTTGGGTTTCGGGGAGAAACCTTGGGTGGCGGGGAGACCCTGGGTGGGCTTCTTCCTGTGCGGCCCCCTCCTGTCGGGGAAGCTGGAGGGCAGGCTTGGCCCGTGTCGGTGTCGGCGTGGAGATTCCACCCAACACAGTACTTTTCAGTTTGTTTTTATGGACCAGCCATTGATCTAGGCCAGCTGGTTTTCAAGGGCACAAAGGCTGTTCAAGGAGAAAAAAAAAATAGTCTCTTCAACAAAGGGTGGTGAGACCACTGGACATTCACATGCTGAAGGACAGAGTTGTACCTCCACCTCACCCCTCGGGGGCAGCTATTAGCTCAAAATAGATCCAAATAGATCAAAGAGCGAAATGGGAGGCCGAAACCAGACAGCTCTGAGAAGAAAGCAGAGGGGTAAATCTCCATGACCTTGGGTCCTCCTCGGCGTCCAAAGCACAAACCACAAAAGAAGACCTAGATGAATTGGACTTCATCAAAATTAAACGCTTACAGTTTATAGCTGGGCGCAGTGGCACACGCCTGTAATCCCTGTGGCTCGGGAGGCTGAGACAGGAGGACTGAGAGTTCAAAGCCAGCCTCAGCAATGGCGAGGCCCTAAGCAACTCAGCGAGACCCTGTCTCTAAATAAAATACAAAATAGGGCTGGGGAGGGGGCTCAGAGGTCAAGTGCCCCTGAGTTCAATCCCCAGTACCTACCCCCTCCAAAAAATTAAACACTATGTGCATCAAAGAAAGGAAAAGACCAGCCACGAGATGGGAGAAAGCATTTGCAATCCATTATTTGATAAGGATTTGGCATCGGCTGGCCATCTTCTGGGGTCAGCCAGGGAGCAGGTCCTGCCCACTAGAACCCAGGGAGGGAAAAGCACGCAGAGCCCTGCATGGGCTGCTCTAGGGCCTGACACACAGCAGGTGCTTAGTTTGGGGGCAGAAGTTTGTCACTTGGCTGCTGGTGTGAATCCTGCCCGTCTGCCGGTCCCAGAGCCGACCCCTCCCAATCCTGACCCTGTCCTTCTCTTTGGCCCCTTCACCCCCTCTACCAGCCCTGCCTCTCTCTCTGGTTCTGTGCCACCTCCTCCTTCTCGTCTCCCTTTAGGTACTGCCCCCCACTGAGGGTGGCCCCCGCGGCAGCCTGGCCTACAAGTATGTCATCCACGAGGACCTGCTGCCGCTCATCGGGAGCAACAACGTCCTTCTAGAGGAGACGGACACCTATGAGTGGGCGCTCAAGAGCTGGGCGCCCTGCACCAAGGCCTGCGGAGGAGGTACCAGCCCCCTGACCCTCCAGCTCCTGGTGGGGGGAGGAGTGGGGAGGCAGAGTGTGGGGGTGATGTTTCCACTGGACGTTTGACGCGTCCCTCCTCATGCCTCAGTTTCTCCTTAAAGATCTCCAGTGTGTGGAAACGTTCTGGGCAGGGCTTTGGGGCGGGGACCAGGGGCTGCTGGAACAGTCTGCAGGCCGGGGACCCTGCCTGGAAGAGCTTCCCCTCAGCGGGACAGGTGGCATCCAAAGCCACTTCCCCAGCAGCCCTTCTTGGGAGTGTGGGAGACCCATCAAGGAGGGTATTCTGCAGAAAGCAGCTCAGGCCGGAGGGGCTGTGGGGCCCAGAGGGAGGTAGGAGGAGTCTCCAGCGTCTCCAGAAGGTCCCCTCCTGAGGACTCGGACAGGCCAGTGGGAGCCTGGAGCAGACTCACAGCAGCCTGCCCTCCACAGGCATCCAGTTCACCAAATATGGATGCCGGCGAAGACGCGATCACCACACGGTGCAGAGACACCTGTGTGACCACAGGAAGCGACCCAAGCCCATCCGCCGGCGCTGCAACCAGCACCCGTGCTCCCAGCCTGTGTGAGTGCTCAGGGACGCTGGGAGCCCGGCCCTGCACTGCCTCCCGGGGACAGCCTGTGGCCAGGTCTCCCAGGGAGAGAGCAGCCCGTGCAGCGGGTTCTGCCCCTCTGTGCCTGGCCATGTACTCTGGGCTTTCAGAATCACTGACTTCCCCTCCGTGACAAGTTTTCAGTGCCTCCAGGCCCCTGGCTCTGGTCACGGTGGTGTCCACCATCTCAGTCTGGTCATCAGGAGTCCAGGGACACCTGCCAGCCCCAACATGGCCCAGCCTGATTAAGATTCCCTAGCCTGAGGGCACAGGCCCTTCTGAGCACAAGGTCATGCCCTTCGGGTTATTTGGAGGGACCTTCAGGGAGAGGTTAGTGCAGTGGTTTTTGGAGGACTCAGGCCCAGACCTTGGATCCAGCCTCAGGACCTCCTCAGCTCTACCTGGTGTCCCTGTGCCCCCACGCAGGACCGAGGGCAGCTGCCCATAGGGAGGTACAGAGGGCCTTGTCCATCATTCTCCTTTCCCCCCCCCGGGACGACTGGGGCAGGGTGGGGGTGCTGGCCGAGGCTCCACACTAGAGCCACTCCTGTACCCTTGGGCTGGACATGCCATCAGGGGCCAGGGCAGGAGCTGGGTGGCTGGCACTAGAGTCTGCTGTGGCTGTCCTGTGCCAGGGACAGCCTCATCACCAGCCCCTGTGCTTCCCTTCCACTTGTCCCTTTACACTGTCACTCAGACCACTGTCCCACAAATGTGGTGCTCACAGGGCCTGCATGCACGGTGAACCGGCCTGGGGTCCTGGGTGGGCTGTCCCCTCCCCCCAAATCTTGAGTCTTTTTTTTTTTTTTTTAAAGAAAGGGGTTGACTTTGAATATGTGCTTTAAAGAGCTCTAGTTGACTAAAAGAGACCTCAGGAAACCCAGGGGAGAAGGTGTCGGGCGGCCCTCCCCCATCCCCACCCAGCGGTTTGGCTTTTGTCTGTCTCCTCCGATGATGGCCATGGCCGCTTGAGATGCTGGTGGAAGTTGCTTTGCTGCTCCGAGATGTTTGCAGACCACCCGTGGAGCTGCGGGTGCTGCCCCCCTGAGGGTGGTGATGACGTACTACACACTTGCTCTTGTGTGGAAGTACGTCTTTGGTCTGTTTTAAGCACTACTCTGTCTCAGGACCCAGAACGGTACCTCGAATATTTATGGGATACTGAAATATCGTGACGTAAAGATGGGGTGTCACTAAGCTTATGGCCTTAGCAGCTGACCCCAGGACATGCGGGGTGCAGAATTTAAATATGCCTCTTTCTGGTTTTGCCAATGAGGAGACAGAGCAGTGGAGAAGAGTGGCCTCCCTGAGGTCACCCAGCCAGGCAGCTGCAGAGCAGGTGGAGGGTCATTTGAAGCTCACACCCACCCTGCACCCCTTCTGTGTGGCCTTCTTGGCGTGGGAGGTGACACCTGGAGGGAAGCATTCCCTTGGTCCCCTTCCCTCCGCCTCTTGCCCCCTCTCAGGTGGGTGACCGACGAGTGGAGTACCTGCAGCCGGAGCTGCGGGAAGCTGGGGGTGCAGACCCGGGAGGTGCACTGCTTTCTGCCCCTCTCCAATGGCACTCGCAAAGCCCTGCCAGCCAAGGTGTGCCCTGGTGATCGTCCCGAGGCCCGGAGGCCCTGCCTTCGCGTGCCCTGCCCAGCCCAGTGGCGGACAGGAGCCTGGTCCCAGGTGAGTTGGCCTCAGGAGGCTGGCCATGCTTGGGAAGGGGGGAGCCAGAGTGGAGAGGCTCCAAGGGCCTTGCTGGGGCTCCCTGGAGGCAGAGAGCTTCTGTCTGCACCTCTCCTGGCATCTGATGCTGTTTCTCTCAAAACAAAATGGAATGGCTCCCACACACAGGGACGCGGCTCTATGTGGGGCGTGTCCCTTTCCTTTAAGGCTCACAAAGCATCAAGAGGCACGGGTCCATGTCCCCAAGTCCCAGATGAGCAAATGAATGCATATTCTTACATGCTGAGTGCCAACTGCATGCTAGGCATGGTACAAGGAATGCCGGGAACAGAGCACCAGGCAAGATCCTTGCTCTCCTGGAGCTCACCGTCCAGATGGGGGACAGAGTAGACAAAGGTCGAGAGTACAGATCCAGGTGGAGCTGTGCAGGGTGACAGGGAATGTGACCCAGGACAAGGACAGAGGGTGGTCAGGGAGGGCCTACGTGAAAGAGTATTAACCGGGTCTTCTTAAAGAGTCCAATCCCACCAGGCATGGCTGTGCACACCTGTAATCCCAGAGGCTCAGGAGGCTGAGGCAGGAGGATGGCAAGCTCAGAGGCAGCCTCAGTAACTTAGCAAAACCCTAAGCAATTCAGCAAGACCCCATCTCTAAGTAAAATATAAAAAGGGCTGAGAATATAGCACAGTGGTTACGCCCCCCAGTTTCAATCCCCGGTACCAAAAGAAAAAGAGAGTCCAACCCTCCCACTACCCAGGGCTGGGGTGCAGCTCAGTGGAAGAGTACTTGCCCAGCATGTAAGGGCCTCTGAGTGCCAGCCCCAGTACCAATACAAATAAAAAGCAAAAGTAAATAAAAGGCAAAAATCCCTACTGGTGCAGATTTTATATTTATCTCCATAATATACAGCTTCATTCATTTTGATATAAAATAAAGATTGCTAGTCCTCCAAGGCCCCAGAGAGAAAACGGATGGTGAGCCTGGTGAACACTCAGGTCTGGAGGCTGCTCTTGGTCATTGTTCATCCTGGGGGGAGGAGCCACGTTCGTCCCGTGGTTGTCTGTGGCCCCGGGACCCTTGTGCCTCACCCAGCGGTCACACGCTCCAGGATGAGAAGTCAGCTCTGCAAGCTCTCCCGTGCCCTGCGCTAGGAGGATGTGGTCAGTGCCCAAAATGTGACCTGATTGGGCAGCCTTGTTCCCTGGGGGCCTGCCCCTTCACCCCGGAACTCCCCCCACCCCGTGACCCATTTATCAGAGTAGGAAGTGTGTCCGACCCAGAGGTGGCGTGTGTGACAGCCCGAGCCCCTGATACCTGTTACCTCTGCTCCTGGCACTCATGCCTGCGGGGAAGGAGACATTGGGCAGACCTCTGCAAGTGGGGTAAACTGAGTCACAAGATCATGGCATGTCAGAGCTAGAAGGGGCCAGAGAGACCCTGTCCCTTAGGTCTCTTGATTGACAGAGTTGGGAACTGAACTGACAAGGCTGCTAGTTAAGGCTCCTACGTGTCCTTAACAAGGTGCCATCGAGTGAATCATCCTGCCTGGGTCACACCATGGGGTGGGCTGCAGGGGAGCTTGCTAGGGGGATACACAAAATATTTGAGAACCCAGGCACAGGGCTGGGGCTGGGGCTCAGGGTTAGAGCACTTTCCTGGCCTGTGTGAGGCCCTGGGTTCGATTCTCAGCACCACATAAAAATAAATAAATAAAATAAAGGTGTTGTGTCCAACTACAACTAAAAATATTAAAAAAGAAGAAGAAGGAGGTGGAGGAGGAGGAGGAGGAGGAGGAGGACTAGGACTAGGAGGAGCATAGACCAGGCTCAATGGACACAGGTGGTAATAGCTGGAAGGGGGTCCCCGAAGTCCCCTCCTGAGATGAGAATTTACCGTGGAGATTGTGGGAGGGTCTTTGGAGTCCCAAGCTCAGGGCAGTTGCTCTTCATCACTGATTAAGGACAATCTGACAATGGTGTGGTGGCTGGGTGCGGTTCCTTAGAAGCCGTCCTTGCAAGTCCCTTTGGTCAGGTGAAGGCATGGCACCCTCCTTTGTACCTTTCTGTCCTTGGGCTTTAGCTGGATTCTGAGCTCACTGGTCCTCCCTCTGTCTCTCCTTCCACCTGTCCTGCCTGGCGCTGTCCTGGCCCCCCCGCCCTTTCCTGGCAGTGCTCGGCCACCTGCGGAGAGGGCATCCAGCAGCGGCAGGTGGTGTGCCGGACCAACACCAACAGCCTTGGCCAGTGTGAGGGGGACAAGCCAGACACTGTCCAGGTCTGCAGCCTGCCAGCCTGTGGAGGTGAGCCGGGGATGGGGAGGCCTGGCCCAGCAAGGCCTTGACCTTGCACCCAGACCTGCCTTGGATTGTGGCCTTTAGGAATCCCAGATATAGGCTAAGCATCCCTAATCCAAAAATATGAAATCCAAAGTGCTGTAAAATCCAAAACGTTTTGAGTGCTGGCATGATGCCACAGTAGAAAAGTCCATATCTAACCTCATGGGGCAAGCTATGGTCAAAACTCAGATGCACAGCTTGGCACGGTGGCACACACCTATAACCCCAGCCACTGAGGAGGCTGAGGCAGGAGGATCAAAAATTCAGGGCCAGCCTCAGCAACTTAGTGAGGCCATAAGCAACTTAGCAAGATCCAGCTTCAAAATAAATAAATAAATAAATAAATTTTTAAAGGGGGTTAAGGATGTGGCTCCATGGTTAGGTGCCCATGGGTTTAATCCCTGGACCAAACAAACAAAAAACAACCAAGTTCAGGGCTGAGGTTGTGGCTCGGTGGTGGAGTGCTCGCCTAGCATGTGCGAGGCCCTGGGTTCGTTCCTCAGCACCAAGTAGAAATAAATAAACAAAGATAAAAAGCAAACAAAAAACCAAAACAACCAAGTTTGAGGCCAGCCTGGGAAACTTGGTGAGACCCTGTCTCAAATAAAAGTTAAAAGGGCTGGGGAGCTGTGGATGTAGCTCAGTGATGGAGTACCTGGGCTCAATCCTCGGTGCTGCAAAAATAAAACATACATACAAATAAAAAATTCCTATGTAGAACATAGCATCCTCAAGGGGAATGTGATACACAAACTTTCATTCCCCAAATTATCTTTAAAATATCGTGTAAAGTTACCCTCTCACCATGTGTACACGGAGCAAGTGAATCTCGTGTTTAGACTTGTGTGTTCACCAATATATTTCATTATGTGCATGAAAATATTGAAAAATCTGAAATCATCTACACTGTGAACTATTTCTGGTCTCGAGCATTTTGGATAAGGGGTGCTCACCTGTACTAGAGCTGCTTCTCCTTGCTCCCAGGAAATCTCCGGAACTCCACAGTGAAGGCCCAGGAGCCTGTGACTCCAGAGGGGCAGTGGGTACCACAGTCAGGGCCGTTGCCTGCCACGAACAAGATAGCATCAGGTAAGTGACTGAACAGACTCCTCCCTCCCTCCCTCCCCAAACCTTTTGGGGGGCCCAGGCATCTAAGCATGGGCCATGCATGTAGCAAAGCGGACCCAGCCTGTCATCTGTCTTGTGATCTCAGCTTCTTGAGCCTCCAAGTCTGCAGCTGGGAAGTGGGATGGTCCTGTACTGGTCCATAACCTCCTGTCTGGGATTCCAAAATGCTTAGGAACAGCTGGGCACACACCTGCAATCCCAGGGGCTCGGGAGGCTGAGGCAGGAGGATCGTGAATTCAAAGCCAGCCCAACTCAGTGAGACCTGTCTCTAGATAAAGTACAAAAAATCACTAGGGATGTGGCTCAGTGGTTAAGCGCTCCTGGATTCAATCCCCAATACAACCCACACATAAACAAACTTAGAAAAGTTCGCTTCCCAAAATCGAAGAGGAAGGTCCTGGAACTTGGGCGCCATCTAGAGGCTACTGGGCTTCCGTTTTCTGTGATCTGTTCCCGTAGCCTACCCACCACCCCCGGTGTTCTCTGGCCGAAATTAGTAGCCCTCTCTGCTCTTGTCTTCCTATTCTGCCCAGAGACACCTGCCTGGATTAATCACAGAAACATTCGAGATGCCACTTAAAGCAAAGCAAATTAGGATGGGGAGCGCCCCTCCGTGCCAGGTGTTTATTATAATGCAGTGTTGTCATTCACTGGGACGGGGCAGGTGGAGAACCAGGCTTGGGGAATTTAAGGGATTTTCCCCAAGGTTTCACCGCTGTTAAGTGGCAGAGCCTGGATTTGAGCCTGGATTTGCCTCACTCCAGAGTCAGTGGTAGAGAGCTTAACGACCCAGCTGTCCCGGATGTGGCCGAATGTCCATCTGCTTGTTCCAGGTGTGAGCTCCCTGGACTCTAGCCTGGCCACTCCTGGAGGGGTCGGAGTCCTCTGGGTTGACTAGCAGGCAGGGGTGTAGAGTCCCACTTCCATCCAGAATGGGGCTCTCACGCTCTGCTGCAGGTTGGAAGCGCCTCTGTGCCCAGGTTTTCTGGGAAGGGCGCAGGCAGGGCTGTCTGTGAGGCTCCCCTCGATTCTGCTGGACGGCCTGTGATGAATGGCGCTGAGCACGGCTCTCGGGTCCCCCATCAGAGTCCCTGGAGGGTTCTGTTAAAGCATTGCAGGGGCTCAGAGTTCCTGGTGGGCCTGATGGTTTATCTGGCCACCCAGTGCCAGGGGAGGCCCATGCTGTGTGCAGGGGGCACACGTTGAGATCACCATTCCAGCCCACCAATTAGGGCTCTCTCCTATCTGGGGACCCGTGGTGGCCCCTCTAGGAAAAGCCCTGTAGTGAGTCTGGAGGGCAGGCAGGTGTGGGTGAGTGGGAGGTGGGGCCCTGTGGCAGGGTCGCCTGGCTGACAGGCACGCCCCGACCTTGGTCCTTGTGCCGTGTATGCAGTGGAGCCCTGTGCGGGGGACAGGTCCATCTTCTGCCACCTGGAAGTGCTCGGTCGCTACTGCACCATCCCTGGCTACCACCGCCTGTGCTGCGAATCCTGCACCAAGAAGGCCTCCGGCCCCGCCACTAGCCCGGACCCCATCCTGGCCTCGCCTCCTCCGTTCTCCACTCCTGGGACCTCCTTACCAGAACCCAAGGCCACTCCGGAGGCTGTGGAGCCCACCAGGGGGCCAGGAGAGTTGGATGGCCATCAGCAAGGCCGACCCACTCAGCTCCCGGGACCATGGGACAGGGGCTCCTCAGTGGCCCAGCTCCACATGGCCTCCCAGACTCTGAGCCCTAGAACATTTGGGGGCACCTCCCCTACCACTCCTCAGGGACCACCTTGGGGCTGGACCCAGCCACCTGTGCCAGCCTCTGAGGGCCAAGGGCAGCCCAGGGAGGACCCAGGGCATCCAGGCACGGGCCTTCCTGCCACCTCCCCGGTGACATGAGCCATGCCACACCCCTCCGGCCAGTCGTGTTTACACTCTGTGTGCTGCTCCCGTGTCCCCAGCTCAGGACACCCACTGAGGGACAGGGGTGAGCGCAGGCTTCCTTTTTAAGTTATTTGCCTTTTTGTTCTTGTTTGGGGCCGTGAGGCTCTTTCCCCCACGTTGGGGGATGGGATACCTCGGCCAGCCGGGCCCAGACGGGACCTCTCAGGGCCACCTGCGGTGGCTCCACCAGGACTGAGGGTTGGTAACGGCCTCCCCACAGCCCTGGGCCCAGGCAGGACCGAAGCCGTGCTGGGAGCTGTAGGGCTTCTGCTTTCCTAGGGCTGGGGGGCCCCCCCGCGCAGGCCCCAGAAAGGCAGAGTGGGGCCGAGGGAAGTTGGGGGGCTCCCCCGAGGACAGGCTGAGGAAGGGGCCAGGGTGGGCCTGGCGGGAGGCTCCCTGCTGCAGGGTGGCAGGCGACAAGTGCGTTGGTCTCAGGTCCAGCTCCCCTGGCTGAGGCCAGGACGGAGGCCCCTCACCTTTGCCAACTGGAGAGCAGCACTTGTGGCCACACTCTGCCCCTGCGGATGTCACTTCTATTTCTGGTGACTCCAGGTTAGATATTGGCCTTGCAATTGCAGACCCAGATGTCCAGAGAAGAGGGCCCAGGGCACCCTGACCCCACGTCCTCGTCAGGAGTCTCCAAACTGGTGCTTGATCCCTGGCGAGACCAGGAATGGCCACTTCAGTTCTTTCTCCAGGGTTTGGGGGGCCTGGCTTGGGACACGGGGAGATGTGATTTCCTAGGCCCTGTCCCTCAGTCTGCACCCTCCGTCAGAGTCCACTCCTGCTGGAGTCGGGGTCTCTCCCACCTGACTGGAGCCAGAGGCCTGGTGCTCCAAGGGACTCCCAGGCAGAGAGAGTCCACCCAGCCAGGCTCTGGGGATGACAAGACCAGGATGCCAGCCTCTGTCCCATGCTCGGGTGGGGGGACACATTGACCCATGGTGCTCTAGAGCCTCAGTCAGGTCAGCAGCCTCCTGGCCACCTCCAAGGGGCAGGCACCAGTCCTCGGCCCCTTGGCTCTCAGGTTTTCAGGCTGTTCCTGGGGGTCCTCACTCCAAGGTGCTGGAGGGTCTGTCTCAGACCCTTCACAGGGAAGAGGTGCTTGTGGTTCATGCCTTCCTGGGCTGGTGGGAGGGGAGCCCTGGGCCCTGACCTTGGACCTCCTGGAGAACAGAAGCTCTGGGGGGTCCCTTCCATAGACTGCTGGGCACACACGGAACATTCCTGTGAGAGCCAGCTGGGCCTGGGTTGGGGAGGTGAGCCCCTGGCCTGGGAGGTCAGGTCTTTTCAGTGTCGTGTATTTATTAACATTGCTCTTGGTGATTTGTTTTAACCTCCCACAAAGTGCTGGTGTGTGTGTGCTTTTTTTCTGTGTTTTGGAGGAAGGAGACAGTGAAGCCAGCTCTGAGGCTGGGCTTGTGGCAAGATCTGGGGGCGGAGACAGTCAGGGAGGGGACCTGATGGAGCTGCGCAGCCCTGGGCAAAGCACCACTCAGAGGGTGGCGATGCCTGGGAGGTGGTTTGGGGCTGCACAGTGAGAAAAGTATTTAAATGGCCAGAGCTTTCCAAACCTGCGTGAGGCGGCTTCCTTAAAGGTGATGCACACTCTTTCCTTGGGAGGGATCCCGGCAGGACTGGATTCCAGGTGGTAGGAAGGAATTCGGTATGTCTTATTGGACAAGGAGGGCTGATTGGGAGCCCGCTATGCAATTTAAAAGTGCCCATCCCACCTCACCCCCCCCTCCTGTCCGTGTCAGACATCACTAATCAATCACCACACTGTTTCACTGCACACACACAGTTCCCTTCTTAACACTTCACTCTAACTCTTGATCCAAAGAGTTCCCAGAGCACATGCTCCTTCTCTTCCCACCTCCAAGGACTGAACGTGTGTGTGTGGACAACCCAGCCCTCATGGCCAAGTGCCATTTACATCCTTCAGAAGACTGCCCCTCCTTGAGAGCTACCTGTTTGCAAATGGCGGCCACATGAGCCTCAGAGAACGCATGTGGTGACCCAGTCACACCCCAAGGGGACTGACGTTGAGGCTGCCTCAGAATGGCTGCGGCAGGAAATTCTGTGGGGCTGCTAAGATGGAGAGCATGGGCCCGGGATGGGAGTGTCCCTTGGCCCAGTACAATTTCTGCCATAAGAGGTCGTATGGGTGGATGGTGCCCCTGTAGCCCAGCTCTAACAGCAGTGCTGGTCCATTGCATGGGCAGGGACAACACATGGAAACCCGATGCTGATGTGTCTCCCCATCTTGTGCCCAAGGCAGACATTGCCAATCCATCACTGCGTTCTTCCCTCCCGAGCCAGATTCCCCTGAGAATCCTTTTTTCCCGTAGTGACCACTGATCTTGCTATTGTAGGGACAAGGAGCAGGGGTGGTGGGTCAGAAATTTATATTTTAGAGCACTGGAAACCCTCACTAATCAGCATCTCCAGCAGAAGCTTAATATCTAGAAGCAGAGCTGCAACATGGGCGTGGAGGAAGAAGGTTCTAGAAGCCATCCTGAGGAACCGCCATGGAGCTCCGGGGCCCACGGAGCCCAGTACGGGGAGGAGACATTGCCTGCGAACTTCAGGACTCTAGCATTTGTCCCATACTCGGGTGGGGGGACACATTGACCCTCTGTTCATCCAAAAGAGAAGAATGAAAGCATTTATTTCCTTGCCTCTCTGTGGAAGAACCAAGATAGAGCGACAGCTAATGCAGGCTATTATGGTGTCGTGGGTGCCTTCTGGGGTGGGATGGATCATTGGGTTTTCCTAAATAGGGATTGCGCGGATCAAATCACCTTGGGGATAGGGGAGCTTGTCCCAGAGCCCCTGACCTCAGCCTGTGGGGTCCTCTCCCTTCTCCAATCTCTCTTTGGTCCCCCTCTCTGCAGCTCCAAGGTGTTGGGCAGGCAGCCTGGGCCTTGGGACTCTGATGGCAGGTTTCCTACACCCTGCCTGAGGGCAGGGGGTGTGGCTCAGCTGCTGAGCGTGGACCTAGCGTGCACAAGGACCTGTGTGTCCACCCCTAGCACTGAGAAAAAACAAAACAAAACAAACAAAAAAACCCTCACTCCTCACTCTACCTTAATAATGAACAAAACCTGATAACCTACAGAGTTCTCTTTGAGTCCCTCAGAACTGAGGTTGTAAAGCCAGCAAGCTAACTGAATTCCAAAGGGTGACCAGGACACAGGCAGTGTTGCCCTGCCCTACGAGGTCTGCACGCTATTATGATGTTTCTTACCTGCCTTAAGAACAGGTAAGAAAAGCCACCTGAAATGTTGATAAGGTTTAATAGTGAATGTGGCCTTTAGAGGCATTGGCAGCCCCCGCCATGAGAGGAGTCTGTGTCCAACCGTGGCTCTCCTCTGCAGGCCTGCACGGATGTGCCTAAGAAAAATGTAAGTCAGGACAGGAACCCCAGGACAGCCCTGGCCTTCTTGAGACCCTGACCAAGTTTCAGAGGGAAAGTTTAAAAAGCAAAATCCATTTCCAGGAGCACCACGAACAGCAGACACGGGTATACCTGAATCTCTGCAGCATCACAGAGAACACTGAACTTAAGGGTGTGATTGTCTACATGACAGTAGACCGTGTTCGTAAGTCAGCAGCCCTGCCGTTGTTAAGATGCCACGCTTCCCCAGGTGATCTGGGTGCAGAATGGGCCTCCCTTACCGGGCCTCCACTAAGGCTGTCTTTGTCCAGCAGGCTTCTTTGGGACTTGGGCCTGTGACTTCATTTGGGTCTCAGCTAACAAGACCTGTGGGCTCTTGGTGGGAGAGGATGGGAAGGGCTGGAGCTCAGCGAGGACTCGCCTTCCCTTTCCTCCAGTGGGGGAAGACGGGCCGCTGAGCCTTGTCCTGTTCCTGGGGGGCAGCCTGGTCTCCACGGGGCAGTTTGGCCTCTGGACTCTTTCTTTTTGCAAACCACTGGGTTTGGTGGCAGGGGAAGCGGGGACAGCACAGAGTCTGCGTCACCTGATCTGGAACTCTGTGGGCTCTTCTTAGAAGCCCCTACTCCCTACCTGGCTTCAGGTGCCTGAGGCTTGGGCAAAGGTGGAGACACCCAGGGTGGAGGGATGAGGAAGAGAAAGGACAGGTAAGAACATAGCTGGTCAGTACTGTCACTAACTTGATATCTCCTGGGCCTGCCCCCCCCCACCTTCTTCTCTCTTTTAAAAAAATTATGAAAAAATTACATATTTGTGGCTGAACGTGGTGGTGGCATATACCCATAATCCCAGCAGCTCTGGAGGCTGAGGCAGGAGGATAGTAAGTTCAAAACCAGCCTCAGCATCTGAGCAAGATCCTAAGCAACTTAGCGAGCCCCTGTCTCAAAACAAAAAAATTTTTTAAAGAACTGGAGATGTGGCTCAATGGTTAAGCACCCCTGGGTTCAATCTCTGGTACCAAAACAACAACAAAAGCCCAGGGAAAAAATTATATGTTTATTATTGACAAAATTTAAAACTTGATGATAAAAAAATCCATTTTTTAATATAGCAAAAACCACATTAACAATTTGATCACCCTTTTAGATACATGTGCTTAGGTGTATATTCTCACACACACACACACACACACACACACACACACACACACACACACACACACAGACACCAACCAGCTATTAAGGCCATCAGCAACTTGTCCCCTCCCCCCACCACTGCACAACAATATAAGGACATATTTTCACCCTGAAACATGTCGAGCTGCATCTGCAATTCTAATGACCACACAGTACCTTACCCTATGGCTAAGTGATCATTTATTTAACCCAATCCCCTAGCACTGTCAATTTTGGTTATGTCTCAATTTTGGTATCATAAACAGCGGGGTAGGGAAAACTTTTATCACACCTAAGGAGAGTTCACCGGGTGCAGAATGCACCAAAACTGCATCTCAAAATTACTCCATACGCGTTTCCAAACTGCCTCCTACAAATTGTTGCGATAACCCCAAACATGGAAAAGTTTTATTTTTATCTTCTCTCAAAACACCTACAGAAGAAGACCTAGGCATCCGAACAGATGCTATTTCCAAAACCTTGTGAATTTGCCATCTGCATGGCAAGAATTGGCATTCATGGCCATGTCCCCATGAGCTGGGACATTCCTGGGCTTTCTGAATCGTCAGCATCAGCTGAGCTCCCCACGTGTGTTGGGCAGGATGCAGGGGTGGAGCACCGTCTGGGCAGGAGGCCATGGCTGCCTTCAAACCTGCAAGACGGGGGACAACCACCTCTGGCCTGATCTCCAGCCGTGAAGGTGGAGGTGGCTGTGACAGCCTTGGTAAAGGTCCCCTGTCCCCTGTATAACAAGTTGTCAGGAAGGTGGCGTGGTACTAGTAACGTGGCTTTTGTTCTAGATTAATTCCAGCACTGGGGAACACATGCTGATGTTGTATTCAGCAGAGACTTGTGCCAGGCACTATGTTATGCCCTTGACCTAATGTTTCACTAGATTCTCACCATAACCCTAGAAGTTGGTATTCTTATTGTCCCCATTTCCCAGATGAAGAAACTGAGGCTCAGAGAGATTGGGTCACTTATCTAAAGTTACACAGCCAGAAGAGCACAGAGCTAATCTCCATATAGGCAGCTGGGGAGAGACCACACAGCTGACAAAATACACACCTGGAACTCTGTACGGAGGACAGCCCCTGCTACCTAGGAAGTGACAGGGTTTGCAAAAAGAGAAAAAAGAACAAGACCTGAGGCTCCCAGGACAGAAGACAGGGCCAATTCTAATGTTCTGGCTGGAAACAGCTCCAAGAGAAGAGGGAGTAGCCGAGCCTGGCTCTGGAGCCATGGAGTCTGCCCTCCTTCCCGTTGGCCAAGGAACTACAGCACTGGCCACTAGACAAAAGCTGAGCCGTCACCAGACACTTTTTGCAATGGCTGAATTGGATCCCCTGCTCATTTCCTGTGACTTACAACGAAATAAAACACAGTTCACAGATCACCCTGCTGTGAGTGCAGGCAAAACCCTTCCCCTGGCCGGGGCCCAGCTGCTTCTATAAAACAGTGATTGACTGGAGGCTCCCTGGGCCACGGGTCCAGCAGGGACAAGGTGGGAAGCACTTGAGCTGCCTGGGTGGGGCCTGGGGGCCAGGGTGCGCGAGGGCAGCCGGCAGGGAAAGGGTGTGGGGCGGGGGGGGGGAGCGGGGCTGGGCACACCGGGGCCTGCTGGGGAGGGCAGGTCGGCCAGCAAGGCTCTCCAACACCAGCGACCTTGTAAATGAGGATGGGGACTGTGGGGTCCACCTCGGCTGAGGCCTTGAGGAGCAAGGACCCAGTGTTTCTGAGGCTTTGATGGAAGACCCAGCTACTGATTTTCTTCTTTTTTTTTAATTAACTTTTTAATTTGTTTTGATTAGTCATATATGACAGTAGAATGCATTTATGCACTTTGATGAATCATACGTAGATGGGATATGATTTCTCATTTTCTGAGTGTAGATGTGGCAGAATCATATGGGTCATGCAGTCACATGTGTACATACAGTTATCATGTCTGTGTCATTCTACTATCTCTCCTATCCCCACATCCCCTCCCCTTCCCTCCCATCACATCCCTCTACCTAATCTAAGTGCCTCCACCTTATTGTGAATCAGCATCTGCCTATTAAAGAGAACATTCGGCCTTTGATTTTGTGGGATTGGCTTATTTCACTTAGCATGATATTCTCCAACTCCAACCATTTACTGGCAAATGCCATAATTTCACTCTTCTTTAAAGCTGAGTATATGTACCACATTTTCTTTATCCATTCACCTATTGAAGGGCATCTAGGTTGGTTCCACAGTTTAGCTATTGTGAATTGAGCTGCTATAAACATTGATGTGGCTGCGTCACTGTAGTATGCTGATTTTAAGTCCTTTGGGTATAAACCGAGGAGTGGGATAGCTGGGTCAAATGGTGGTTCCATTCCCAGGTTTCTGAGGAATCTCCATACTGCTTTCCAGAGTGGTTGCACCAATTTGCAGTCCCACCAGCAGTGTATGAGTGTGCCTTTCCCCCCACTTCCTTGCCAACATTCATTGTTTCCTGTATTATTGATGATTGCCATTCTGACAGGAGTGAGATGAAATCCTAGTGCCAACTACTGATTTTCAAATTCTCAAAAACAAATACTCCATCTAGGCACAGTGGCGCACACCTGTAATCCCAGTGGCTCAGGAGGCTGAGGCAGGAGGATCGTGAGTTCAAAGCCAGCTTCAGCAACTTAGCAAAGCCCTGAGCAACTCAGTGAGACCCTGTCTCTAAATAAAATGCAAAAAGGGCTGGGGATATGGCTCAGGGGTTGAGAACCCTGGATTCAATCCCTGGTACCATAGATAGATAGATAGTTACCAAAACAACAACTACAAAAACCTCCAAAGGTCACAGCAAACCTATCAATGCTCTGGATTTGGTCTGTGGCTTTGGTAAGCCATCTCTGGGCTGCTGAGCTGCTGAAGAGAAGATGGCCTGCCGGACTGGGTGGGCCTGGTCCCCCAGAGCCTCCAACAAAGGAGCATCTTACCTGGGAGCCCCTCCCCCATCCTCCTTGGCCTGGCCTTGGCTTCCAAGTCCCAAGTGGGCAGGTCCAGGTCAGTCTGTTTTAAAGGGTCAGGCTCTTGGAAGGGGTGTTGCTGGCCACTCTGGAAAGAGTGGGAGGCTGAGAGAGGGTATTGGACTAGGAAGCCAAGACACTTGGGTTCTGGTGGTATGGCTGAGGGGAATCACATCTCTCTCTATGCCTTGGTTTCTTTTTGATTTCTCTGTGACACTTAAGGAAGCAGTGAGCTGTGCCAATTAAATGCATAGGTGTCACTTGCTAGCTGCACATCAAATCACTTAACCTCTCTCTGCTTCACCTTCCTTATCAAAAATGAGTGTAATTGTATTAGTCAGCTTTTCATTGCTATAACAAAATACCTGAGGAAAAAAAATGAAATATTGATTTTGGTGCACAGTGTCAGAGTTTTCAGCCCATGGTTGGTTGACTGCACTGCTCTGGGCCTGAGGTGAGCAGAGCATTATGACAGAAGACTGTGGTACAAGAAAGCTGCTCACTTCCTTGCAGCCAGAAAGCAGAGAGAGGCCAGGGACAAGATACAATCCCCAAGGACACACTCCCAAAGTTCTCTCCCTCCAACGAGGTTCCACCTCTTAGGTTTCCACCGCCTCCCATTGGTTGCTCAGAGCCCTCACGATCCAGTCACTTTCCAGCGAAGTACCAAGGTTGACTTTCCCCCTCAGAACACTGGTGCCCTGTGGATCAAGCCTTTGGGGACGTGTCAGACTAAACTGTAACAATAATAAACAACATTTAATCTCTTTGCTATGAGGACTAAGTGGGAAAATCTGTATACAATGCTAAGCCTCGTGTCGGGAACATAGAAAGCATGAAACAAATCCTAGTGATTTTTACTTCTGGGAACCCCACATGATTCTGGAGTTTGAATTTAGAATCACAGATTTTCCACCTTTTAAGAAGGGGCATGGCTGAGTGGCAGACTAAGGCTCAAAGAGAGAAGATACTTGCTCAGGGACAAACGGGAGGGAATTCAGAGGCAGGGTGAGGTGACCACTGTCCCTGGCGGGGCTTTGGGAGTGGCTCTGCAGTGTACGCTGATCATCAGCCCTTTACCCAAGTGCTGTCCGACGTCTGGGCTGGACAATTGTCCACAATCCTGCATGGGCAACGAAACTGTCAAATGCCAGCATTTTTAGTGGTCCACCCCTATCATGGAAATGACCAGATTGAGAAAGGAGCTCACAGGTGCCATATTTTTCTTTTGCAGCCCCGGGGAGGGGGGATAGGAGGTGCCAGGGATTGAACTCAGGGACTTTCAACCACTGAGCCACACCCCCAGCCCTATTTTGCATTTTATTTAGAGACAGGGTCTCACTGAGTTGCTTAGTGCCTTGCTTTTTGCTGAGGCTGGCTTTGAACTCACGATCCTCCTGCCTCAGCCTCCTGAGCTGCTGGGATCACAGATGTGTGCCACCACACCCAGCAACAGGCGTGATTTTTGTCCTGCTTCCTGCTGCAGGAAGACAAGCCTGAGCAATTGCAACCCTGGGTTCATGATCTAACCGCCATCAAATCTTAGCTGGATGGACAAAATGCACCGGCGGCCAAAGAGAGCAGGGCTCCACAGAGGCCACACCAACTATTAAAGTCCAATCAGCCAAGGGCATCGGAGTTCAATCTAATGTGTTGACTTGCTGGACGGCCAAGAGGGAGGCGGGAGTGTGTCTTCCAGGGTCCGTTGAGGCAGGCTGCAGAGGTTCCCAGAGAGGCAGGATCGGCTCCGGGTTGGATGGCCTGGGAGGGAGAGTCAGAGCTGCGTGGATTAACTAGGGGCTGGGAACCGCAAAGGGGGCCAAGTCCCTGGGGAGCCACAGGAATGCCTGGAGATAGTCACGGTGGCTCTGGGGGCCGCACTGGCAAGACCAGTAGTTACTTGGAGAGAGGGTGATTATGGCATTCGACAGCTGCCAGGAGGGACCACATTTCCTGTTAGCTTTGCAGCTGGCCGTGTCCCTCCCTGTCTGTCCCCAGCTTGGGGAACGGCAGGGCTGCTGTTGTGTTTTCCTGGTCCGGGTTGATTTCCGTGCTTCCGGTCCTGTTCAGATTTTCACTCCTTCCCCATCGGGCGGTGACGATGAAAGCGCAATCATGGCCACAGCGTCTCTGTGGGATCTCACTGCCTTTCGCCTGTGGGATTGACTCCAGGGACAGACGCAGAGCACGGCTCCCATCGCTCAGAGTGTCAATCAAAAGCACCTGCTGTGTAAGGAGTCAAGGAGAAGGAACGGCTGAGACCCAGTGGGGCGGGGACTCCAGGGTGCCCCGGAGACTGGTTCCCCAAAGCGGTGCGAGGAGAGCAGTGGGCAGACCCTTGTGGTTTGGTGGGAAAAGAGTGGTGGGTTTGGGGAGCCCAGGGAAAAGATGGGCCCCAGGACTCCTGCCACTCCTCTCCCACTAGGGATGAAGAGCCTCTCAAATAGTGATAGAGAAACGGCTCATGTGCACTATTGTCTTCGCCCCGGCTGGCAGGAAGAAGGTAAGCAGGCAGTCATTACCCTGTATTAATAATCTCCCATTATTGACCCTAGCAGGCTGGAGGTCAGAGCAAACAAAAACACCAGGTCCTCGTACCAACATGTCCGACGAGCTTTCCTTTGGGGGCTAGAAAGTCCAGCAAAATGGAGCATCCTCATGGGCCACACAGGAGTTTTACTTATAAAAACACGATTATATCTAAATAGCTGTTTCTCCAAAGCAGATCACAAATGGCCACTAAAGTTCATGGAAAGAAACTCAACATCATCATCATTATTATTACTACCAGGTATTTCACCCAGGGGTGCTTCACCACTAAGTCACATCCCCAGCCCTTTTTTTTCTTTTTTTTTGGGGGGGGGAGGTGGGGGTACCAGGGATTGAACTCAGGGGCACTTGACCACTGAGCCACATCCCCAGCCCGATTTTGTATTTTATTTAGAGACAGGGTCTCAGTGAGTTGCTGAGGCTGGCTTTGAACTTGCGATCCTCCTGCCTCAGCCTCCCAAGTTGCTGGGATTGCAGGCGTGTGCCAGCTCAGCATCATCAACCAGGTCAACCTCCTTAACCATCAGGGGAATGCAGATCAGAACAACAATACTCCACTCTGTGCTCACGAGGACGGTTGTAATTTGAAAGCTAGATAATGACAGGTATTGGCAGGATGTAGATCCAAAACTCATGCCTGCTGATGGGAGTTAAAATGGTGTAGTCACTTTGGGAAATGGTCTGGAAGTTCCTCAAAAAGTTAAAAGTAGAGTTATCATATGACCCAATAATCTACTTCTAGGTAGATACTTGAGAATTGAAAATGTGTCTTCACATGCACACACACACACACACACACACACACACACACACACACACATACACACACAGAAAAGCTTGTACACGAAATGTTCCTAGCAACATTATTCACAATAGCTGAAAGGTGAAAACAAGCCAAAATCCATTGGCTGATGAGTGGATAAACAAACTGTGGTCTGTCCATGCTTGGAATATTACTCAGCCTTAAAAAGTGAAGTAGTAATAGCACACTGCGACGTGGATGGACCCTGACAGTATCATGCTGAATCTAGGAAGCCAGACACAAAAGACTGCATGATTCCATTTACAGCCAAAATAGGCAAAGTGACAGAGGCAAGAAAACATCAGTGGTTTCCAGGGCAAAGGGAGCTTGCAGGGAAGAGGGGAGTGACAGCTGAAGCAGAATTCTTCTTGGAGCCATGAGAATGTTCTGGAATTGTGAATACTGAAGCCATTGAGTCATACACTTGAAATGGGTGGATGTTACAGAGTGTGGATTATGTCTCCATAGAACTATTATATTAAAAATAAAAAGGGCAATGGAGTGAGGGAGTAGGTGGGCATTCTCTACTTTCACAAAGCTTCTATCAACCTAAACCTGTTCAAAATTTTAGGTTTTTAAAAAATAAAAAATGAAGAGAGTGGATGCCCCTTCATTTACTGGCTTCCCCGGACCCAGTCTTCCCCAGCTCCTCTGTCCCAGGCTGCTGAAGTTGAAACTCAGAACGGGAGCCAGGAGCCCTTGGCCCTCGGGCACGTTTCCGTGGGCCGTCGCGGGAGCCCGGCAAAGTGACGGCAGAAGCCACCCTTCTGTGTCAACGGGCCTGGGCAGCAGTGCTCTGGATCCAGGGTGGGAACGACAGGAGATTGGGCCACAGCTCTGCGACCTCCTCGGGACAGGAGCAGCATGCTCTGGTGGGAGTGGGACCCCAGAGTTCACGTGCTGGGGGCCTAGACCCCGGCACAGCAGGGCTGAGAGGTGGGACCTCCCGGGTGTGGATGTCGGCGAGGGCTGAGCCCTTGGAAATGGGTCAACACGTCGTCTCTGCCGCGGGTTCCTGGTGAAAGGACGGCGGGCTCCCCCCCCTTCTCTCACTTGTGCCTGCGCTTGACCTTCGCCTTCTGCTCTGGAACGGCACAGCAAGAAGCCCTTGCCAGATGTGGGCCCCTCGACCTGGGGCTGCCGGGCTTCGGAACCCCAGGCAGGAATCTCTACCCTTTCTACACTGTCCAGCCTCCGGAATCTGAGAGCCGGGCGGTGGCACCCACCTGTGACCCCGGCAGCTTGGATGAGGCGGTGGAACGCACGGGTAAGAGAGTGGGCCCCCTGTGCTGACCCCACATCCTTTCTTTCCCAAGAATCAGTTTACCTGCAGCCCTGCCCGGCCTCAGTGGACAGGACAGTCACATTCCTCAGCAAACGGCCTGCTACCTGCAGGAGAAACGCAGGCCCCAGATAATGTCCATACGAGGAACCCGTTACCCTCAAGGGGGAGACCTTTGAATCTAGATCCTGAAACTCTGGGAGATAAGGATTGTCCCCCCAACCATAAAATCTGTAGGAATATATGGGGACTTGAAAGTCTGATGTCACCTGCTGTCAATCAACAGCCAAGAAGTGGGCCAGGGCAGAACTCTCTGGAAATTTCTCTGGGGTCCCCAATAAAACTGGAGTGCGGGAGAGGCATAGGGTCCCTCTCTTCTCTGAAAGGACTCACCCTCTCCCTTGAGAGTGTCCCCTTCCCCTTTCCTAACCCTTCAATAAACTCATGCCTGTTACCTGGGTGACACGTCAGATCTGATTTGATGGCAAGAATCGGGGTTTGAAGTGGGGTCTTCACACTGCCCCAGTTTCTCAGAAGCCCCCCGCTTCGTAACAACAGCAAGTTTAATGCCTTTGAACTGTGACCTTAAAAATGATGGTAAATTCCCTTACACACACACACACACACACACACACACACACACACACACACACATCATGGAATACCTATATTACAATTTTTTTAAAACTGGAAGGAAAATGTGGGCTTTCTGGGGACAAACTTGTGGCAGGGGTGAGGATAAAGCCAGGGAGGTGACAAGGGCATAGTAAAAGAGTGACCAAGGACTTTAAAAACAAGGCGGTTAGGTGGTTCAAGGCCAGCCTTGGGAATTTGCCCCTGAACTCCGTCCCCAGGTGGATGGATTAACAGCGTTGGACAGTGAATGTGAAGCTGTTTGCCAGATTCACTGCAAATCCCCTTCCACCCGCTGATCCTGATTGAAGCCCCCTGCACAGGAAGTCCTGTGGGGTATTTGGGAAGGCTGGGGGTGGGCGTGGCAGCAGCATCCCCCTGAGCCTGCGGGGGAGCAGCCCAGCGGCTTGGAAGTCACCTCGAGCACATGAACTTGGCCCAGGAACTAGTGTGCGGAGCAGGAGTTCAGAGCCACAGGGGACCATGACCCTCCTCACCCACCCACCCCGGCTTTCCAGGGAATTCGCAGACACTCCCCAGCGTCTCCAGACCTCAAAAGGTAGAGACATCTCAGCTACCACCTGAGTGACATTTATATAATGTCCCTTTCCTCCTTGATTTTGCCAACTGCCATTTAGTGAATGCTTTATGCTCTTCAGGAGTGTGACCATGGCTTTGGTGACAGTAGAGGGCAAGGGTTCTGAGCTGGGATTCTAGAACCCAACTTCTAGGGTCCTAGCCTCAGTTTATTCATCTACAAAATGGAGCAATGATATCAATATCCGGCCTCGTGGTGCTTGGGGAGAATCGAATACAGCACTGCATATGAACTAGGGAGGACAGCTCACACGGTGCTATCAGCCGTCCTGTCGCTGCCTCTGTGCCCGGGACATGGTAGAAACTCAACCATGGTAATGGCCGTTCTCAGGGGGCCTGTAGGTTCCCTGACCTCTGGGCTAAGCACCCACAGCACTGTGTGCGCTGGCCCCAGGCAGGACAGACCCCCTTCCTCAGGCCACCCCAGGTCTCTGCCCTTCAGGTCTCCAGACAGAAGAACCGGGTCAGCCCCATGGAGGCAGCAGCAGCGGTGCCTGGGCTCCAGGTGGGAGGGGGATTCAGCGCAGCCCTCCCCCCTCTGAACCAACCCCCCAGCACACAGCCGCTGCGGGGAGGAGAGTGCACTGCCCTCTGGCAGGGAGGCCAGGGTTTTATTGAGTAGACTGTTTATGGTAGGAAAGCCGGGGCTGCTGTTGAGGTGCAGGCTCTGAACCTGGGGGGCTGCACTTGAACCGGAAAGATAGGGTCTTCTGACTCCGCTGGAGGCCCCTCTGCGCTCTGCCTTCAGCGGGGGCGCCTTCTCTGTGTCCTCTCACGAGTACACCCGGAGGACTTGGGCTTTTCCCACGTGATCTGGGGGACAGGGAGAGAGGGCAGCAGGAGAGAACGTGGAGGGCCGGGCCTCCCAAGCAGCTGCCCGAGAGTCCAGGGCAGACCCCTCCTCTGGAAAGGGCCTCAGTTGACTGCATGAGCGCACGTAGGGAGGGAGGGAGGGAGGCCGGGGTCAGGCCCAGCCTCCGCTCTTGGTTGTGCTGGGACCTGGCACTCTGAGCCTCACCACCTCCCTCTCTTCTTTCAACGCCAGGTAACATTGTCGGTTAAGTGCTTGCTGTATGCCACACCATTCCAGGCCCTCAAGGCCAAGGGACATGGAGGTTGAGTGTCCCCCTGTCTCCCCTCTAGCCCACCCATCCCCTCCCCTGGTCTCAGGCACCAGGATGGTGTGGCAGCCCCTGCCCTGATTTCCCTCTCGTCTCCCACCGTCCACCCCACTCCAGGCAGTCAGAGGGACACACCCCACCCTGTCTATAACCCTCCAGAGCGCCCCCTGCCCTCTTTGTGACACCACACACCTGTTGTCTGACAGCACAGCCCTGCCTGCCTGGGTCCTATTACCTCTTGCCACTGTCACCCATGCCTAGGCCCCAGCCACCCTGGCCTGCTTGTTCCCCACCCAGGCACCAGGTCACGGCTGGGTTCTGCTAGCGGCTCTTCGTGGAGCTGAGCAGGGCTGGGTCCTGCCTGTGGTGCAGCTCAGGGAACCCTCCCATCCCCAGTCCTCCCCACCTGCTGCATCCACCCTACAGTGAGCACCCCCCCCCTCAGGCGTCTGTACCCCTCACTAAGGTGCAAGCCCAGGGTGCAGGAATTCTTCTCCAGTGGCTCCCCAGAGCCCAGCACATAGTAGGTGCTCAATAAATATAGATTAAATGAATGGGGTGAAATGAGCAGCTTCCCTGGGCAGGGACCCGTCCTCACGCTGCCTTGACCGCCCTGAGGAATCCAGCCAGACTCGGCCTCCGTGAGCCCCCAGAACGCCTCGCTGCCTGGAATCTCACCTGGGTTTCCGGTTCTCAGTCCCCGTGATGTTCTCATTGCCTTCAGAAGTTGACTATAAACATAAACAAAGGAGAGGCTAGGGAGGCAGGCCCCAGAGGGGGTGGGTGGCGGGGAGGTGGGTGACACAGGTGCACTGAGCCGCATGCTCTGGAGACAGGGAAACCGCGTCTCCTGGGGGGCTGGAAGTGGACTGTCCGTGGCTGGGCCCAGGCAGCCTGCCTGCCTCCCTCCCCCAAGCAGGACTCAGGTGATGCCATCCCATGCCTGCTGTGGCCACTGGGAACCGTGCCCTCCTATCCCTGAAGTTGTGGGATGGTGCCACGGTAGGTGGCCCCTGGCTCAGCCCCTGTTTCATGTGGCTTTACGCAGTCCCAACCTCTTGGGCAGACTGTCATTTCCCCACTGTGACTCCAGGGAGGGCAGAGAGAGGGTGAAACAGCCACTCATAGGGGTCGCTCGGCCAAGGCCACAGTGCGCCTCCCTTTCTCACTGTGGTGTTCCTCCCCTGGACGCTCCACAAGGCAAAGCAAACCAAGTTCAGGGCCAGTGACAAAACCCAGGCCCGCGACAAGCCTCAGCCCTCTCTCTAGCGCTGTCTCCTGCCCAAGCCCACACACCGGGGCTCCAGCCATCCCAAGCTTCACCTCCCGGGAAATCTGTGCATTCCGGGAAGTGCATGCATTCTTGACATCCCCGCCATCACCGGGCTCCTCCCTCTCCCTGAGATGGCCTTTCCCCATCCTTTGATTTGCTCATTCAAATGCCATTAGTGTTCCTAGTCTCTGCCAAAAATACTTGGGTGATTAGTAAAAATACAGCTTCCCATTCCTCAGAAAACTAGGAATGGAACCACTGTTTGACCCACTTATGCTACTCCTCGACATAAAACAGCATACTACAGGGACACAGCCATCACTGTTTACAGCAGCTCAATTCACAATAGCTAAGCTATGGAACCAAACTAGGTGCCCTTCAACAGATGAATGGGTGAAGAAATTGTGGCATATATATATACAACAAAATATTACTCAGCCTTAAAAAAGAATGAAATCATGGCATTTGCTGGTAAATGGATGGAACTGGAGATTATCATGCTAAGTGAAATAAGCCAGTCCCAAAAAAACCAAAGGCCGAATGTTCTCTCTGATGTGCAGGTGCTGATTCACAGTAAGGATGGAGGGAGGGAAGACTGGGAGTTCTTTGGGTCAGACAAAGGGAAACGAAAGGAAGGGGAATGGGAAAGACAGTAGAATGAATCAGACATCAATTTCCTTTGCTCATATATGAATACAAACCAGTGAATCTCCACATCATGTTCAACCCCAAGAATGGGAAGTTATGCCCCATGGATGTATGGTACATCAAAATACACTCTACTGTCATGTGTATCTAAAAAGAACAACCATTTTTTTTTTCAAATACAGCCTGCTTCCTTCACCCACATGCTGCTGTATTAGAATCTCCAAGGATCTGCCCTTTTCTTTTCTACAGAGCTGGAGATTGAACCTGGGCCTTGGTGCGGGCCAAACACGCTGCTGCTGAGCTAGTGCCTTTTTAACAAGCTCCCTGGATGAATCTGGGTGCTCCTGGGCTGGTGGTCAGACAGGCCTGAGGCTGAACCCCAGCTCTTCTGCTGACTAGCCAGGTGACTTCGGGCACATTATTCAAATGTTCCTAAGCCCATTTTCTCATTTGTGAAATGGAGATGATACTGCCTCTGTGGGTTGTTGTTAAACTCAAGATGTGTAAGATGTCAGTAGCTTCAGGCAAATGTGCCCTCCACCTTGCTGGTGGCCTCCCTGAATGCAGACTCCAGCCACCTGCTTTGTGGGTCCTTCCCTAATTCCTGATTCATCCCTTTTTCCTCCTGCCATTGGGGACTGGAGTGTGTGCCACTACCCCCAGGCAGCCTTCAGAGTTCTAGACTAGAAGGGTCACCTAAATACCTCCTAGATACCCCAACCTTTCCAGCTTCCCATTAACTTATTCTTTCCAAGCCAGCCCCAAGTCAATACACATCAGCATTAATACACCCCGTCAGCTGCTCCAGTAAAATTCTGAACATTTACTTTAGCCTGCCCGCCCTGCCTTGGGACCCATTCCTCCCCACACACAGCAGGCAGCCGAGTCTAGGCCGACTGGACCTCCAGACAGCTCGGCTACCACCACCGCAGGGTCCCTCCTGGGGGAGGGGCTCTTGCTCCAGGACGGTCACCGTCAGCCCAGGCCAACGCCAAGCTCCCGTCTCTGGGCCTTGCAGGCCTCACCCCGGAGGCCAGCTGCTGAGCCTGAGGAAGCAGTTCTGGGAACAGAAGGGCAGGTGTGGGGCCCACCTGGAGGGTGAGTGCGGCTTCTCTTGAGGTGCTTCTTGAATTTGCTGAGGCTGGTTCCAGAGTCTTTCTGCTGGAGGGGAGGCTGAGGGCTGAGGGAGAAGCTGAGACACCGCCCTCTGCAGGAGCGCCAGAGCAAGGTCCTTCTCTGAAAGCACAGCACAGGCAGAGTGTCGGGTGTCTAGCGGCAAGGACAAGGGCAGCGTTCTGCCCACGGGTCCCTGCAGAGGAGGCCCCCACCTCTCCCGTCTTGGGAAGCACTTAGTCCTTCCACGTCTGTCTCTGCCTCGATCCCCGCTCCATCCTGCCCACCCCCCTCCTGGGCCACCATCCTCCCCTGGGGGTCCTCCTCCTTCCCGTCCCCCTCTCCCACCCAGGAAGTCTTCTCCGTCTCACAGCTCTCCCCAATCCTCACCTTGCCCCTGAGAGGCGCCCTCCGTCCACTGTCCCAATCTGTGTCTGGAGTGTATTTGTACTCTCTTGTGAGTGCACAAGTGTTCTTGTATTTGCACGTGTGTGTGTGTGTGTGCACGTGTGTGTTTCCCACTGTGATGTGTGAAGGACTGTGTCTGCTAAGTGTGATCTTTGAATGTTTCCCTCCTTGCTTAGCCCTGGGGTCAGCTCGAAGGAGGGGTCAACTCCAAGTTGGCCACAGAAACCTGCTGCGAGGCAGGGACGAGGGGAAGGCTACTTTGTTGCTGCAGAAAATTGGAGGGAAGGCCCTGGGGCGGGAGCTCTGGGACATCTGAGTCCTGCAGAGCCCAAGAAGAAGGGCGGGGCCTTGGCAGTGTCCACTCAGGCAGGGGGCCCTGTGGCCAGGTCCTCACCCGTGGGGGTGGCATACAGCAGCCAGTACTGGACGGCACTCAGCGAATCCGTCTGAAGGATCTGACAGAGGAGCTCCAGGATCTGCAGGCGGAGGACGGGCCTGGTTCAGGCCCAGCCAGGAGTGCGGACAGGTGTGGACTCGGGCACCAAGGGCTCCTCCCCCTGCAGTGGGCTCCCAGAGCCACAAGCTGGTCCCAAACCAGCAAGAGGTTTTTGTCTGCCTCTTATGGAGGACTTCCTCTCACAACGCCATGCATTCCTTTTTTTCCAAACCTAGGGCCTCACACCTGCTAGGCAAGTGCTCTACCACTGAGTCACCCCCCTAGTCCCCTGGAGGGAGATTCTTAACCTCCTCCGTGGACAGGGAAGGACTCCAAGGCCTGGAGAGAGGAAGACCCCCGACAGGGAGTCTGGCGGAGGGAAGCCTCACACATCAGCTCCCTGCACACCTCATTCCCAGAGCCTCGCTGGGCCGGCTGTACCCCAGGGTCCCTCCCTGGGAAGGCACAGGCAGAGCTGGCCAGTCACCTCCTCAGAGACGCACTGAGTCCCACAAGCCCGGGTCCGTTATCTGGGAATTCCGGGTACCCCAGAGGCCATCCCACCCCGAGCTCTCAGTGCCTGAAGGTGATATCAAAGTGGTGGGGAGTTGGCGGTGGGCAGCCTGAGGGTCGGGGCAGGCTGGTTCTGCAAGCTGCTCAGCGTGGGACTCCTTCCTGCCGGTCAGTGGGCACCCAGGGCTCATCCCCGCATCCTCAGCCTCTGGCATCTTTGCCACTTCGGGGCCCTTTTTCCCCTGCGCTCGCCAGCCAGGTAGCATCAGGAGAAGCTCCACCTCGGCCTCGGATGAGACCCAGGTGCTTCCTCGGCCGAGCGGTTTACGGCGGAAGTGGCTGTGGCAGACTGGAGTTTGGGCCCATGGAGGGAGATGGAGCCCCTGGAGTCCTAGGAAACGTGGGTTCCCTCGGTAGTTGGCGGGCAGTCTCCTGGGGCCTCTCAGACCCCAGCAGGTCTGTCTTGTCCTTGGCAGAATGGGAAATGGGCTGGACCCCTCCCCAGGCCTCTGCCTGCTTGGGTGCCCACCCTCACACCCCCAAGACCTACTTGTGTATGACCCACCCTGATCTGCCCCTGGGCCCTTCTCCGGGCTCCGCATCCAACTTACCTGCCCTGTGCCCCCTCCCCACAGGACCTGAGAACCTAACTCCAGGCGCGGTGGGGCCGCCCTGCGGTGGAGAAAGTGCTGGTTCTAGTACCGCCTAGGCTGCCCCTTCTTTGGGGATCTGGGCCACAGAACCCACTTGGCAAGGCCTCAGCAGCCACTTCCCCCCATCTGTGGAATGGGGATCCCCGGCCCTGTCTGCTGTGTCCACGGTGCTAGACAGTCAGAAGGCCCCAAAGGCCCGGCCTGCCTGAGTACCCTGGTGGCAGGAAGGTGACGAGATGCTACGGTCTGACCTTTCCTGGAAGACATAGGTCAGCGTCCCAGGGACCTGCAGTGTGCTGACCCCCCGGATGAGGCAAGGACTCATCTCAGCTGTGATGGTAAACTTGAGCGTGGAGAAGGGGGCTCTGAGCCGGCTAAACCCCTCTCAGTGGGGTCTGCAGGCTGCAAGACTCAGCCTCCAGGGGGATCTGCCAGTGCCCCAGGCAGGACCTCCACCTGCAGGGGTCTCAGTCCTCCACCCCTGCAGCGGCCTTCATGAACAGCCTAAGGCACCTTCCGTGGGAACGTGCGCCTGCGCCCAGTTTGGATGCATCCTGTAACCAAGGCCCAGAAGAGGGAAGGACTTACACAGAACGGGACAGGGTCCTCCAGAGGCAGAGGGCCCTGGAGCCCAGGCTGCTGACTCCCAGGGTGGGGGTTTTCCTGACAGTTGCTGGAGTGGGCATTCCCAGGACAGGCCATGCCCTAAAGCAGTCTGGAAGAGTGGTAGCCTGGGGACAGGGACTTCGACAGTCTCTGCCCCCAGAGTGGGGCTCACCAGCAGCTCCTGGTTCTGCAAGACAGAGGTCTGGACGCCTCTATCTCTGCTGGGAAGGTGGCTCCGCTGGCCCTGCTGGGAGCCATGGCGACTGAGAGCTTGGGCGGAAGCCGGGATGAGCCTACCCGTCTCCGCTGAGTACCTTGCTCCCTGCTCCCTCGAAGGCTCCTCTTTCTGCTGGGACAAAAGTGACCAGAGACTCCAGGAGCCAGTGAGAGGGTAGGGAGAGGACAGAGGGGACAAGAGGAGGAGGCCAGTTCACACTTCTTGGGTGCTACCTGCCTCCCCAAATCCCAGTGTCACAGCATTGCTGGGGACTCAGGATGCCAGCTAGGCCACGCCCACCCTGTCCTAGATCCCAGGCTCGGCCCCAGGGAGCCCTTCACCGCAGGGCTCAACCTTGCAGAGCCTTTCTTCCCGGAAACGCGGTATCTAAGATTGGCAGCTGGGACACCCAGTGGCTCTGCTTCTTCCTCTCAGGCCGGACCTCCTGGCTGCCCCTCCCCTCAGCCCATCAGAGATTGGAACACAGCACCCTGCATCAAGGACCCTCTGCCCACCTCCATTCATAGCTCAGACACCTCCAGTCAGGCCCCTCAGCTTGCCACTCTCTGTCTCGGACAGTCAGGCCTCTGGGCACAAGGCCTGGGGCCTCCTTCCCTTAAAATTTCAGCTAAGTCTTGTAGTATCCATCTCCCCGTTTTAAAGATAAGAAAGGGAGGCCCAGACCGCTCAGTTGCCCTGAATGAGTGCACTCAGTGTAGGAAGCAGAAGCCAGGCCCCGGCCTTTCCACTCTGGTTGCCCAAGACAAGGGTCAGGGCCAGCCTCAGCTGCAAGAGTCCCAGCCTCTGCTGCAAGAGTCCAGGCCTGTCCTCGGACCACCTTCAGCTGCCTTTGAATTGTCTCTGCCATTTTATCAAACGTACCCACGAGGTCACCCCACCTGGTCTGAAGCCTTCCCATGATTCTCTGCTCCTCGTGAGGTCAGACCCTCCAAGCTGGGAAGTGAAGCGCTCCCCACATTCAAAGTCAGGCTCCTCCTCCCCTATCGCTGCCCACTCCTTCCCTGCCCTCCAGCTCCTGGTGTCTAGAGAGGTCCTGCAGCTGCCAGCGTCTGAGATCTTGCTCAGAAACGCCCACTTCTCAGGGAGCCCTGCTTGGGTCTCCCCAGGAGGTCTGTTCCCGCCCTCCTCTGACCCTCACCCCCCTCCTAGTGCCTGGCCCCTTCTCCCAGGGCCTCCAGCCAGGCTCTGAAGGAACTTCTGTACAAAGGCGCGGATCGACTTCCTGTCGCCCTCGCCTGGCACTGTTGTTCCGCACCCACCTCTTTGTTGTTCTGCTCTGTCTCCTTGGTGAACATGACCACCCTTGAAGTCAGCTCCTTCAGCTCCTTCTTCCAGGCCTCTGAGAGGAGGGGAGAAGATCCTGGGCCCCTGCTCCTCCCCTGGGGGCCCCAGGGCTGGGAGGGTGAGGAAGGTTCTAGGTGGAAGAGTTCCCCACTCCTTTCCAGGCTTCCCTGCCCAGTCTCAAGGGAGAGGGGGGGTGGGGTCCTGGAGGAGGAGCATTAGGAATTGCCCCACAGCTGGGAGGTGTGTGGTCACTTCACTTCTACAGGGGACTGATGATGTTGGTTGTCCTGCCTGCGGCATTGCTGGGAGGTCCAAGTGACACTGGGCCACTGCGACTACATACCTGTGGTCTGTCTAGCTGTGCCTCCTGGGGAACCTGAGGCCAGGACTGAGATTCGGGAGGTATGCCGAGCCAGTTATTAAGACCCCAAGCAACTCTGAGAGGGGTGGGCATACAGCTCTGCAGCCAGCCCTCCAAGCCTGTCTGGCCAGCCCTTTCCCCAGACCCCCCCCCACTAACCTGACTCTCCCACCCCGCAGTAGCAGAGGGAGGGCGGGCTTGGCAGGGGGAAGCCGCGGAGTGCTGCTCTAGCACCCAGGTGGTTGGCTCGGATGGGCTGGGGCCTGTGCGTATTTGAAATACTAAATATTTGAAATGTCATTCCTGTCTGTAGCTGTCGGTCACATGACTTTGCCAGTCTCAACTTGTCTTCTGCTTTTTATTATTCGACAACCACCTCAAATCCAAGCAGGGGCGCCTCTCTGAGGACTAGGACCTGGGGCTGAGGTGGGGATACAGAGATGAGGCCCACCAAGAAAGTGGGGGGAAGCAGGGTCCTCCTGATGGACTCTGCTGACCTCAGAGAAATGGCCCTCTCCTTCTCAGACATCCACCCAAGTGAGGCAGCCCTGGGGGACAGGTGGGAGCCCCCAAGGAGAAGGGTGTGGCCCAAGTACCCACCATAGGAAAGCTGGGGGTTCCGATTGGACTGTGGGTCCCCGATGGGGACAGAGATGCTGGGTATCACCTTCAGACACTGGGATAAGATTGAGGAACGAGGCAAGGGGCTTGCAGAGAGCTTGTTCCTGACGATACAGACAGGCCTCCCCGTGAAATCTGTGAAGAGTTAGAGGGTCTGAGTGGACCCTGGGAACTCCGGGAGGCCAGAGGAAGGCTGTGGGGCAGGGGGAGCTCTGGCTCCATCGCTCGTCAGAGGCAGGAGGGCCCCTGCAACCCCCGGAACCAACCACCGCCTCATCCACAGGACACTGAGAATGGCTGGGGGTCGGGGAGACCTGCTCAGGGTCATGCAGCGAGTTGGGCAGAGGCGAGACAAGATCCCAGCCTTCGTGGGACCCGGGTCCTGGGGTCCTTCTGGCTTCTATGGCAGGGCCATGGATCCACAGGGAAAGAGATGGAGAGACCCTCTGGAGAGAACTTCTCTCAGTCTGGAGATGGGGAGGGGTGGCTCACGGGTGGAGAACCTGTCCCCCTAGAGTGCAGGTGACTGTGACTTCACACACCAGCTGTCCTCTCATGGCCGTCACATTTACACCTCCCTCTGACTTCCATCAGCTTCCACCTGGACCAACCTCCCCCTGATGTCTGAACGCCACCTGGCATTTCACTTCTCTCCTGCCCAGGGCCCACACCAGTTCCTCCCCACCCTCCCCAGGCCTCACCTCTTTGTTTAATTTTCTACTTTGTGCAGCCTGGGGGCAACCACTGAGCTACCTCCCCGGCCCTTTTTATTTTTAAATTTTGAGCCAAGGTCTTGCCAAGTTCTGAGGCTGGCCTCCAACTCGCCATCCCACCTCAGCTCCTGAGTGGCAGGGATGATGACAGGCTTATGCCACTGTGCCCAGAAAAATATCTCACTTCCTTCACTTCTGTACACCGAGCGGTATGGAGATGCCATCTGATGCAGCCAGGTGGCTTAATGGTGAACCCAGTGGCCGGCAAGGCCCACCTGATCTGGCCCTGCTGCCCTCTGGTGTCATTTCATCTCCCTGTCCTTCCTCTGCTGTGGTCACAGCGGGGACTTCTCCTGGCTGTCCCTTGGGCACAGCCAGGGTGTTCTGGCCTCGGGGCTTCTGTATGTGCTGATCCCTCCGCCTGGGGCATGCTTGTCCCTGATATGCACACAGTCCCCACACTTCTTTCCTTTGGTTCCTGACTCAATGTCTGGTTATTGGCCTGGTCTTGCCTGACACCTTTTAAAAATGGCACTTGCCCCCGACCTGCTTCCGACCCTTTCCCTTCTGGGTGCCAGCTCCAGGGCAGCAGCCCCTGTGCCTGTTTTATCCTCAGGACCTCGAAAGCATCATCCTCTAGTTCATACCCAGTCAATGCTGGGGGCGGGCAGGCGGGTGGCCGAGGGCCTGTGCTAGAGAGCAGTGAGGGAACCCCATGGGGGACCCCAGGGCTGCCTTGGGAGCCTGTGCTTCGCTCATCCTGGCTTGGTCACTGGCCAGGCCCCTGCTCTCTGGGCCTGGGCCTGGAAGTGGGCTGGACTCAGTCCTCAGGGTCAATGAGTGGTCTCCCCAATCATCCCCCCACCCCCAGCCAGACCCAGCTGACCTGGCCCTACCTGGGATGTGGGTCACGTGATGGGGGTGGGGGTGGTGCCGGGAGAAGAAGGAGTGGTGGCTCAGCCGGCCAAAGCGGTAGGTGCCAGAGGGCGTGGCCTTGGGGCTCCTCATCTTCTCTCGGGTCAGCTCCAAATCCACAATGCCCGGGACCACCGACTCTTTCTGTGGCCCACTGTCCCCTAGGCTCTGTGGCCAGTGCCTTGGCTTCTTCTCGAGGTTCAGCTCAGCCTTTGGACTGGAGGAGAGTGTTTAAAGAGAAATGAACAGCGCCCCCTCCTGGCAGCAGGGCCCACCCAAACCCAGTGCTGCAAGCTCATCCTGGAGCCCACTCCCCAGACACTCAGAAATCAAACCTCTCCCCCCACCCATGGCATCCAGCTTAGCTCCCCCAGAGCCTTTCCCAATGGTGCAATCCAGTCCTGGGAAGCCTCTGTCTTCCTAAGGTGCCTCCGCAGGGAACTAGGATCCATTTGAGAGAGCTCAGAGGAAATCTCTCAAGACCCCAGTTTTCTCCCAGAGATCAAATCTAAAACCAGAAAGAGAAGCCTCAGACCCACCCGGTTTTCCAGACAGCTGGGATGGAGCCGCAGGCCCCTTATGTACACCCACCGGGGTAGGGGGGCTGGCCCCAGCAAGGGCCTCTCCCCAAGCCAAACTGTTGGCAGCTCCAGAGAAGCCAGCTGCAGGCTGTCATCCTCCCCCAGGCTCTCAGGGACAGTCCTGGCCCAGACCCAGCGTCCAGGGACAAGATCTGAAGTCAGGCAAGCCCCTGCCCCCCATTAGGGCCCCTTCCCAGGAGACGCAGAGCTGATGGGCACATGTCAGGGCTGTGACACTGCAGGGAAGCCTCCCACAGGCTCTCACTGGACTCGGCTAAAGGCCAGCCTCTTAGGTCCCTGCACCCTGCCACTTCTGGAGGAGCTCTCTCTGCCCCAGAGGAGGAGGTCAAGGTCAGTTCAGCAAGGATCCAAAGCGGGCCACTCCCACCTGCCTGATGGTTGTCTGCATTTCCTTCTCCAGGTGTCCCTGGCCGAAGAAAGTCCCTCTGGGGGCGTGTAGGTGGACCCTGGATATGTTCAGCAGGTCTGGATGTCCTTGGGCCCTCCCAGGAGGACGTTGGTGTCTGGGCCCCTGCGTTTCCTGTCCCATTCTTGATTTGCTTCTATAGTATCTGAGAGTTAAAGAAATAAAGCAAACCTTCTCTGAAAGCCACAGCTGCTTCCTCTGTCCCAGAAGCCGCCTCCTGAAGTCCCCACATGCCAGTGATCAGCGTACTGCCTCTTGTTAATGTCTTCTCCCTGTCTGGTGGCAGCTGGGGCAGGGGCATGTGGTGGGGTGCCTGCACCCTGTGTTCACTTAGCTGATGGCCTCAGAAGACAAGGGGGGCTGCCTCTCTTGGAGCCCCACTCTGCAGAGTTTCCCCCAGGGCAGCCTTGGTCATCCACCTGCCCTGCGCTGCCCCCACTCCTCAGTCTGCAGGTGACAATTCAGGGCTTTACCTCAGTGGCTGTTCATCCAGAGACCTCACCTCCGTGGCCATTGTAAGATTTCTAATGGGTAAGCCCGGCGTGCCAGATGGTTAACCGGAGCTCTCATGGACTAGCGGCAGGAGGGAGAAACAGAACCAAAGTGGACAATATCTTGTGAAATTGAACCTTGACTTCTATATCACCCAGCCATTTCTTTCCCAGATAGGAGAGAAAGTCTTGCAGGTGTGCTGCGGCGACTATTCTTAAGAATATTACTTACATTGTCTCAAATAGCAAAGACCCGCATCAACCCAAGAGTACAACGACAGGAGAGTGAACTAATAGGCTGTGTTACCTTCAGACCAGGGAACATTCTGTTGCTATGGAAAATAAGAGAACCATGGCTACACATGACGTAGCTTTTAAATATAATGCTAGGCCGGGTGCGGTGGCGCACACCTGTCATACCGGTGGCTCGGGAGGCTGAGGCAGGAGGTTGTGAATTCAAAGCCAGCCTCAGCAATGACAAGCCACTCACACAACTCATTGAGACCCTGTCTCTAAATAAAATACAAAATAGAGCTGGGGAATGTGGCTCAGTGGTCGAGTGCCCCTGAGCTCAATCCCCAACACGCCCGACCCCCAAAATATACAATGCTAGGTTGAGGAAAGTATGTTTCAGAAGACCTTGAAGCACAAAAGGCTTTCTATACATAGAAGTTCAAAGGCAAGCAAAATGATCATAAATTTGATCAAATGACAAAACAAAAGCAAAAAAAAAAAAAAAAAAAAAGAAAATGTAAAATTCCCAGTGCGGCTATTTCTGGGTAGGGAAAGAGCGGAGATGTCCAGTGCAGACATTCTAGTCCTTGGTGTGGGCACTACATTGACGGGCGCTTGCTCGACTATTAAATAAACTAAGTGAGGGGGAGAGGAAAGATGGCAGAGGTTGAAACCAAAAATTATGATCTAGCTAAATCTATTGACCTGAAAAATAAATAAATATATCCCAAAGTGCTAGGGATGGGGTTGGGTTAGGAGATCAGCATATTCTGAAAATGGACCCCAGAGAACCGCCCCAGTGCCCGCCTCTGCTGGGTTAGGGTACAATGGGCTGGCCTTATCTGAGATCACGGAAGGGAAAGACTTGCTGAGGCCACATAGCCAGGGGACCAGAGTCCAGGGGACTGTCAGACCTCTCATCTTCCTTTTAAGGAAGGCTTGGGCATCCTGAGGACAGGAGGCGGCCCTGGCACATGAGATGCTGATGCTTGAGGAGGGGGTGTTTGGAAGCCCCGAATCCACCTGCCTACCAAAAAAAGGGTCTCTTTGTAACAGAGACTTCCCAATCCTTTTGCCCACGAGGACAGGAAGAAATTCATCTTTCCATCAAGATTCGATTCACACACCTGTGTGTGTGTGTGTGTGTGTGTGTGTGTGTGTGTGTGTGTACACTTGTGTGTGCATGTGAAACTGAAGCCAGACTATCCCGACGCAAGACGTTCTCGGGACACACACTGATTTTTGTTTTTCTTGGTGACTATTAGACATGGCTCATTAAAGTGCTTCAACAAGATACTGATGAATCCCTACCCACAGCTGCTTCAGAGAGGTCAGCTGGGACCCAGGCCAGGTCTGCCATCTCCAGGGCGGCACAGGGGGGACCACTGTGGCCAGTGTCTGCCCTGTCCTGCCTCTGTCCCTGGGCTCCCGAGAGCCAGCCACAAGGCTTCTACCGATCCAGCCATAGGACTCCCCCACCACCTCTGTCCCTCCCCTGGGTCCTCCCTGGGTCCCCGTCTGGGGCTCCAGGATCTGTTTCCTCTGGGAAAGGTCCCTGGACTCACCGGGGAAGATGGCTGCTATAGCATGTGAGCAAGAAGCCTCTGCTTACCGAGCAGGGGGAGCACGAGGACAAGCCAGGAGTGGGTTTTGTCGGTCTGTGGGCAAGTCTGTGCTTTGTGACTCCGTGAGTCTGGTGGTTGCTAGGTTACCCCTCCCCACAACTCCAGAGGCACTCCCCAGAACCCCTCGCCCTCACCACCCACCAGCTCCTCTTTCCCTCTTGCTCTCCTCCCTCTCCGCTTCTCCTCCACCTCCCATCAAAGCTTCCCATGGGGACCCCTCCAACCCCCTGGGATGGAATATCTGGTTCAGCACCGGGGCCCCGGGCAGGCTGAGGAAGTCTGGCCAAGGATGCTGGCTGGGCGGGGGCCCAGCCTTGTCAACCCAACCCAGCCCGGTGCTGCCACGTACAGCTCTGCCTCTGTGCACGAGGTTCTGGGGATGCACGCCCAAGGGATGTCACTTAGAGAACAGGAAACCGACAGAGAGCTCCAGAGTGTCCCCTGCAGTCTCACTCCATAGCTGGGTGAAGAGACTGAGTTTTCAACTAGGCCAAGGTTCCATCAGAGTCCTACACCTCTGAGATGTGTCACCTGGGTAAGGTGCCTGTACCGCCAGAGATGAGGGACAGTGGGGAGAACACTCTGCTTAAATGCCCTTTCTGCTCCTCCCTAGCTGTGTGGTCCCAGACAGTTTACATAATGTCTCTGAGCTCCAGTTCCCCTGCCTCTGAAACAGAGATGACACTCCCACTTATTCTCTCTTGGAATTGTTAAGTGAGTCGATACACGTTAAAGCGTTTAGAATAGTACGTGTGGCACTGACTAGGATCTCTGGCTAGTGTTAGCTCATCGGGGCCTGTAAAACGGGGCCTCCGCCTACTCCAGGTTTGTTCTGAAGAGCTAATGGAAGTGAAGTACCTAGTTATTAGCCTGGTACATAAGAGATGCCTACCAAAGATGATCATTATTATTGTTATGGTAACTTGATGAAGACAGGATTATACAAGCAGAATGAGTCTTTATGTGGCGGAGATACCAGACTCAATTATAAATGAAATTATCAGAACATTATGATAAAGGATCAATGCCTGGGGAGAGGGTTCATTGGCCCTGTCCCCAGGCCAGCCTCTCTTCAGAGAGCCTAATTAACCGTGGGTCCCTACCTATTGGGTTGTAAGTAGCTATCTCAAGGAGACTGACCACTTTCCCTGCATAACTTAACATCTCTGAGACAGGATTTCAAGGCCAGAGATGCCACAGATGCCCGTGAAGTTTCTTCTCCTACTCTGTAAACCTTCTGGGAATGTAGCTACATCACTTAATGGTTAGCATAATTTTTAGGTCATTATGCCAATTAACTGCCATCTGAACTGTAACTGCATAGGCTTAGTTCTTAGAAACAGAGCTCTTAGGGAGATAAACTCAAGTCATCTTGAGTAGCTGCTGCCGGTGGAAAAGGACACTTCATGATGACACTCGAAAATGTTCTGGTACCCACCCCCACCCCCCCAAAAAAAGCAAAACAAAACAAACAAAAATGCTTTGCCATCTTTGTTCTGCGCCTGTGAACTACTTATTGTAGAATTTCTGTACATAGTCCTTGATCCTAAGGTCAAGAACTCTAACCCACCAACGCTGTAATGGTTAAGGACTGATGTCGAGTTTCCTATAGACAGCGCCCCATAACCCCAGCTCCTGACTCAGAACTTCAGAGCACTAGCTCATCTGGGTCCCTCGGTGTAAACAAACCCTCCGAGTGGCGCTTGGTCTCTTGCCGAGTGGGATTTTCCATAACACTTAGTGGGAACCACCTTGGGTGATTCACTTGATTTCTGAAGCTCAGTGAGGACTCCTCTGTAGAAAGGGGGTAAGGACAACCCCTGGCCCACGGGGCTGTGATGAGATCAGAGGCCGTGCGGGGTGCCACAGGCTGTGTACACTACAGAAGGTTAGCAGATGGTGCTGGCCCGGGAATGAGGCTGCTGGCCCTCAAAACTGGTGGGGCTGGGACTGAATATTCAAGGGGCTTGGTTCTCAGCACCTGGGGCTTCAGACCAGCACCTTGAGGAGTCTGATTCTCTGGCTAACCCCTGGGAAGCAAGGAAAGGAAGGTGGGCCGCTGGAGGCAAACCCAAGCTCTTCTAAAGTTCTGTTCCTCCCAGCCAGGAAGGGAGGGTGGCCTCTGGTCTTGGCCTTGCTCCGAATGCTTCTCCATCCACCCAGGGCAGAATGTTCCCTGAATTTTGACTTCCTGGGCCAGTCTGCCCAGGATTGAGGTGACCTTTTAGAAATCATTCGGAAAACCCCCTCTTGCATTGCTTTTGGGTATCCTAGTGACTATTGAGATAAATAATATTGGGTTTGAAAGAAAAGAAGCTTTCTTCCTTGTGACCAGTCCCTCTCTGTGGCTTTCAGTTCTCTGGGGGAATTTCCACCTTGTGAGCTGACACACCTGGATGCAATACCCCCACTCCCATCCTCCCGGGGGCCGCCTCTGATGGCTTCCCTTGTGTTCAGAGCTGAACGGGGAGTCTGCAAGCCAGCTGCAGCTGAGGGGGAGGGAGGGGTGCCGAAAGACCCTTCTTTAACCCTGGAAGAGCTGAAGAACCCTCTGAGGTTCTTCTTTGCAGAACACCAGGAACAGGAGAGAGATCTGTCCACTTGGGAATGGTTTGGGGGTACAGTCCTTTGCTTCAATGCCTCAGTTGTAAGAGGAGCAATGTGAAACTTTGAGAGGCATTTCCTTTGTACCAAGCACTGTGCTAAGCCTTCAGGTGGATTATCTCGTCTAATCCTACAGATGAGGAAACTGATGATCAGAGGAATCCTTGGCTCTATGTTGCTACTGTAGTCTCCACCTGTGACTTGTTCTTTGGTCTCAATTGCAATTTCCTGAGAAAGATAAATTTCTAATTTCAGTATAGCCCAATTTATTAACCTTGTCCTTAATAGTTAATGGGTCATGTGTTCTACTTAAGAGATCTTTGCCTACTTGAGTTTATGAAGACAGTTCCCATATTGTTTTCTAGAAGATTCATTGTTTGACCTTTCAAATTTATATCTATGATCAATTGGAAATAGGTTTTTGAGTATGGTGTAAAATAGGGGTCAAGATTCATATTTTTTCCACACAAATGTTCTTTTAACCCAGCATTATTATTTAAAACACTATCATTGTCCTGCTTTCCTGTAGTACCATCTTCAACCAAATTCAAGGGTCCATATATCTGTGGGACTGGACTTCACCTGTCATTGCACCAATACTATACTCTCTTAATTACCGTACCTATAAATACATCTTGATATTGGTGGTGTAAGACCTCCATCTTTGTTTTTCAAGATTATCTGACTATTCTATTTCCTTTGCCTTTCCGTATAAATTTTAGAGTGATCATATCAATATCTACAACAAATTTTACTGGATTTTGCTTTTGCTTTTGTTTTGCAGTGCTGGGATTGAACCCAGGGGCATTCTCCAACTAAGCTGTATCCCTGGCCCTTATTTATTATTTTATTTTGAGACAGGGTTCACTAAATTGCCCAAGCTGACCTTGAACTTGTCATCCTCCTGCCTTAGCCTCCTGAGTACTTGGAATTATAGGCATATGCCACCATGCCTAGGACTTTGCTGGAATTTTAATAGGTAGTTGGGTTAATCCTGTGCATCTATTTGAGAAGAATTAAAGTCTTTACTATATTGAATCTTTCAGTCCGTGAACATGGTAGGTTGCCATTTATTTATTGGTGCTAGGGATTGAACTCGGCCCTATTCATGCTAAATACGCACTCTACCACTGAACTACACACCAGCCCCTATTTATTTCAATCTTCTTTGCTTTCTTCGGTCAATGTTGTGTAGTTTTCGTAATATAAACCACATGAGATTTTTACCTATTTCAAGTACTTTTATGATTGTAAATGGTATTCAATTTTTATTTTGATGTCCATGTGTACATTGTTAGTATATGAAAATACAATTGATTTTTGTATATTAGTTTTGTATCCTATTATCTGACTGAACTCATTTATTAATTCTGGGAGATGGGTTGTAGATTCACTGAGATTTTAGATGTAAATAATAATATCATCTGCAAATAGAAATAATTTCATTTCTTTCTTTCTAATCTATATGCTTTTAGTTCCCCTTTCTTGCCTTATTGAACTCCTACAGCTTCTAATACTGTGTTGAATAAGTGGTGAAAGTGGACATCATTGCCTTCCTCCTAATCTCAGGAGGTAAGCATTAAGTCTTAATCACTAAATATCATGGTAATTTTAGGATTTTTGCAAATGTTTTGTATCAAATTGAAGAAATTCCCTTCTTGTTCCATTTTTCTGATAATTTTTTGTCATGAACAAGTATTAAATTTTGTCAAGTACTTTTTCTGCATCAGTTTATATGATTATTTGATTTTTCTTCTTTAACCTATTATTGTGATTGATTACAGATATTCAAATAGTGAACCAGTCTTGTATCCCTGGAATAAATCCCAAATGGTCATGGTGTATAATATCTTTTATATTTTTCAGAATTCTATTTGCTAATATTTTCTTAAGGATTATAGAATTTATGTACCGACTTTGTCTCATTTTGATATTAGAGTAATTCTAGCTTCATAAAATGAATTGAGAAGTTTTCTATTTTCTGAAAGAAGTTTGTGCAATATTTGTGTTAATTCCTCTTTAAAAACATTTGTTAGATTTCTTCGGCAAAACCATCTGGGTCTGGAGATTTATTTGAGGGAAATGTTAAAATTATAAATTCATTTGCTTGTTATATTACTCGTCCAATGATCTACTTCGTATCAAGTGAGTTGTAACAGTTTGTGTTTTTCAAGGACGTGGTCCATTACTCCTAAATCATCAAATTTTTTCATGTAGGATAAAGGAGTTACACTTTTTCTTTTTAATGTATGCATTTAACACTCTAAAATTCCCTCCTGACCCTGCTTTAGTAATGTGTCACAAATTTGGATATGTGCTATCTTCATTTTTCATTCAGTTCAATGTATATTTTAAATTCCTTTGAAACTTCCTCTTTGACCCATGAGTTGTTTAGAAGTCTATTATTTTATCTTCAAATATTTGGAGATTACCCTGTTATCACCCTACTATTGGTTTCTAGTTTGATTCCACTAGAATTTGAATTATTTTAATTCTTTTTAATTTGTTGAGGTTTGGATATGGTCTATATTAATATACATTCTATAGAATATTCTACATGTTCTTGAAGGAATGTGTATTATGCTGTTTCTGGGTAAAGTTTTCTATAATGCTGATTAGATCTATTGACTGGTCATGTTATTGGGTTCTTCTACACCCTTGCTGAATTTCTGGCTGGTTCTATCAAGTAGTGAGAGACGTTAGGAACTTCCAACTGTAATTGTGAATATGTCTACTTAGTTCTCTTTTCATTTTTATCATTTTTTTCTTTTATGACTCTTTTTTGGTGCCTACACATTTAGAAATTTTTTGTATTTTTAGTGGGTTGGCACTCATCATTATATGATTTCCCCTCTGTCTCCAGTGATTTTCTTTGCTCTGAAGTTTACTTTATCTGATATTAACATAGCCATTCCTATTTTCCTTTATTAATGTTTGCATGATTCATCTTGTTCCATCATTTTACTTTCAACCTATCTATATTTTTTCTTCAATGTTCTTTTATTTTTTAATTAATTAATTAATTTTAATTAGGTATATATGACAGCAGAATGCGTTTTGATTCATTGTACACAACTGCAGCACCACTTTTCATTTATCTGGTTGTACATGATGTAGTGTCACTTCATATGTGCAGTCATACATGTACCTAGGGTGATGATGTCCATCTCATTCCACCATCTTTCCTGCCCCATACCCCCTCTTCTCCCCTTCCTCTCCTTTGCCCAAAGTTCCTCCATTTTTCTCATGCCCCATCCCCCTCATTATAGATTATTATCCACTTATCAGAGAGAACATTCAGCCTTTGGTTTGGGGGGATTGGCATACTTTGCTTAGTATGATATTCTCCAACTCCATCCATTTACCTGCAAATGCCATAATTTTATTCTCTTTTAATGCTGAGCAATATTCCATTGTGTATATATATACCACATTTTATTTACCCATTCGTCTATTGAAGGGCATCTATATTGATAATATTAAATGAGTTTCTTATAGACAGTGTATATAGGTTTTTAGATTCACTTAACCAATTTTTTTGTTTTATTTTTCCTGCTTTCCTGTGGATTATTTGGACTTTTTGAAGAATCATATTTTGATTTATCTATAATGTTTTTGAGCATATCTCTTTGTGTAGTTACTGGTGATTGCATTAGGTATTATATGCATATAATTTATCACAGACCATTAGTACTCTTGCTTTACCAGTTCAAGTGAATTATAGAGGCTTACTTCTCTTTATGTCTCTTTAGCCTTCCCTGTTTATAAATATATATATATATATATATATATATATATATATATATCATATATATTTAGAGCCATATTAGGCACAGCAGTAATTTTAAAACATCAAGAGAAGGAAAGCCTATGGGATTTTTTAGGGTTTTTTCAGTTATACATTCGTCCATTTAGATGTAATTATTCAACTATGGAATATATCTTATTCTAAATAGGACCCCAGTCTTGTGGATGTACACTATGGTGAGATTCACTGTGGTGTATTTATATATGTACATAAGAAATTTATGTCCAATTAATTCCACTGTCTTTTCTTTTCCTATTCCCTTCCCTTCCCGTTATTCCCCTTTGTCTAATCCACTGAATTTCCATTCTCTCCCACTCCTCTTACTGTGGGTTAGCTTCCACATATCAGAGAAAACATTGGACCTTTGGTGTTTGGGATTGGCTTATCTCACTTAGCATGATAATCTCCAGGTCCATCCATTTACTGGTGAATGTCATAAAGCCATTCTTTAGGTCTGAGTAATATTCCTCTGTGTATATAAACCACATTTTCTTCATCCATTCATCTATTTGAAGGGCATGTAGGTTGGCTCCATAACTTAGCTATTGTGAATTGAACTTCTATAAACAGTGATGTGGCTATATCACTGTAGTATGCTGATTTAAAATCCTTTGGATATATACTGAGGAGTGGGATAACTGGGTCAAATGGTAGTTCCATTCGTAATTTTTTGAGGAATCTCAAACTTTTACTTACCAAGTTCTTTCTTCCTTCTTAATGTTCTTCTATTATTGTGTCCTTTGTACTTAAGAGAATTTCCTTTACCATATATATATATATATATATATATATATATATATATGTATACACGTATATATACATTCATTCATACATACATACATATGAGGATATGAGGGATTGAACCCACAGGCACTTGCTTAACCACTGAGGCGCATCCCCAGCCTTTTTAAAAAATATTTTATTTAGAGACAGGGTCTTGCTGAGTTGCTTAGGGCCTCACTAAGTTGCTGACTGGCTTTGAGCTTGTGATCTTCCTCTCGGCCTCCTGAGCTGCTGGGATTCCAGACATGCGCCACCGTGCTGGACCTTGATGGATATTTTTAATTAGGGTTAGGATGCTGGGTTGACTGTTCTGAACAATGTCCCACCACTTCCTTTTAACTGCCAAGATTTCTTATTTGAAAAAAAAAAAATTGTTGTCAATCTAGTTTATTTTCTCCTCTTAGTTAAGGTCTCAATTCTTCTCTGACTATTTTCAAGAATTTTTTTCTTTTATTTTCCCCTTTGTCTTTAGTTGTCAGACATATAATAATGATGCATCTTTTTTTTTTAAGAAAATCATTTTTATAGTCCATGTGCCTTTAATTTTTTTTTTTTTTACATTTATTATGCCGTGAATTCATCGGGAATAGGTTCCAGCAGTTCGGGCTCCTTTCCATTTGTTCTTACAAACTTCTCTGGGTGGGGCAGGCTGGCGCTTCAGCTGAACCCAGGTACCTTTCTCTCTGGCTTCCTTCTTTTTCTGATCATTTTCCTTCACACGTTTCAGGAAGCGGTCTCGGCTCTTAGATGCTTAATATGCTCAGAATGCACATTAATTCTCTTGGCAAGGATCTTGCCCTTAACTTGCTTATTCGCAACAATGCCAACTGCATGCTGGGTACCATTGTAGACTCTTCCAGTTTTGCCATGATAACATTTGTGGGGCATTTCTTTTTGAACGGTATCCATTCCCTTGATGTCTACAACATCACCCTTCTTGTAGATTCACATCTATGTGGCCAAAGGAACAACTCCAGGTTTTCTGAAAGGCCTAGAGAACATATATCGGGTTCCTCTCCTCTTTCCTTTGTATTCGTCATTTTGGCAAATTATTGGAAGATGCTGTCCCGGCCGAAGCTAATAATGATGCATCTTGATGTGGATTTCTTTGGATTTATTCTGTTGGGTTTGCTCATCTTCTTAAATCTGTAGGTTTATGTCTTTCCCCAAATTGGGGGAGTTTTCAACCTTTACTTTAAGTACTTTATCAGCCTGGTCTGTTTCTCTTATTCTTCTGGGACATTTCTGATGACATAAATGTTAGAAATCACCAAGGCTCTGTTCATCTTTTATCTTTTTGCTGTAAGTCTCTGTTTTTCAGGCTGTTTTCCAGTTCACTGATTTCTTCCTCTGCCTCCTCCATTCTTCTTTGGTTGAGCCCATGTATGGAGATTTTTTACTTCAGTTTTTGTATTTTTCAGTCCTAAAATTTCAAATTCATTCTTTACCTCTTCTATTTCTTTCTTTCTTTATTTTTTTCCTCCTCCTTCTTTTTCCTCTCCCCTTCCCCCTCATCATTTTTCCTTTTTTTTTCTTTCTTTTTCTTTTTTACTTGTGTGTGTGTGTGTGTGTGTGTGTGTGTGTGTGTGTGTGTTACTGGGGATTGACCCCAGAGTGCTTTACCAAGAACTACATCCTCAGCCCTTTTAAATTTTTATTTTGAAACAGGGTCTCACTAAGTTGCCAAGTCTGGCTTTGAACTTGTGACTCTTCTGCTTCAGCCTCCTAAGTCACCTGGATTCCAGGTGTGCAGCACTATGATGACGATACCTTCAATTTCTTTGTTGAGATTTTCCCTTTTTTTTCTTTCATTTGTGTTCCTAAGTGCTCATTGGAGTTTTTCTTTTTTTAAAAGAAACCATAGCTGCTATAACATTTATGTCAGATAATTCTAACATCTCTGTCATTTCAGTGTTTGTATATATTATGTTTTTTTCCTAGGATTTTTCCATATCAAGTATATTTTCAAATTTATTGTTATAGAGGCCATATTTGTAATGTTTCTAGGAATTATAATAATAATGTTTTTTTTTCATGCCCAATGTTGGACTGAATTTGTCTCCTCCCCCCTCCTTTCCTTTTTTAATCCTGCAAGGGGTTATTATTTTTTATTAATTATTTTTTCAAAGAACCAATGTTTTGCTCTGTTTGTCCTCTTAATTATTATCATTTTTCTACTCTCCTTGGATTTAGTTTGCTGTTCTTTTCATAGCTTCTTGAGATGGATATTTAAGTCATTGTTTTTAGTTATCTTCTTTTCAAATATATTATATCTTTAGGGCCATAGTTATTGGAGAAACTTATTGGCCAAACTTATTGGAGACAAATGCTACATCAGTATGGCTTTAATTTGCATTTCTTTGATGAGTGAAGTTAAGCATCTTTTCATATGTGAAAGTGCCATTTGTATAGTTTTTGTTACCTGTTCATTAGTCTTACATGGACAGATGGATTTACGTATTAGAGAGATTATCCTCTTGTAATATGAGTAATAATTTTTTCTGGTTTCCTTATGCTATAAATTCATATTCCAGATGCTTCTCCTGCTAAACTGCTACTCCAGTGGGGATGCACTTAGCTTTGGAGCTCAGAGAGGAGATCTCACGTCAACTCAGTGTGTTTTATTGGGCTCTCATTTAACCCCATGAAAATTTCCTCACTACAGAGCCCCAAAACACAGATCCAGAGAGACACAGGCACCCATTCTCCAGCTAGTGACTGTAGGTAAATTTTGATTTACCTGCAACCATGGGGCTTTTTGATGATTAAATAGGAAGAAAGGGGAAGGGAGTAGGAAAGACAGTAGAATGAATCAGATATAACTTTCCTATGTTCATATATGAATGCACAACCAGTAAAACTCCACATCAACACAACCACAAGAATGGGATCCTGGTTAGAATACGTTATACCCCGTGTATGTATAATATGTCAAAATACACTGTAGTGTCTGTCATGTGTGTCTAAAAAGAACAACAACAACAGCACAGAGCTAGTGCCTATCTGATCACCTAGCACAGAGCCTGGGCCACAGTAAAGGCACAATGTAAGGTATTTGTTTTTGATTACTGTTCCCAGAAATGGAACAAGGGTTTCCCGAGTGGCTCTTGTATTTTGATGTTATTCCCTGCAGTGTGGAGGAGAAAATCCCGAGAGCACATTCTCCTGGCTCATCTTGACGTCTTTCCTCCTCCCTGTTGGATTGCAACCAGTTCCGATGGGTGCTCTGATGAGGGCTGGCTGCTCTGAGGCTGAGTCTTTGCCAGGCTCTTGAGGTGCACCTACCATGGCATTTCCTGTGCCTTTATTGTCCCAAGGTCTGTGCGACGAGTCGGGCGAGTCTGCCAGACTTTCAGAGAAGGAGGGAGGAAAGAAGGGGCCCTGGCTAAAGACCCCACACAGCTCAACCCTCTGTCTCCCCTGGGATGACCACGGTTGCCTGGTTACCTGTCATCTGAGGACAGGGGCAGACTGCTCTAATCCAGCACTTAGGAAGGTCAGTGGACTGGAAGAGCAGGCAGAGCAGAGACAAGCCCCGAGCTCTCCAGAAAGTCCCAGGTCAGGAACCGAATGAGCTTCTTAACCTGTATCGCTTTCCAACTTAAGTGTCTTCTCCCTCCACTCCTCCTTCTGCCTTCGCACTGCCTGTTGATTCTTATAATTATATGTGTCTCTTCTGCAGGCCTGTGAGCTTCCAGAGGTCAGAGGCCACACTGATCTGGTTTAGCACCAAGCGTAGGACCTCGATACGTGCGGTGGTTTCATGGGTGTGTCTGTTTTGCACTAACTCATCAAGTTCCTGGTACAGTGCCTGGTGCCCAGTATTCACTGAATAAGGGAAAAGTGAACGACTGAAGTAATGAATCAATCAATCCTAGAGTCTTAGGTATTTACCCCAAACCATTTGTCTCCTGCATCCTCAAACCCTGGCTGCATTCTTACCAAGGGTTTGCTGGTATTGACCAATACATGACCCCTCGTGACAGAGCTCTGATCTGCCCCAGGCTTTCTCTTCATTTTATGTATAGTTTTGTTCACTGGAAAGTTGTTAATATTGAGGTGAAATGTATTTCCTTGGGACCTTCAGTGGCTATTCTTGTTCTAGTCTTTATGGCCACACAAATCAAATAGAGGCCTTCGTGAGATGAAAACACTCCTGATGTTGGAAGTTAGTTCTCGCACCCACCTCTTCTCCAGGATAATCACAAAATCATTTATTAGACATGTATTTGTTGAGCATCTACAACCAGAATAAGTTAGAGAGTACAAAGGTGAAAAAATATAATACCTGAGTTAGTAGTTACTGGCCTTCTGGGGAATCAACGAAACTGAGATAGACAGTGATTAAGTGTTAGGAAAATAGGGAAAGAGAGTCTAAGCCCCTCCTAGGAGCCTTAGAGAGGCCCCACCAAGGAGTGGGCTACAGAACTTACTACAAGTAGGCCAGAAAGGGGGTGGATAAGCCAAGAAAAGAGAATAGCATATGCAAAAATACGGGGTTGTAAAAGCCTGTGGCATATTATGGGACTTCTAAGTAGTTCCACATGGCTGGAGACACCAGATTTCCAAGGTTTCTCAGAGTCGTCTGATTCATGACTCTTGTCCCAGAAAACTTAAGGATCTGTCTTCAGTCTCAAAAGTTCTCAGACTGGATGAAAAATTGTAGGGTCACTATAAGTTTGGTTGGGTCACAAAGTGTAAGGGTGAGGTGGGAACGGAAGAGAAGAAGGTGGAGAGAGGCAGAGGCGGATCCTAAGGGGCCTTGTGTGTGTACCAAGTTCAATAAAAACACTTTATTAACTGGGCTTTGTATGGAGTCCTTCCCTTCACTGTGACCCGATTCACAGGGATCTCCACCGTCCACTGACAGATGATCACGGCTATGAGCTGCTGCTGAAGGACAGCTTACAGGTGGGTGCTTTCCACATGGCTTGGGGTGAGGCCCAGGCAAGCTCTGCTGACCCTTGTTGGTGCATGTGCTGGAACTGATTCTCTGTGTTGTAGTCAGCTTTTGGGTTGCGGTGACTAGAAGACCTGACAAGAGCAATTTTAGAGCAGGAAAAGGTTATTTGGGGGCTCACGGTTTCAGAGGTCTCAGTCCATAGAGAGCTGGCTCCATTCCTCAGGGTTCGAGGTGAGGCAGGACATCATGGCAGAAGAGTGTGGCAGAGGGAAGCAGCTCACGTTATGGTCAGGAAGCAGAGAGAGACTCCATTCTCCAGATACAAAATAGGTACCCCAAAGGCACGTCCCCAGTGCCCACCACCTCCAGTCACACCCCATCCACCTTCAGTCACCACTCAGTTCATCCCATCAGGCATTCATTCACTGTTGGGTGAAGGCTCTCGACACCCAGTCATTTCTCCTCTGCACTTTCTTGCAAAGTCTCACATATGAAGACTTTTGGGGGACACCTCACATCTAAACCATTATGCTCTGCCAACAGACCTTAGGTTTTGATTTGTTTTTACCATTGTAAGTTTGAGTCCAGGAAACAACACTGGGTAATATCTAAACGGCCTTCTGCTCCCAGCTAGAACTTTGTAAAGAGGGCAGCTGGGGTCAGAAGTAGGCCTACTAGCTATAAAAAATTGTTTTAAAGAATGTTAGGCAGTGTCACACACCTGTCATCTCAGCTACTCAGAAGGCTAAGGAAGGGGAATTGCAAGTTCAAGGCCAATCTGGGCAACACAGAGACATAAGAATAATGACCAAAAATTTATTGGCTGATGATTCTGGAAGCTGAAAAGTCCAAGATTGGGGACAGGCATCTGGCAGAGTTGTTCTTATTTATTTAATTTTAATTTGTTCTTTGAAGATATATATGACGGTTGAGTGGGTTTGACATATTATACATACATGGAATATAACTTATTCTAATTAGAGTCCCATTCTTGTGGGTGTACATGGTGTGGAGTTACACTGGTCGTGTGTTCATGTGTGAACATAGGAAACTTGTGTCGGATTCATTCTACTGTCGTTCTCATTCCCATCCCCCTCCCTTTCCCTTCATTCCCCTTTGTCTAATCCAATGAACTTCTATTATTACTTCTTCCTCCATTGTTGTGTGTTAGCACCCACATATCAGAGAGAACATTCTGCCTTGGTGTTTGGGCACTGGCTTATTTCACTTAACATGATAGTCTCCGGTTCCACTCATTTACCAGCAAATGCTATGATTTCATCCTTCCTTAAGGCTGAGTAATATTCCATTATGTTATATATGCCACAATTTCTTCATCCATTCATCTTGTAGGGCATCTGGGTTGGTTCCATAGCTTAGCTATTGAGAACTGAGCTGCTATAAACATTGATGTGGCCCTGTCACTATGGTATGCTGATTTTAAGTTCTTTGGGTATACACCAAGGAGTGGGGCAACTGGGTCAAAGGGTGGTTCCATTCCAAGTTTTCTGAGGAATCTCCATACTCCTTTCCAGAGTGGTTGCACCAACTTGCAGTGGCAATTTGCAATTTACTGTGTCCTCCCACAGTGGAAGGGCAAGGGGGCAAGAGAGGACAAGAGGGGACCAAACTCGTCCTTTCGTCAAGACTCCACTTCTGCGATGATGATAATGGCATCATTAATCCATGTGTGAAGCAGAGCCCTGGTGCCCTGCTGGTTCCCTCTAAGGCTCCACCTCCCAACACAGCTGCATGGGGGATCCAATTTCCAACACTTGAATTTTGAGGACACACTCAAACCATGGCAGGTAAGTTTGTACACCTAGGTACATTTGTTGATTTAAAGTGCTATCAACGGTGAACAACAGAAATTGACTGCCTCACCCTTCTGGAGCCTGGAAGTCTGAGACGGTGTTCGCAAGGTGGGTTCTTCCTGAGGGCCGAGAGAGGGGCATACCTGCGTCTCTGCCCTCGCTGCGGGGTCTGATGGCGACCCCGTGTGTGCTCTGCCTTCTAAAACCATCATCCCAACTCTGCCTCCCAGCTTCAGGACTGTCCTAATTTCTCCTCTTGATTAGGGCACCACCCTGTTCCAGGACCACATCCTGACTAATTACATCTGCAATGATCTATTTCCAAATACAATCACGTGGGGCTGGGGATGTGGCTCAAGCGGTAGGGCGCTCAACCGACATGCAGTGCAGCCCGGGTTCGATCCTCAGCACCACATACAAACAAAGATGTTGTATCCGCCGATAACTAAAAAAAAAAAAATAAACATTAAAATTCTCAAAAAAAAAAAAAAAAAAAATACAATCACGTTCTGGGAAACGGGGGTTTAGGAGTTCGACACAGGAACTGTTGGGGAATATAATTCCAATCATCACACTCAAGGTGGATGGGGATAGCACAGCACTATTCGTTACTGTTGCAAACAGCTCTACTTTATGGGAAACCATGAGTCAGAAAGAGTCTTATAGTTGAGGAAGAGACACCCCAATTCTACTGCAGCATGTTAAAGGCAGAGCCACAAGGTGAGTGGGCTCCTTTACCTTGAGCCACATGTGTGACTTCTGCCTCACCCCTTATTCTTGGCTGGAGGGCACAGATGGGAGCCTGCTTTTTAGGCATGGGGTGACCCGTGGCTTGGGAGTGTTGTCTCACTCTGTTGTCTCACTTTCCAGGGTTTCATCTTCTGAGCTGGTACAGTTGAATCTGTTGGAACCTGATCCCTGCCACTCTCTGCCAGGACCCAGCTACTTTCTTTCTTTACCTGGGCAAATGCAAAAAGCCTCTTCACTGGTCTTCTCATGTGGATCCTCTCCCAGCCACTCTCCAAGCTGTGCAGAGGGACCCTTTTAAAACACATAAGTGATACTGTAGCCCCTTGATGCAAATGATCCCAATGGTTACTTGTGGCTCTTTGGCTGAAGATCAAAACACTGTGTCCTGTGGGACCCTGACAGGAGGCTTGCCGCCCACTCCTGCCTCAGTTGCATCTATTGAAAAAAAAAATTGAACTGGTGATGTTTCTTTTTTTCCTTTCTTTTTTTTTTTTTTTTTTTAAAGAGAGAGTGAGAGACAGAGGGGGACAGAGAGAGAGAGAGAGAATTTTAACATTTATTTATTTTTTTCTTAGTTCTTGGCGGACACAACATCTTTGTTGGTATGTGGTGCTGCTGAGGATCGAACCCGGGCCGCACGCATGCTAGGCGAGCGCGCTACCGCTTGAGCCACATCCCCAGCCCTCTTTTTTTCCTTTCATGGGGGGGGGGTGCTTCTAGATCTGGGTGGGGCTGAACGATGGTGTTCGCTCAGTGAATATTCATATAACTCTACCCTTGGGAGTGTTGTGCAGACACGTCTGCACATGTGTATGTTGCAATTCAAAATACAAAAACAAAACAAAACTTCAAAACAATCAAAGGAGATGCCCAAAGTTCTGGAAATTCCTTGGTGAAGCTCTGCCTTATAATCTTTTGGATCTCTTTGGACAATCAATGAGAGACTCCCCCACCCCCCACCCCCACACCTCCATTTTGGGGATAAACCAAAGACAGGATTAAAAAAAACAGAAGTGATTCATTCAATAACATCATGGTCACAAGATAAACTCTGCATATTGCAACAAGAAAACAATATGGTCAAAATCCTGTGCTCTTTTTGTCCAGAAATTGTGCTGACGGGCAGTTTCCTGTTGCTAACTGAGAATCAAGCACTCTTCCGCCCGACCCAGTGCTCAGAGGACATGAAGGAGGTACATCTTTCTTCTGCTACGGGGACATCATTCCCCATGGAAGCAACAGTCCTGTCTTCCCGACAAAGCTTGGGTGAGCAGAGGGCTGCAGGAAACCTCTCTGCATCTGCCACCAAAATACAGGCGCTCTGGGCAGCCGGGGCAGATGGAAAAAAGGAAGTCCTCCTCACAGTCGGCTGAAGGCCTGTGAGTCAGGGACAGCCCTTGAAGTACTGAAACTGCTTCCATTGTTTAACATAAAGAACCCAACTCTGGGCTGGGGACTCAGCTCAGCTGGTAGAGTGCTTGTCTCACAGGCACAAGGCCCTGGGTTCAATCCCTAGTACCAAAAACCAAACCCAAACCAACCGAACAAAAAACCCACCAAGTAGGCCCCACAAAGAGAAGAGAATGAGAATCCTCCCGGGCTCTCCTAGGCTCCCAGGACATCACAATATTAAAACCCAGAGAGGGCTTGGGGTGGAGCTCAGAGTATTGGCCTAGCACGCGGGTTTGACCTACTCACTTCCAAAAATAAAATAAATTTTTAAAATTAGGAGAACTTAACACCCCTTCAACGATTTCTGTCTTGGAAAACTGAAGGTCGGGCCTCCTCTACCGCTGTACTGAAATCGGCAGCACCCATGACGTCCAGCCGAGCCCCTCCTCTCTGTGCCCTGTGCTCTGCTGGCTTCTTAGTGGTCCTCAGGACCTGCTCATGGCCCTAGAGTTGACTTATTTGTTATGATTATTTATCTGTCTCCTGCCATGGGGTGTCAGCTGTGTGGGGCAGGGCGCTTTGATTTGCTTAGTGATCATCCCATGCCCTAGCATTTAATATGGCAACCTCGCCTTTCATAGCTGAATGAGTGAAGGAATGAAGGAGCCCGAGGTCTCTCTTCCCAAATGGCAAGCGGATTCTCTGCTGGGCCACTGAAGTCAGTGCATGTGCCACACCTTCACCTCTGCCCTTCACCTCTGCTCTCGCCGACCTGCATGCCAGGCCTTCCCTCCCTGGCTGCGCTGGCCTCCCTGCCCCCATAGTTGGCTGGGCAGGTACCTTTGATCCCATGAACCTGATCCCTGCCACTCTCTGCCTGGTTAACTCCTGCCTGCCTGCACTCCCCGCTCAGACCGTCCTGCATCCTTCTGCCTAGGTCAACCCCCCTAAGCAAGGAGGAGAACTCTGCCTTTAGAGTTTCAAACCTACTAAAGTAGGTTTTTAAAGACATAAACGTCTTCTCGTCCTTTGTGGACAGGGCCTCCCCACTCCCTCCCCTGACCTCTGAGCTGGGGCTGTAGGTGCTGCCCAGCCCCCCAAAGGCCTGGCCCTCTGAGTCAGCCCTGGGTTCTGCAGGGCCAGGCAAGGAGAAACCGTGCTCCAAGGCTGGTAATCACCCCATTGATCCTCTGTTTACCCAGGACTTATTTCACCTTGGGCCGCTTCATTAGGCCCCATCTGTGTCAACAAAGCAGAGAGCCCGCCTGGCCTCCCAGGGCATTCTGGCTCATCCTCACAGCAGGAACAGGACAGACACCCTCCCCAACCAAATAACCTTGTGACAGATGGCCCTTCCTGGGAAACTGCAGAGAGAGAGAGAGAGAGAGAGAGAGAGAGAGAGAGAGGTAAAGTTACCAACAAGGGCTTCTGGGAAGCAAACCCAGTGGGGCCCAGAGAATTCTAGACTGATCGAGGTGGACAGTAGTTTCCTCTCTCTTCCAAACTTTGAGATGACAAAATTGTAGTTTAGAGATAGTAAGGAGGGTACCCAAACCCACACAGCATAGGAGTCTCAAAGTCACTGCAAGAAACCATAAATTTCACTACATTTTCTGAGTGTGGGCTTTTGGAGCTGGAATACTGGGAGATCTAGGTTCAGTCTCTTCCAGTTGCAGTACTAAAGCCTAGAAATAGATGAAATTAGAATTAACAGGTGTTTTCCAGGAGTGCACTATATACAGATGTCTAGGCCCCATGATCCCCTCAGTCCGCAAGAGAGCTCCAACATGGGAATTTGGAAAATCTCCTCGCAGATTCTGGTATTCAGTGCTAGACAACAAACACAGGCCTGGAGGGTGCTTCGGTCCTTTTGGGCTTGATGAATATCCAGCTGGGGTATATTCCTGAGGTCAGCTTGCAATGGCGTCCTCAGTGGGGCCCTCTGGCTTCCAGAGAGCATCCTGGGAATGAAAAAATGTCTGGTGGTCTCGAGGGTGTGAACCCTCTGGCCCTCGGTGCTGGGACACAGCTCCGCACAGTGAAAAGCTGTCTGGAGACCTGTACCTCTTCCATCCTGCCAGGGCACTCACCTGCATGAAAAGCCAGTTCGTAGGCACAGGAGCCAAAATCTTGACTTTACATACAAAAAGTGCAGTTTTGTTTTCGTAAACTACAGGTTTTTTTTTTTTAATAAATTAATTCATTTTATTTTTTATACAGATGGAACACAACTTGTCATTTCCCTGGTTGTACATGACGTAGAGTCGCACCATTCATGCAATCATATCCATACATAGGGGTGATAATGTCCATCTCATTCCACCATCTACCTCCCCACCCTCCCCACTGCTCAATCCAAAGTTCTTCTATTCTTCCCTTGCCCCCCTGTCCCATTATGGATCAGCATCCTCTTATCAGAGAAAACTCTTGGCCTTTGGTTTTTAGAGATTGGCTTATTTTGCTTAGCATGGTATTCTCCAACTCCGCCTATTTACCCATAAATGCCATAATTTCATTCTTCGTGTATATATACCACAGTTTCTTTATCCAGTTATCTATTTGAAGGGCACCTAGGTTGGGTCCATAGTTTAGCTATTGAGAATTGAGCTGCTGTAGACATTGAGGTGGCTACGTCACTGTTGCATGCTGATTTTAAGTCCTTTGAGTATAGACTGGAGAGTGAGGATAGCTGAGTCAAATGATGGTTTAATTCCAGGTTTTGTAAGGAATCTCCATACTGCTTTCCTAAGTGGTAGCACAGTTTTATTCCAGGCACTTTCTAGAGCACAATTACCACGTGAAAAGTTGCATGTACACTATTCTTCATTGTGTTTAGAACTTCATCAGCTCAACCATAGTGTTGGACAATAATATCACTTGTGGCAAAAATGCTCACATGATAATTGAGTCACCGAGACACCTCCTCTTTCCTGATCTGCTTGGTCAGCTTCCCATTCATGGTGATTGTGCATGCTGTTTGACATTCTGATCTAGTTCTTAATGCTCTGGTATTCGAACTAAAGGACCAAGGTCTCTCTGACCTTCTCCTGCCCTCCTCTCTTGCCCTTCTTTCTCCTCTGAAGTATAAAAAGAGACTTTCTGCAAATTTCCCTTATGCACTTGACAGATCCTACTACAAGTAACTCAACTGCTATGCACCCCCCTCAGCAATCTCATCAACCAGGGAAAAAGAACTAATTGTGTCACAGGAGAAGACACTGGAGGTGACACCATCAACTCTGTCACAGGCTAGCACTTGTACTTGTTTTTGAGGTGGGGTACTAGGGATTGAACCCCGGGGGTGCATTAGCACTGAGCTACATCGCCAGTTAATTTGCTGAGGCTGGCCTCGAGCTTGCAATCCTCCTGCCTCAGTCTCCCGCGAGACACTGGAATGACAGACATGTGCCACTGTGCCTGGCACAGGCACCTATACTTCTGAGAGTTGTTAGGCCACCTTTACTACCTGAGAAAGATATATTTATCTATATACTAAGACAAGCTTTACTTACCATAGATGTCCCCATACCTTGTGTCCCCCACCATCCCCCCAGAAGCCCCAAGCCCCTCTTCCTTTCTGTAACTCAGGATGCTATATAAACTTCAACCATGTGGCTCTCCTTGAGCCTCATAATTTTGTGGGGCTTCTGTGTCTATGCCCATAACCAACATGCTTCCCCTCCTGTTAATCTGTCAGTTTATTCATAGACAAATTATCAAACCTTTAGAAGATAGAAAGAAAGTATTTTCTCCTCTGTAGTTATAGGAATTTGATTTTAGAACAATGAAAGGGAATCAGCCCGAAACAGTGGTGCATGCCTGTAACTCCAGCTACTCAGGAGGCTGAGGTGGGAGGATCTCAAGTTCCTGGTCATGTTGGGCAAATTAGCACGATCTTATTTCAGAATCAAATGTGAATAGTGTGTGTGGGGGGGTAGCTCTGGGGTAGAGTGCCCTGGGTTCAATCCTGGTAGCAGAAAAAAAAATGTTTGTTGTAAACAAGGATGTTGGATTTGTTGATTTGGGACTTGACAGCTCTGTGGCTCTCGGACAAGCCTAGCAAAGGCCCGGGGTATCCTGGAGACGACAGAGGCTCAGTAATCGTCATGTCCCGATCAGATCCTAAAGGGGATGGGAGCCAGACCTATGGCAAAAGCTGGACTGGGTTTAGCTGATCACAGAGCTCTGACTGGGATCTTGTTTGCACACATCCGCGGTGTGGGGGAAGGGTTCCATTAATAATTCTGGCACGCCTCCCCTGGGTCAGGTCCCACATGTGATGCAGTTGTCAAGCCAGTCCTAGGGGAGATGTGATTCACCCTCTTTTTACAACTGCAAAATCCCAGCTCAGACGGCTAAAGAGCCTCGCTGTGCCTTGCTCAGCTTCCCTGGCAGCATATGGCGGAGACGAGGAAACTTGATAAGGTGAAACTGAAGCACACAGCCACCCAGGAGAAAAACCCACTGCCTTCCAGAGAAACCACGGAATGGAAGAAGCAAGCAGGCCAATCGGAAAGAGGGAGAGATGCACGGTGCACACCGCAGAGCTGGCCACCGAGGGAAGGAGGCTAAAAGCTACTGGACGTGGGAGCCTCCTTATCTCACTTATCTTCTCAGAGTAGGGAATGTGTGCTCAAGTCTGAGGGGAAGGGATGTCATTATCTTGGCCATGGGTGGCTGTCATTTTGTAAGATGCAGAGAGGTTGGATCCAGTCCACTTTGAATGACTCAGCTGCCCCTTTCACATTAAAGAATCAAGAACTTCTGAAAAGGAAGGCCGTGCCTGCCTCTCCCATCTGCCTGCCTCCTGCCTGGCAGGGAAGGAAAAGGAACTTCCATGTTGGTGAAGGAAGCAGCTCTGGCCGGGATGCTGGTGAGCTCTGGGGTGAAATCCAAGCTGTTCCCGAAACCCAGAGCTCAAACTCCCTCACGCTGAGAGTATAAACCACCCCTGGCCTGTCCCAGTGCCAAGAAGTGAGGCCTCCTGGGCTAGCACAGACCAGCTACGCACACACATCACCAGGCTTTATTCTGTCAATTGCCATGGCTTCTGGGGGACCCCAAAGAAGACATCCAGCCGCTTCTCCCCAGTTTGATCCAACTGCATAAAATTCATTCCTCTTGTCTCCATCACTTTCTTCTGCAGGCAGGCCGCTGAGTCTGGCCAGCTGGGATCCAGGAAGCCATCCTGGCTGGGTGGTGGGTCCAAGTTGTCCTGCAGGCTGTACAATCAATCCAGTTAATCAGAGTGCCATCTCGTGTGTGTGTGTGCGTGCGCAAATGATTTTAAGTATTGGGATGAACGAATGTTAAATACGCAAGTAGAAGTTTTTAAAATTTGGAAGGAAAAAATACGACTCTGCTGAGGACCACACAATAGCCCCCGAGGAGAGGCCCATCTGGCTGCCTTTAGAGTTGTTTTGTCATCGCAGGTCCCAGCTGGTTTCCTTCTGCCAGAGGAAGTTTGTATTTCTTTGCTTTTTGATAAAGTCGCTGTTTTTGATGTTTTGCTAGGGGTGACAGGGCGGCTCCATGGTGGCCTCTTTGGGAAGGGTGGGGTTTCCTTGGGAAATAAGTCTCAGTCCTCTGAGGGTTTGGCCACACTGACTTGGGTTGAATTGGCACCTGGAGTATGTACCTGGGAAGGCATTAGAATGCGGTGACTCTGTCCCTTGATGCTCACTGCAGTGTGGTCAAGTCTGGGCACTGGCTTCCTGCGTGGGTGCTCCCACGTCTCTGTTGGGATCCGCCCAGCCTGCTACTGGAACTGACTTCTGGGCTTCTGTCCTTGCTTGGGCATTCTGCCTTGGGGCCGCTCCTGTGGGTCATTCCTTTCCAGTTGGGGCTGAGAGGCTGTAAACCCCCTAACCCTGGCTGTCCTGGGGTGAACTTCCAGCTGAGCAAGGCTATCAGGGACAGGAGAGGAGGCCTGGATGGGGGAAGTCCTTCTTCTCAGAGTAGGGAATGTGTGCTCACGTATGGGGGGGGTGTCATTATCTTGGCCATGGGTGGCTGTCATTTTAAGCAGAACCAGATTTGCTGGCATGAAAAAAAAATATTTTAAAACAATCAGTAGATGCAGGCACTGTAGTGAGATCAGCCTCAATTAAAGATGTCACATGGGAAAAATCCTACAGCATCTTCCTCCACTCTCCCCACCCCACCCAAACCCACTGCCATCGACAGGAATGTCAGCTTCTCACTGGTTGCCCACAGAAACTTCCAGTTCCTCCCAATTTTTGGTTATATTGGAAGGTACCAGGAGGGTACCAGAGGACAGTTTGGGGAGCATTAGCCCCGCCCTCCCCTGACACATACATTTTCTTCATTAACCTCCTGAAACTAACCCAAACACACAATCAATAAAAACATTGTGCTTTTTCTGAAAACAGGGTGTCCAGGGAAGAACTTCTCAAATTTTATTGCGCATATACAGCACCTGGGGATCTTGTTAAAATGTAGATTCTGATTCAAGAGATCTGAATTGGGGCCCCCCAAACCTGCATTTCTAACAAGCTCCCAGAGGATACTAAGGCAGCTCTTGATAAACCACACTTTGCTTCTGGAAGCTCCAGGCAACCCCATCCCTGCCTCCCACCAGTCAGCTAAATGCCTCCTGATCTTATTCCACAGACTTCTGGGAGGGCTGTAGGATAGGAAGAGGGTGCCCTGAAGTCAGAGTCTTTCTGCTGTCTCTGTCTCATACCCACACACCCCAGAGACTCAGATTGCAAGTCCAGACCCAAGCCATAGTCTCGGCTCAGCAGGGAGTTTCCAGGGGTTGCATCCTTCTCTGGGCCTGAGTCTCCTGATCTGAGAAAGAGCTGAAGGCTCCTTTAGCGCCAATAATGTTTCTAATTTATCAACAAGCATATCTGAACCCTTCCCTACACATTTGCTTCCCATGCAAACTCCACCCCATTTTGCTTATGCACCTTTGAAGGATCATTACCTCCTCCCGTCTTGGTGCCCTTGTTTACCAGGTAGGGGATGACAAGGCACCTTACCTGGGCAAGTCAGGATGTAAACAGGGCCTTGTACCGAAAGGTGCCTAGCATAGTTCTTGGCAGAGTAAGGATCAGTCGATGCGTTTGGATTGGTTGATGTTTGTGGGGAGAATCAGGCTGCCTATCCTGTGTCGCTGTAGAGGGGAATCAAACTGGACCCTGCCCTCCAGTCATCAGAGTGCACAGATTCTAGGTGAAAGGATGGGAGGTGGCAGCTAAGGAGACCGGGAGGGGATGCCTTTCCTGTGATCTGAAGAAGAAATAAAAGAAGGGTAGGGGATGGTGAGTGGGGAGGGCATGCCTGATGTAACTCCTGATGAGCAGGCATTGGTAGGAGACCCCTGACCATATTCTGACTCAAACACTGAAAATGCATGTTTGTTGGGGGAACCGCAGCAAGAGGGGCAGGAGTATGGCGGTATCTAGATTTGGGGGCTTTAGATGGTAGAAATGTGTGGGACTTCTGATGGGATGAGGGTGAGGAAGGTCAGGGATAATCTCTGCCTGACTTCTTCTGGGCCTTAATCATTCTGGCTGGGAAACTGGAAAGTGCTGATAGGGTGTGCAGCAGAGGGCAGCTGTGATAACAAAGAATTTCATCCTAAAAGCACCCAATCAGGATAATGATGGTGATGATGACATGCCCTAATTTTAATGTCATGACATTTCACCAGGGGGATGGAAATGGATACCCTCACTGATGACATTTCTGTTTGGAAGCTCTCAAGATTCCATGTAGGTGTTTTAAAAAATTTTAAATTTATTTAATTTTAAAAATTTATTTACTGATGAAAACATACTGTTACCGCTGTTGACCGGTGACGAGTCCTTGCTTCCCCAATGTTGAAGAATGACACCAGAGAAGCACGCCGAGGCAAGGTCAGAGTAGAAGTTAGAAGTTTATTAAAGGACAGCAGAAAAGACTTCTCCCGGAAGAAGAAGGGGACCCAAGAGGTGGAATCCTTGAAGGATGAATGTGTTCCCCTTTTTATAGTTTTGGTGATGGAATGTAAGGGGGAAGGGTTGGGACACAGGTGGGCCAATCAAGTAATCTGAAAGGACTTCATTATCACTTCTTTGGGATAGGCTATCTCCATATCTGTTGGGGGCTGTTTCCTGGGTTCCATTAACATTTCTTTGGGGTGGACTTTGGCCTAGGGCTTTTCCAGGATTTCATTAACATTCCATGAGTTGTCCTGCATTTCCTGGAATCATTGTCAGCATGGCCTCCATTTTAGATTTCACTCTATATTAGACCTGATTTACCCAACTTCACTGACTACCTAATTTTAAATCTGGCTTCAATACTGTATGCAGGTCCTGAATGCAACTATGCTGCCTTTGGCTTCCACTTAATCAGTGTCATAACAATATGGGCAAAATCATGGAAAACCTGTTTAATAGTCAACTGGAAATGAAGGGTGCCTTTTGTGACCCTGATGGGTCCTTTCACTTGACTGTTGTTAGATGATTCTCAACATTGCTAATAAAAATAAAGTGGGCAGCATGTTTGCCCAACCCCTGGTGTAGGAGAGGAAGGAAAGGGGCACTTGGGCGTGGTATTTCCATTAAACAGTCTACACGTGCCCTTTTGTCATGCACTCAATGGAACAAATCGTCTCTGAGCTAGGAAAGCGACAAGGGGCAACATACTTTAAAACCTCCAAGCCCTCCCCTAGAGACCATGTTGGCCTAGTCTCTCAGGGGCTTAAAGTTACCAAAAGTGACCTAAAGTTGTTTTTAACAACGTGGCTTGAATGAGAAGCTGGTAACCAACAGGGACCAACTGCAGTTCCAGGCCTCAGAGCCGGAGACCTTCCCTGGAAGGCCCGGGAACCCCTGCCTGGCCAGCAGGCGGCGCGCACGCGCTGTGGGGCCCGGAGGAGAAGGGGGACCTGGTGCTGCGACGGGACGTGCTCGCGGCCGGCAGCGGCGGGACCGCGCACGCCGGGGCTCCGGGAGGCAGCTGGCTCCTCCAGAGCCACTTCCGGGAGGGGCGGGGCCGGCGGCGGTGCGACCTCCAATCTCTGCGGCTGCGGCCACCCTGGGAGCTCCAGCCCCGCGGTCCGCGAGTCAGTCGTGCGCTGAGGAGGAGACGCGGGAGGTGGGACGGCTGGCGAGGGAGAGTACTCTGGGCAGGAACCGGCCAGCTGGTTCCGACTGAGGAGGTGGAGGGGCCCCGCGGGCTCGGGCTGGGGAGAGCCGGCCCGCAGAGAGCCCGGGAGGCGGGCGGCCGCGGCCGGGCGGGCGCGGGCCGGGGGTCCGGGCTGAGCGGATGGGAGGCCCGGAGTGGACAGAGCGCGGGAGCAGGGGCCGGGCCGCCCGGGCTCGCTGGCCCTTCTGTTCTGGAGGGAGCCGGGCGGGGGGGACCCCGGGTCCGACCCTCGGCCCGGGTTAGGTGCTTGGGGGGCTGGGACTCGGCGACCCCTGACGAGGGTGGGCGGGGCGTGTCCCCTGGTGTCTGCCCGTGTGCACTGCTTTGTGGGAGGCTGGATCTGGGTCCGTGTCGCCCGCTGTGGGAGGAAAGCAAGTTGCAGCAGGATTCTGATTTTCTGGTTTGGGGTGGAGTGTGATATCAGGGAGTGAAATCGAAGCGATCCAGAAAGGGAAGATATTCTGTCTTGGCTGCTTTGGTGAATCTGGGTGGACCATTGGGGCTTTCTCAAGCTTTAGAAGTAAACAAACCTGTTTCCCTTTTTCAGAAGCTGCAAAAGGGGGTCGCCGAGAGGACGTCGGAAGAGGAAGATGCCTAATACCGACCTTCTGATGTTGGTGAGTCTTTCCCCGAGGTCCTCCTCCTTAGACGGTTCTTGTTCCTGAATTTTTATTTTTAGTCGGAAGGATCTGAGTGTGGGGATTTTACCCCTGATGTTTTCTTTTGGTAGCTGAGCGTTGTTGCCATCTTTTTGGGGAGATTCATGATCAGGATGAATAAATGATTGACTGAAATATATTAATACAGCACACAGAGACCTTAGAATCCCCGCCTGTGTGCTGGAGATCAACTCGGCACCTTGCCCACACCAGGCAAGTTCTCTACCACTGTGCTGCATCCCCAGTCCCTTTAAAATTCTTAAATCTTTTTGAAAATTCTTGCAGGTGACTTTTCTTTCATACTACCAGAGCAGTTTAAAAACTCCTATTTATTCATTTTATGCTGCTCTTTCATGTATTAGATTAGCAGTATTTGTCTCCTAGAGTTTTGATTCCTTGGAAGGCAGATAACATGGTTTACATGTTTAGAGATGAGTGAACAAGTATCAAAGGGCTCTGAATATAGTAAGTGCTTAATAAATGCTTGTTGAATTTTTTTGAACTAGTCTGGATTTAAGTTGTTGCCTGATTTTGTGGAAGCTGTTTTCTTGCTTCCTGAAATCTTTTTTTAATATTTTTTTTGTTATAGACCGATGCAATATCTTTATTTTGTTTATTCATTTTTTTTTTAATGTGGTGCTGAGGATTGAACCCAGTGCCTCACATGTGCAAGGAAAGCTCTCTGCCACTGAGCCACAACCCCAGCCCCTCCTGAAATCTTTGTGTTTTTTTTTTTTTTTTTCACTGAGCAGGAAGAAAAGCATTACAAAATGCACAATGACATTCTATTCTTAGGACATTTATGATTCCATGATTCTGCATAGGCTCTTTAGCATGAAAGTTGTGGGGAGCCCACAGCAGTACAGAAAAAGTATCTGGGTTTAGTGTTTTGTTGAATAAATCACTACTCTGAGTCTGGTATCTCCTTGTGCACTATCAGTGATTTAAGAACAAGTTTCCCACGGCTGTGGTTGTGGCTCAATGGTAGAGTGCTTGCCTAGTATATGCAAGGCACCACATAAAAATGAATAAATAAAATAAAGGTATAATTTTATTTTTAAAATAACAAATTTCTCTTTATCTCATTAACCTAGAGAGTTGGTTGTTGTCGTTGAGAAATTGTCAAAAACTAGTTGTATGGTTCTTATATTAGCACTGACTTTCTGTAGTGGTAAACCTGTAAAGTCTTCAGGAGGGATAATGAAGAGGGAAACTAAGTTGTGATCCCTCCTGGTTTAAAGTGGTTTTTCCCTGAATGTAAGAGCAAAGGAATACTTGGTTTATATACAGAGCCTGATAAGTTCTCAAAATATATTCTTGCCCCAAGTGTCATGGATTTTCAGTAGACGATAAATAGCCTTATGTAATTTAAAACTTGTATTATAAGAGCATTATGTTAGAAACATTGTAAACTGTAAATAAGAGAAGGAGACAAATCTCTCATGTCCTCTCCTGCTTGCAATAATTTCATCACCCAGACATAATCACTATTAGCATTTTGGAGTGTTCATGCAGAATGGCTTATAACAATTGGAAGTTTTTTATTTTCCTCTTATAGATTGATATGTTTATATAAATTATAGATTTCTATATTTAAGTAGGATATTTCTCCATATACAGAGTTGTGCTTATTTCTTCTAGGGCTTATGAGTGTACTTTAGCAGTCTAAGAAGTGATTGCATTTATTTAGAGTATTAACTTTGGAGTCAGTTTTCTTTTGAAATATTTCTCAGCTATTGCCATATCTTTTACTTCCTCACCTAATAATCTAGAATGTTCAGTATTGCTTTGCTTTTTGCTGTAAGGATTAATTTATGTAGGTGTGAGTGGCCCTTGATAGTTATCATTTCCTGAAGATAATGTACAGGTTGCGTGAAATGCTTGTACTGGAAAAGCTGTCATCCCCTCCTTGATTGCAATGTTCTATAGGCTAAATGGTAAAGAACCAATGGCCAGCACTGGGGTTCTCAACAGGACACTAAACTGTCATGATCGAAGTTCAGCATGCTCTAAATAGTTTATGTGATATATAAGACAAGTTCTTGGGCCTCTGACTGGGAAGAAAGGATGCAAGTGAATGAAAAAAACCCTCGGTGCAGGGCAGTATCTCATAGACTCACAATTAAAAACTGTTAATTATGATATTGATCATATAATTATATGATGCAGCTTCTTATATTGCATATGAATCCTTGTTTTGGAACGTCTCTGTTAAATGGATACCCAAGTCACTCATCCTTTCTGCTAGCAGAATAAGAGGAGCAAAAGCCAGGAACCAATACAAGGTGGAGTCAGCAATAATAGCATCACTCTTATAGTTAACTTTTATTGAGCATATATTATATACTAGGTATAAAATATATATAGTCTACATATTTACTCAATTTTCATAAAAACCATTTGAAAAATATGCTGGCATCCTTCTTCAATAGTTGAAAAACTATACTTATAGCAGATATCACAACAGTGAAGTAGAGGGCCAGATCATACCTCAGATGGTCTGACTTCAGATCCCTCCCTCTTATCTACCTTGTGCCAATGGTGTATGTTCATGATATGGAACTGAGTTTGCTGACTATCCACTGGGACTGACAGGAGAGGGTTAGTGTAGAACACAAAGATTGGATTGCTCTGCCCTCTAGGGAGCACTTTGGAAATGTTGGGGTGAGGGAGAAGGGAGTCTTCGTCTTCTAATATAGTCTTGTCTGAAAATACATTTCATTATAAAATTTTCTTGTTAGGAACACTATGTAGAAGAAGGGATTGAGAAGGAGGGAGGAAGGGATGGCCTGGGGAAGTACAGAGGAATGAAATCTACCAAGTTATACTGTGTCCTTATGTGAGTATACCGCAATGAATCTCATGTCTGTGTGTGTGTGCGCACGCGTGTGCATACTCACACATATGATTATATATAATTATAATGCACTAATTAAAATAGCTATGATAATAATAGAAGGGAGATTAGTAGAGCAGAGCAAGTGGTTTGAGGGAGGCAGGAGGGAAGGTGTTGGGGAGTGAGATTGATTTTTTAATGTTATGTGCGTGCACAAATAAGATATAATGAATTCCACTATTATGTATAATCATAATACACCAGTAAAAAAAGAAAAACATTAAAATCTTGTTTATTCTACATGTAGTTAGGTCATTATATTGAAATTTAAAGTTTGTATCTCTATAGATACAATATTATAATCTTTGGATTTCACTTCAGAATAGTAAAGGGGCATTATAAAATATTTGTTATTAAAAAAGATTGGGTTTGATAGGGGTGAAAACCGCTTGTGTGGACAGATGCTGAGAGAACACCTGAAATCATCTGACATTCACGCGTAACAGCTGAATCCACACCAGGGAGCTTGGGCTGTCACTCCTCAGTGCATTTCTGCTCTCAATTTTGTCCTCATTTGAGGAGGGTGGTTTGCCTGCCTTTTCCCATTTGCTCACATGTGCATGTCAATGACTGTTAATACTTTCCACCTGTGTCCCAGTGAAAATAAAACAAGTATGTTCCTCTTCTGAGAGTCGTGATGCTTTCAAAGGGAATTCAAATCCGGCAACTTGGTAGCCTCCTGTCTCTCCTTCAGCAGCCTTTCTTTTCATCCATTTTCTTCTAAGTGCCAGTGGGCGACGTTACTTTGCAAGTTGCCAAATACTTGTAGTTTAAAGGAAAAGGTACTTAATAAAGCCAGGTGTACCCCTTAGATCACTTTTCTATTTTCCCATTCAAAGATGATGATTAAATTAGCTGGTATCACAGGTAAATCAAGGTTAGCATTTGTGGCCTGGTAGTTGTTTATCTAGGGCAGTGGTTCTCAACCTGGAGCATGTTTGCTCCCCAGGAACATCTAGCAATCTCTGGAGACCTTTTTGGTTGGCACACCTGAGACCTTCGTCTGTTGGGTGGGAATGAAGAATGCAACCAAACATCCTACAATGTACACAGTTCACAAATAGAATGATCTAACTAGGAATGTCAGTAATGCTGAGGTTGAGAAACCGTAGTTAGAAGTTCCCTAACAGAGATAACTGGGTGTCAGTGTAGTCTGTGCTTTACTGTAGATTGGCAAATGAGTCTTTTCTTAGAGTTGGTGGGTCTGTTCCCTTGTTACTACAGTTGTTGTGACTGTGAATCAAGCCCTGCTGCTTTAGAATAGACCTTGGAGAGTGTGTAGCATGGACTGCAGCGGAGCAGAATTCTTAAGAAATGCTTTTCTCAGTATTTCTTCAGTCTTCTTGATTTCAAGAACAGCAAACCTCCCTCAGTTTGGGGTTTTGGTTCTTGGTTCAAAGTCAAATCTTTACATGTCTTTGAGTTTTATCTTTGAACTCCCTGAAACCTTTTTCAGGATTTTTTCCCCCCTGAATTTCAAATGGAATGTAAGCAATAAACTGACATTAAGAGCTCATTTATATTATTTGTGCCTATTTTTTGTTTGTTTATAAAATTAGAAGATTAAATTCATTGGAACTGGTAGATAGGACATTTAAAATTTATTGACATTTGGGTGGCCATTATAGGATGAACAATATTTAGTATTGTTTCAATCTTATAAATGAAGTGGTACTATGATAACTTCTACAGCCTTTGGTCTAAAGAAAAGGGGAGTTATAAATAGATAAACCCCCAAATCCCAGTATTTGGCTTAGTTTTGCCATCTGTGTGTCAAGAATTTTTAGTAACATTTGCCTTCTCAATTCGGCATTGCCCAGTCTAATATCATATACAGTTTGTACACCTAGGTGGCAGAGTTAAGAACCATCCTGGGGTTAAGAATTTTCTATAGAGAATTGATTTGTAGTGAATCAGTCCACTTGTGTAAACATCGAGGACCCAATTACTGAAAGGAAAACCATACTGTGGGGTGAGGGGAGATAGGAATCTTCTGGAAAGATGCAATAGTGAAAGCTGTAAGTAGTGTGTTGAATGTACCTCTTCTCTCTGCACACCCCCACAGCGTGATTGAGGTTAAGAGACTATTTATGAAGGCTCGTCAGGGTTAAGGAAAACCAATAGGGGATGGCCAGACGTCCCAGGGCTGGGGGGAGCCTTTGCCATTCTTAGGCCTGAGAGGGCAGGGAAAAAAGTAGTTTCTGGAAACTTGACAGAGTTTGGCTAAAGGAGGGGCTAGCCTGGAGGATTACAGCCACTGTCACCAGTAGCCCAGGAGGAAGGGCATCATGTTTTCCCACCCTCTGATTCCCTACCCAACCCAGCTGGAAACCGGAGGAGAAGGAAGCCTGGGTTGATTTAATTCTGAGGGCAGCCTTGTGAGACACACAGCAGAGTTGAGAAAGTTGAATGGAGGATCTGGAGGAGAAAGGAAGAGTAACCAGCATGCTGAAGTTGAGGTCAAGTTAGTTTTAAAAGGTACAAGTTAATGCTTGAGCAGAATCTTAAAGATGGATAGGATGTAACTGTTATGGAAAAGAAATATTCCCACTGGTCACAATGGAAGAGTAGATTCAGAGGCAAAGTGTTGTCAAGGCTTTGGCATATGCCCAGAGCTGCTTTGTTCCAGTGGTAACCTTAGCATCCTAATTGCCTTCATGAAGGGCCTTTCAAAGTCCTGTGGTCCAGCTGCCTTGGTGCATAGCAATCCCTCCTACACTGCCCTGTTGGGTGTGAGTGCTGACAGTGCTCTCAGGGAGTCTTTCTGCTGTTGGATGACTTCATTGTGGGAAAGTTTTTCATTTGTCCAAATTACTGCATGTGTACGGATTAGGCTTGACTATATATAACAGAAAAAGCTTAGTAGAGTTTTTAAAAGACAAGGATGTATTTCTTTAAAGTAAGAGAAATTAGGAGTAGGCACTCTTGCCCCATATGACCATTCCTCTGGGTCTTTGAGGTTCCAGGCCACCTCTGTCTTGTGATCCCACCATCAGTAGTGGGATCCCCTTCTGGTCGAGGGTAGCTGCTCTGGGTTCCACTTAATGAGGTTCATGTTTCATTCAGCATGATGAGGAAAGGGAAGAAGAAGGCTCATTCTCTATGGAAATTATAGATGCTTTTATATGAAGTTTATTAAACATGCAGAAGAGCCTTTAAAGCACATATCTATATTTTACAGAATAATAAAACAATCGTGTAATGTGCATGTTAAGAAATAGAACATTTACCCTGAACCTCTTGTGCCCACCCTGTTACAGACATCTCCTTCCGTTCCTTCTAGAAGTAACCACTGTCCTGTTAGGATAATTATTTCCTTGCCATTTTTTTTAAAGCCGTGTTATCACCTATGTGCGCATCATTAAGTTTTGTTTCTTTTAGTTTGAAGTAAGTGGATTTATGTGTATTTTTTGTGATTTTTTTTTCTTTGTTGTTCAGTATTTGAGATTTGTCCACATTGTCATATGTCACTTAGTTGACTCATTTTCATTGCTATATGGCATTTCATTGTAGGACTAAACTGTAATTTATCCTCATTTGTACCCAGGAGTGATATTGCTGGATTGTAAAGCCCATACACCCTTGAATTTGCTAGATGCTGTCACACTTTTCTAAAAAGGCCAGTGCATACTGTCAACAGTTTGTGGGAGTTCTTATTTCTGTATAGCTTTGATGAATTTGACATTTATAAGTCTTTTGATTTTTTTTTTTTTTTTTTGCCAGTCTGGTATGCAGATAAACTTAATGTGGTTTTCATGTGCATTTCCTGGTTACTGTTGAGATCAAGTACCCTTTTAAATGTCTGCTAACGTTTGAATTTCTTATTTTGTGGATGTCTCTTTAAAACATGTGTTTTAACAATCATCTGTTTCTCCTTGTGATTATATTAGATTTTGTTGTAGTATATGTTGAAATTTTGTGCTAGATGTGTACAGATTTTGGATTGTTACATCTTACCTAGTGAGTCAAGTTTTTAATCTAATAACTTTTTAAAACTTAATATAACCACATTAGTTTTTTTTGACATGAAATAGGCATATGTAAAATTTGATGAATGAATGAATTTCCTGTTGTATAGGCAGAAGATGCAGAATAGTCCTCCTAGGCCAGTCTTCTGTCATATTGTCATTTGTGTGTCCTGTTGTCCCATGAAGTGAGTAAATCATATTTGAATTAAAAAACAAAAAATACAACGAAGGGCACAAATCTTAACTGTATAGGTCAGTAAATATTTCCATATGATGCACTATACTACTGTCTAGATGAAGGTCTAAAAATTTTCAGCACTCCAGTGGGCTTCCCACATTCCTTCCCAATTGATATCTACCCGAAGTAATCATTCTTCTCACTGTAGATTAGGTTTGGTGATTTTGAACTTTAAATGGAAACATACAGTATATTCTCTTCTGTGAATGACATTTTAAAAAATTTTAATTTGTGGTACTGAGAATTGAACCTAGGGTTGCTCTATCACCAAGTTACATTCCACCCCACAACCACCATTTTTTTAAAATTACCAAGTTAATTCCTAACCCTTCTCATTTTTTGTTTTGAGATAAGATCTTGCTAAATTGCACAGGCTGGCCTTGAACTTGTGATCCTTCTGACTCAGCCTCCTAAGTAGCTGGGATTATAGGCATGCACCATTGTGCTGGGCTATGATTGATCTTTTTTTTTCAACATTTTGTCTGTGAGATCTAGCTAGGCTCTTATGTAGCAATGCAGTGTATAATATATACAATGTATAAATGTATCACAATTAATTTATTCATTCTGTAGTTGAAGAACATTTGTGTTTCTAGTGTTTTGGTTATTATGAATGTTACTGTTACATTCTTGAACTTGCCTTTTGTAACCCTAAAACATAAATACATAAGTACACTTCCTGTATCACAGTGTTATGCCAAACAGGTTTCCAAAGTGGTTGTCCCACTTTTCATACCTATTGGGTTTTCTTAATATAGAACTTTTAGATTTAGCTTTGGGCAACAAATGTTAATTTCTGTCATCTGCAAGTAAACACTTGAAGAGAGCACCAAGAACCCTTCCTGAAGCAGCATAGGTACTTTGTAAATGTGAGATGCCCTTCCTTTTGAGTAGAGCCTATGTTATAATATTTATAATATTTGATGGGAACAAAAAAGCCTTGATTTTTATTATTTAAAGGGTCCTGTTAAAGGTCAAATTTAGAGTTGTAAAAAACCATTTTTAATAGTTAATTTCATAATCCTCTGGAACATTTTAGAGTTGAAGTAGCTCTTGTGGTTTATTTACACTCTATGCTCAGTATTGGGGAGCCCATGGTATCTGGATGCTTCTTCTGAAGTATTTAAATGTGCTGTTTTAAACTGCATTTTGGCAGATGGTTCTAAAATCGAATAGATTTAGTTTCTGAATTCCAGTCTTAATGGTATCTAGTCTTTGAGACATTTGAGGCAAATAGAAAACAAGTTTTCTAACTCTTAAGAGAAGGCAGTCCAGGGCAGATATGAGAATGCTGTGGAGGACTTGTTCCTTGTCTAGTTTTAATTTTTTTTTTTAATTTTTAAAAATGTGTGTGTGTGTGTGTGTGTGTGTGTGTGTGTATGAGTCAGTTTGTTCAGGGTGGAAGAAAACTTGGGGTGTATCACTCAGTCCATTTTGAAAAGCATTTTCTTCAGATAATTTTCCAAGAATCATGATGCAACAGTTAATAGCTTATGTTTGAATGACTGAAAATATACAAGTTTATGATTTGCAAACATAGTAGGTAAGTGATTTAATTCTATTTTTTTGGTAGGTAAGAGGGCACTTGCAGCCTTCTGACTGATTTAGTAGGTTGTTGACTCAACATAATTCTTACCAAACTGAGGCGCAGCTCCTCACTAAAATGCATTTTATTACCACCATCTGCAAGAAAATATAACAGAGGTGTGGGAGTTGACCTGTTGAGAGCCTCTCTGGCTTCTTTGTTATTTTGCTTGAACTCAGCAAAGGTTGCTTATCCTAGCTGATTGCTAAGAGGAAAGGAAAATGTTTACCATCAGAGAATTCAGGCTTATCAATATTTATTAAGTATTTATTATCTGCAGTCATTTTCTTACCTCATTTAATATTTATAACAACCCTAGGAGTAGATGGTAGTGGTTTTTTTTCCCCTGTGAATTTTTTATTTTTGCAGATGAGCAAATTCCAGTCACATAGAAGTTCAGTAATGTGACAAAGTCTCACAGCTTTTTAGTGATTGCTAAAGTTGGAGCTTTTGATTACCAGTGGTGACTTTATAGGGCCACATAGCTGCCTTTCTGCAGAACACATCAACGTGTCTTTCAGAGTCATAGAAGCGATGAGAAGTCAGTTCTGGGAGGACTCTAAGGTGACTGTCTTTCTCACATGTCCTAGGGAGTTGCTGTAGTGTGTATTCAGGAATTGCCAAAGAAAAACAATGGTTTTACAGAGTTTCATCATTTTAACAGTAATTATGTTTCTAAGTTCTTAAAAATAAGCTTTTAGACAGTAATGACTTTCTTTGTCTAGTTTTATACATAATTGTCCTACAAATTTATTTTTTTCCTTTTTTTCCCCCTCTTTTTCAGTACCAGGGATTGAACCCAACAGATACCCAACCTGTTTTTTTATTTTTTATTTTGAGATGGGGTCTTGCTAAGTTGCTTAGGGCTTTGCTAAGTTGCTGAGACTGGCTTTGAACTTGCCATCTTCCTGTCTCAGCCTCCCAAGCTGCTAGCATTGCAGCCGTGTGCCACCACATCCAGCCTGTTCTGCAAATGTCTAAGTTGCTTAGAAACTTATGTTTGATCTTATTTGGAGTTCAGAATTGTATTCTCAATTCTGGAATTGCAGTTTCTGCTGTCTTTGGCTCATTTGGAAACTTTTCAGAAGAGTCCCCCCCACCTTTTCTTTCTTAAAGAAAGCTCATGAATCCAAAGAATCTTAGGGAGCTAGTCTTAGCTGAGAGGACATCCAGTGATCACAGATGGCATTGCTGGGTCATGGTGCTTTTTAAGTGTAAAGCTCAGTGAATGTTTTGTATATTCAGAGTTTTGTGCAGCCATAACCACAGTCAATTTTAGAACACTTTTCAAAGAAACCTTGTATTCTGCAGTCATTTCCTTATTTTCCTCTACTTCTAGGAAACTACCAGTCTACTTCTGTCTGCTGATTTGCTTGTTCAGGACCTTTTATATTAAAAAAAGTTTCATTGAATTTCATATATGTAGTTTCTCATGATATGATCTTTTGGGATTGACTGTTTTCATTTATTACAGTGTTTTCAAGGTTCATCCATGTTTAGTATGGGTCAGAACTGCTTTCCTTTTTATTTCGGCTGTAGGGCTTTTCCTGGAGAATTTTAAATAGTGGCTATATACAATAGTGTTTCCAAAATTCTCACCTACCAAAGACATAGGAATCTTGGGCTTACTTTAATTGTAATAGGGCCTTTTATAATACCAAGGCTATGCATTGTTAATTAGGGAATGTGGGCCCAATGACTGGCCTTCAGGATGTCCTTAACTCTTTTATAATTATTTATACAAGCTTTTATGTTTCTGATCATTTCTGGGGAGGGGCTGAGATTGGAGGAGTTATAAAGATCTCTAGCTTTTGTTAAAAGATAATGTTCATCAAGTAAAATCATGACCTGCATATAGATATAAAATGAACAAGTTGAGGATTTTATTTTAAAGGTTATTTATACATGTTATTTTTTACATGAGTGCCACAGGGGTTATATGAGGATTTTATGTACCTTTCTATCAGTTTTTCTGTGAACCTAAAATTGTCCAAAAAGTCTTATTTTTAAAAAGAAGATTTTACTCAGAATGAGGAAATCAGGCAGATGTTTTAACTAGTTCAAAGGCCAGTAATATTGAAATGAATATGCAAATGGAGGCAGAACTAGTTTCCACAGTGGAGAGGGAAGTCAGCTGAACCTTACAGGACCTGGCACAGTTCACTGGTTTATAGATGAAAGGTAATTTGTATTGCTGTCAGTCTTTAAAAGTGGCTCCTTGGAGACTGGACTTGGAAGGCAGACTTTTCAAAGGCATTTTTTTTCAAAGGCTGAGGGTCAGTTGGAGACCCGCAGATAGGTACCTGTTTTATTCTTTAGAACAAATTTGCATTTCAGAAACCTCTAGAGAAGTAGCCTTAGCAACTTACTTAGGTTGTTCAGATGTTTAGTATTTCTCATCTCTGATAGCAGCATGACTTTCAAAGGGATGGTATTTTTACAAATAGTTAAAAATTTGGAAAAATCTGTTTCTTACCTCCATGACAAAGGTTTAGTAAGACAGGTAAATGGAGGGAGAAACTCAGCTCTCTTCTTCCCTAGCTGTTGATGTGTTCAGAGAAATTAAGGCTGTTCTGGGTGAAGAACATGGGCTTATTTCAGTAGATCTTATTATCCAAGAAATTCCCTTTTCTAGTCTTCAAAAGTCAATACACTTCTTTTGTACTTTGAAAGATAGCCTCTGTGCATATGCACAGTAAGTCACTTAGCTATATATTTTAATAGACTCTGAGAGTTCATAGCAAATTTAATAAGACATCATATGCAAGCTTGAATGAGTTTTTCCCTTTGTCCTACCTAGTTGCCTTAGGCCAAGAGTGTATTTACCTAAAAAGCCCATAATCACTCTTTTCCTCTGTATTGCTTGGCATGATCTTCTGCTTATAGAACTTAATTTTATGCATTTTACTCTTCTCTCCTCGTTTAAGTTCCTTAGAGTACCGTGTACCACCGAGCTACATGATGTATTTTAGAAGAGAGGTTCTAAGAATTTAACTTGACATAATCATCCTATGTCTTTACTTCATTCTTTGTCCTGATAACAAGCAAGTAAATAAAATGACCTTAAAGCAATGTTTCACCCATTAGGTTTTATAAGCTTAGTCACATTGGTTTTCTCTGAGTGCCCTCCTGATGACGTGGGCACATTGTATTCTGTCTCCTTTCTGTAGCCAGGATTATTTTGTGTCTCAGATGGAAAGATGCTTTCCTGATTATTCCAGTATTAAGTGTAGAGTTGTTAATTTTGGAAGTGCTTGTTGAGTAGTACTGAGTATGCATATCTGACCTTGACAAAGTATGGCAAAGGGAACCTGTGGATTGTTAAACTTTTCAAGATGAACTGCTTAGTTACTGACATCTTGACTCACATAGTGGAATCTTAGGGGAAGTATGTGGTTTTGCTGTTGATTGCCTAAGAAGTGATGATTCAGTCACTCAAAACATTTCTGAATCATACCAAGCATGGTGGTGCCCCTGTGCTTGCGGTTACTTGGGAGGCTGAGGCAGGCAGATTGCTTGAGCCTAGGAGTTGGAAAACAACCTGGGCAACATAACAAGACTCTGTCTCAAAAGGAAAAAAAAAAAAAAAAGAAAGAAAAATTACGTGTGTGTGTGTGTGTGTGTGTATGTACACATTTTCCTTTCCTTTATCTTCAGTAACTACTGGTTACTTGGAATGATGTTTAGTTTTGTTGCTCAGTTCTCACTTCTTTAATGACCCAAGGGAGTTTTCCCTTGGGCTTGTGATCTGTTTTGCTGATAAACTCTAATGCCTTTTGAAGCTCTAAAGACAATAGTGTTTTCTTACCTGTTTGCTTTGCACTTGAAGTTCTGCAGAATGTAACATGAAAGACAACCATGTTGAGTTACCTTTGGTTTGTGTATTTTTAGAACATAAGTACAGTAAGGATAAATATACTAACTCTTTGGGTTTATTTTATATTTTAACTTCACCCTCTAAACTGAGGTTTGGTCCTTAGACCATTTGATCTTAGGACTAAGGCAGTGGTTGAAAACAGGTTTTTTCTTTCCTCAACAGCCCATTCTTGCTTTAAAGCTCAAATTTCTGCTTTCTGGAAGAACTGCTGGATGTTGAATCATGCATTTGTATTAGAGGTGAAGAAAGTGGAAGGATTGCAGGATGGAAGATTTTGATTTTCATTATTGTCTGGCCAAAGAATAAATATTAGCCAGGAATAATTAGTTGATCTAGTGGATTGATGTGGCTAGTCTCTAACTTGGACAGTTGGCAAGAAAGCTTAGTGGGTATCTGTTTCCCCCTTGGAGATCTGGGTAGTCACTAACTTTGATGATTGTGTCTAAGTATTATGTTAAGTTAGCTGTTGGATGATTCTTTTATAAAAGAAAGAGATGGGAACATTTTTAAATCATGGTATGCCTGTCAGAAACACCTGGGAGAGGTTTTTCAAAAGACACATTTCTGGGCTCCATACTGCACTTTTAAAGAACCTCTGGAAGGTTCATTAAGCTCCTTGGATGGTGTTGATGCACCTGGTTTAAGAAAAGTGTTGAATAAGAAGTTGTATTCTGGCCAGCCTGTGGTAGTGTACACCTCTAAATCCAGAGACTCTGGAGGCTGAGGCAGGAGGATCACGTTTGAGGCCATCCTCAGCAACTTAGGCCCTAAGCAGCTTAGCAAGACCCAGTCTTAAAATAAAAATTAAAAGGGCTGAGGATGTGGCTCAGTGATAGAGTGCCCTGGGTTTAAGCACTAATAACAAAATATGCCTTCCCTGGACTCAAACTAGAGTCAGAGCTCATATCAGAATCTAACCTTTTTTTTTTTTTTTTTTTTTTTTTGTGTGGTACTCGTGATTGAACCCAACACCTTTTGCATGCCAGGCAAGTTCTGTACCCCTGATCTATATCCCTAACACTTTTAAAAAATTTATCTTGAGACAGGGTCTCCCTGAGTTGTCTAGGCTGGTCTCAGACTTAAAATCCTTACAGGCATGTGTTGCCATGCTCAGCTCATTTTGTGATTTTTGAAGACAACTCTTCCAAAGTACTTTCCAAAGAACTTTCTAACTTTCTTTCTTTTGGGAGCAGATGAGTAGTGTGAGTGGTGAAAGTCTGGCAGAATGAAGCTTGTAGTTTGAGAAGGCCATTCAGTAGCTGCCCACATCCCGGAAGAGTCCAGCCTTTGTGGACACCTCATCATCTGGCAGTGTCGGCTTTCTTAGTAGCGAAGCCATGGGCTCTTAATTTGACTCTTGGAGTAAACTAGATGAATGGACTTAGAGAATTGTTAGTTTTGAACCTATTGGTCTTATGATTTGTACCACAAATAGTTTGTTTCTGGAAAACTGCAGAGTGGAAAATGTGGAAAAAATAATGTATTTTTGAACCAGGAGGTTTGAGTCCTTTCTATGGCATTTTGAGCCGTGTGACCTTTGGACTCAGTGCCCTTGTCTATGAAGTACATATCACCTCTGATAGCCTGTGGTGTGGCTTGTCAGCATAGTGCCTATGTATGCAGTGTGGTTTCAAATAACCAGCCTTTCTCTTCAGATTCAACCCACTACTACTGTCTTACACAGCTTAAATAAGAGAGATGTGGGAGAGGGGGAGGCAGAGACTTCCTGGGATATTAACAAAACAAAGCTGTCAAAAATCAGTGCGCCATTGTAATTATTTTATTTTAATCAAACAAATGTTGAGCTCCTGCTGTGTTGAAAATGTTGTTTTAGGAGGTGCAGGGGCTATGAGACCTATATACTTTCTTTTTAAAAAAATATATTTTTAGTTATAGATGATACAATACCTTTATCTCATGTTCTTTTTTAACATGGTGCCGAGGATCGAACCCATGCCTCACCTGTGCTAGGCAAGTACTCTACCATTGAGCCACAAACACAGCCCCTATATACTCCCTCTTATTTGCATTCTTATCAGCTCCAGTACCATAAGAGAGGTCAGTGTTGAAATCTTTTTCTTATTCTCCTTCACTGGGATTAAATGCTTTGCCTCTAGGTCAGATTAACCCACAATCCAATAGGCTAATGTAGTTTGCCCCTGTTTAGCTCCTCAGAAATAACCTGAATTGAGGCATCTCAGGTATTTAGCATATCAGATATTCAAAGAAGTCTAACATGGTGTGAATAGGGAAGGAACTTTCCCAGAGGCCAAGTTTTATAGTTAATCTGCAGAGATCAGTAACATTAGACTTTACTGTTTTGAGTGTCTCCTTGAGTAAGTGACAAACTTTCTTGGGACTCTCTGCCCCAAGTCTCTGGTGGTCAGCAATCTGCATTGGGTCTAGCACATTTGAAAGGTACGTGTTATTTTAGGAGCCCAAGGAAGCTGGCTTGTGTGCATTTTGCTTTTGACTGTACAAACTGTAGTTTTGTATTGTGTAAAAATCAACACTGAAATTGCTGTTATGAGAAATAGTGATTATATTAAATTCTCATGCAAGCTCCCTCTAAATGTTAATCTGTAGTTGTAACCTAGCTACACAATTTTTTTTATACATTTGTTTATTTTTATGTGATACTGAGGATCGAACCCAGGTCTTTGCATATGCTAGGCTCTACCGCTGAGCCACAACCCCAACCCCTAGCTACACCATATATCTGGGAAAGATTCTGCCCAGAATATGAATCATAACAGGAAAGCTCTTGGGGTGTCACTGGACTGAAATGTGTTAAGGGATCCTCTGCCCAGGGACACTGAATTATGGGTTGAAAGAGTGCTGAATACTGAGTCAAGGGGCTTGGGTTCCTAAGTTTCACCCAGCATGAGCCTGTCTGTGCAAAGTCAGCCACCCATTTTTCTTCGGGCCTCAGCCTGTGAAGTGGGAATACTGAACTTGATCTCTAATGCTCTCTTTCAGCTCCTAAATCTGATGCTTCCCAAGGGCTGGGGTATTGCATCAGGATCCAACCTGAGGTTTATGCTGTTTTCAAGGCCCAAAGGAATTACCTTGTCCTTTTTTTCAAGATAGGATGCGTTACCCCACAGAGCCCAATAATTCAGTGAGCTCTCAGTGCTATGAGGTGCTTCTCCACTGGGGACTGAATCTAGATTGTTTGTAGTAACCTAGAAGGACCTTAGAATGATGCCAGGAGACGTAATTTCTATGACCAGCTAGTCACCTACTCAAAAAGTTGTCAAGACCCATCCAGTTACAACCTAATTATGTCTTCAGAATTAGAGAATTTAGAGATTATCTCCTCTTAAAGTATCCCTTTTGAATTCATGGATTCCCATTATCCTCTTAAGAATCAAACCTATTAACAAGAAAATATATTTTCATTGAATTTAATTATATAAATGTTAATGAGTCATGTCTTCATATTTTAATTTAAAAACATTTAAAAAATTAGATTGCATTTGTTGTTTGCTTTCTCCCTAATATAGGTTCTGTTATTTTTCAGTTTTGTTTTAGGAAGAATTGATTACAGTCATTTTTGACACTGGTAATCTCTAATTTCTGAGCAAATTAGAAGTTAGTATCTGCAGAAGAAAAGCTGATCTGAGTGATTATTCTTTCATCTTTGCATCATTGTATTCATTATTATGCACACTACCTACGTGTGTGTGGGGGCGGGTAAGAGAGATGCTGGGGATCACACCCAGGGATTTACACATGCTGGGCAAGTGCTGTACCATTGAACCACATCCCCACTCTTAACCCTTTGGGTTTGATAACAGCTTTACCCTACTAAGCAGTTCTTCATAGGGCATACCTTTGATGACAGACTCTGTGGTCTTTCCAAGATTCTGAATGGTACTGCCACTGCTTTGTAGGATTGAGGTTATTGATAGCAATAGTGGGCTCTAGGGGATGGCCACCAAGAACTGTGGGGGGTGGACATTGCAGATTTGGTTGTTTCCGTGGATGGCCCTCCAGGGAACTCAGTACTTGCAGTAATTGTCTGTACCACATTCTAATTACTAAGGGTATTGTCCTAGTCCATTTGGGCTGTGATAACAAAATGCCATAAACTGAGTGGCTTATAAACAACAAAAATTAATTTCTTACAGTTCTGAGGGCTTGAATGTATAAGATTAAAGCAACAGCAGATTGGGGGTCTGATGAGGGGCTAAAAGGTCTCTCTCATAGAAGTGAGTTCATACAAATGCTTCATAGAAACTGTCTTCTTTCTGTGTCTTCACCTGGTAAAAGGGATGAATTAGCTCTTTGGGCTCTCTTGTATAAGAGCACTGCTCCTATGATGAGAGCCTCTGCCTTCCTGACCCAATCATTTCCTAAAAGCTTCCACTTCCTACACCACCAGCATTAGAGCAGTAGGTTTCAAGGTGGAATTTTGGGGGAACATAAACATTTGGTCCATGGCAGGTGTAAATGTTTTCAAGAAGCACCTGTTAAGCACCTGGCCTCTCTAAGCTTTCATGATCTTATAGCAGTGCATATGGATAGGAGCAGAAATATATGAAAAAGAGAAGAAATAATGCAGGTGAAATTTGATAAAAATCAATCAAGTCTAATCAAGAAAAAAGCAAGAATACAGAAATCAATATCAGTAGAAAGGGAGCTATCAGAGTAACCCTACAGATGCTAAAAATATATTAAGGTAATATTACTATTGTATACCAACATATGCGATAGCTAACATAATATGGTCTATATTAGAGAAGAATCCATGTGCTGAGAACAAAGTGTATTCAGTCATTGATGGATGAAATATTCTATATGTGTCTGTTAGTCTTAATTATTAATTGTATTTTTTACTTCTGTAGCTTCTTTATTTAGTTTTTGTTTGGAGCATCTATCCAATAGTGACAAAGGCATGTTAAAGTCATCCAGGATTATTGTGTTGTGGTTTATTTGATTCTTGAAATTGAGAAGGGTTTGTTTGATGTACATAAATGCTCCATTGTTTGGGGCATAAATATTTGTGATTGTCATGTCTTGTTGGTGTATAATTCCCTTAAGCAGTATGAAATGGCCTTCTTTGTCCTTTCTGATTAACTTTGGCTTAAAGTCCACTTAATCTAATCTGATTGCCCAAACCCATTTTTTTTTTTTTGGACCAGGGATTGAACTCAGGGGTATTCCATCACTGAGTCACATCCCCAGCCCTATTTTGTATTTTATTTAGAGACAGGGTCTCACTGATTTGCTTAGTGCCTCGCTTTTGCTGAGGCTGGCTTTGAACTCATGATTCTTCTGCCTCAGCCTCCCGAGCCACTGGGATTACAGGTGTGCACTACCATGCCCAGCTCCAAGCCCATTTTAAATATAAGCCTACTGTCTTTCTTAGTACTCTGACTAATGAGTTTATTAATTTACTTGGCCCTGCCCACACTGTCCAAGTTTTATTCAGTACAAGTTGTGTGCTGGGCACTGTGCTGTATGTTGGGCCCTGAGTACTGGTAAGACACATGTAGTCCCTACTGTCCTCTAGCTTTATTTTTACCACTCGGAACCTCTGCCATTCCCAGTTTCTTTTATGCTTTTGCAGCTGTTCTTTTCTCTTCTGGTGTGACTTTTTTTTTTTTTTAAACTTTTCTGCCTAGAGAATTTTCTTTTACCTTTTTAACTAGCTGAGGTTTTATCCTAATTTTCATTATCTCAAGTAGAGTGAGGTAGGGCTTCCTCAGTGATCTGTTAGAACTTACCTATGTCCTTCTATGGCTTTTCCTCTGAAGAGTTTTTTTTGTGTATGTGTGCGTGCGAGAGAGAGCCTGTGTAGGTATGCATGCACCAGGTATACAGCAACACACAGATGCCTCTCCTGCTAGGTTGTAATCTCAGTAAGGACCAGGAGCTATGCTGCTTACCCAAAGCTTCTCCAGCTTTGTGCCTTCAAAATGCTGAATAAGTGAGTAATAAGAAGCTATCAGATGAACTTATTTTTGCAGGGCACTATGGGGGTTATAAATAAAAAAAAGAGCTAATCTTCCTTCAAGGCCCTAACCTTGTAGCCATTGAGATAAGAAATAGATGAGTAGACTGCAAGGCAGGTTGGGATCAGTTCTATATGGAGCTTATCACGAGTGAATACTTGAATTTAAAGGGAGAGATGAATTCTCACAAAAAATATTCTGGTAAGTTTACAGATGACAGTGTTTTCTTCTTGTTTATGACAGGGATACATTGTGAGGGATACAAATGATGATAAAATATGGAACCTGATGTAGAATTTTACAACTCAAGTAGAGCCTTACAACAGGGATTAGCAATCTGTAGCCTACAGGCTAAATCTAGGCCATGAACTAAGTTATTCTTACACTTTTTAAATTGTTGGGAGGAAAAAGATTTTGATGTGAGAAAATTAATATGAAGTTGAGATTTTAGTGTGTATTATTAAATTCTGTAGGAACACAGCCACATTCATTTGTTCACATACCATTTATGGCTGCTTGCACTGCAGCAGCAGCAGAATATTTTTAACAATGATTGATTTGCTATGTTTGGCCCTTTACAGAACCAGTCTGACTGTTGGGTTAGAGAAGGTAAAGATTCAAATAAAGTAGAGAAGAAGAGAAATGACATTTTTATTGAGAATGGTGGCACACACCTATAATCTGAGCTACTCAGAAGCCTTGGGAATCACAAGGCCAGCCTGGGCAACTTAGTGAGAGCCTGTCTCAAAAATTAACTAATTAATTAACAGGGCTGGAGATTGACCTGGATTTAATCCCCAGTACTGTCCAAGAAAAGGGTGGGGGGAACAGAGAATATTGGCAGTTGTATAAAAGCTTTAGAACTCATATGATGATCAAATTTAGCCCTCTTATTTTGCAAAATAAGCAGAAGATCAAAAATTGTGTCAAAGTCCACAGGGCTCACAAGTGGCAATGTTACACTGGAATGAACGGTGCAGAAGCTTTCAGGGCTGTAGAGGATGATAAGATTATTGCTGAGGTAGGGCTGCATCATGAATGGGCTTGCCCTTGAAAAATGAGAGCTAAGGAACAAAATAAGAACAGGCTTCTTTTCTGACTTTGAATGTAATGTTTCTTTTTCTTTTTTTCTTTCTCTTGTATTTCTAGAAGGCCTTTGAGCCCTACTTCGAGATTTTGGAAGTATACTCCACAAAAGCCAAGAATTATGTAAATGGGCATTGCACCAAATATGAGCCCTGGCAGCTGATTGCATGGAGTGTCGCATGGACCCTGTTGATAGTCTGGGTGTACGAGTTTATTTTCCAGCCGGAGAGTGAGTATACTGTTCCTTCTGTAAAGGCATAGTGGAGTGTCACTAGCTGTGGAAGTCATGGCTGATGGGTTTGGACTAATTTCTTGACTTCTGGTTCAGTTCTAGTTTTTAATTTTTTTTTAAAATGGAGAGTGATAGATTGTTTCCTGGTTGGTAAAGGAAACCAAATAGGATTTTTGGGTAACCATTACTGTTTATATTGATTTTTTTTTTTTTGCATTTGTACCTCTAGCCCCTGGCAACCATCATTCTGTACACTTTTCTTTTAAAATGTGTATTTATGAAACCAGACTAAATTTAGAGCTTTTTATATTTCTTTGCTATAATTAGTATTAATCTTAGGTATGCTTTAAAAATTTTTGTTAATTTGTTTTAATTAACAAACAAAAATCATATCTATTGTGTATCACATGCTGTATTGAACTATGTATACATTGTGGAATGGCTAAATTGAGCTAGTTAACATAGGCATTACCTAACGCTTTGCATTTTTTTACAGTTAGATATCTACTTGCATTTTCAGTTTTGCAGCTCACTGTGCCAGGCATGTAACTTAACTGAGGCACAGCCTTCTGCCCCTGGTATTTACTTACCTCCTTTTTATGTTTAAAAGGGAATGTACCCTTGCATTCCATGAGAAAAGTTAATGGCAGTATATTAATAAGTTGTGCCATCTAAATCTTTGTGGGCTGAATTCCAAGCCAAAGTTGTTTTGTTTTTATAAATTGTTTTTGTGTTTTGGTACCAGAGACTAAACCCAGAGGTGCTTAAACACATTTGTGCTGAGCCACATACTCAGTGTTTCTTATATTTTATTTTATGACAGGGCCTTGCTAAGTTGCTTAGGACCTCACTAAGTTGCTGAGGCTGGCTTTGAATTCGTGATCCTCCTGCTTCAGCCTCCCAAGCCACTGGGATTACAAGCTTGTGTCACCATACCTGGCTGTTTTGTTTTTAATAATACATATTTTTCTTTTTATAAAAATAGTTCATGTTTATTGTAGGAAATCTAGATATATGAATAAGCCATAGGAACAAAATTAAAATCTTGCTACCAAAGGATACCGCTATTTGTATCTTTTTCTATGTCTAATTTCAATCAGGTTAACCCATACAAAAGGTAGTTTTTATGTCAAAAATTGTTGAACACTAATAGTTTTATACTCCTTTACACATACACACAAAAAGCAGTTATTATTTTGTAAATTCCACATTGAATTTGAGATGCGGATCATAATATCTTTCCTCCAAAGATTAAGGATAATTTTAATGGAATTGAGGGGTTTTATTTCCCCCTTAGCACCTTGATAAGGTAGAAATATGCTACCTATTGCTAAACAATCAAGTTATTTTTAGTGTATTGCACCGAGGAGTCTAAAATCTGGACTCATATCAAATTTGGCTGATTTTTACACTCTGCATTCCTTTCTGCGGGGGAGACAGTTGTTCTGGAACCTCAGGGTGGAGACTAGTGAAGGTAAGAAGTGGGAGCAACAAGAATCTGAGAAGAGGTCAGCGGTTCTGGAAGGCACAGTCTTCCTAATTCTCTGTGGTGATCAGTCATAGCTATGCCTCCATACAGTAGTGTTGATTCTAACTGTGGGATTGTCCATAGCACATTAATGGAAACCAGTTTTATGGGGCGTCTTTAGCCTGGCTTCCTCACAATCAAATGGGCATAATATTACCTGCCCTAATTAGTCACAGGTAATATGAGCATCATTTGTGTGAAAGGAATTTGTAAACTGTCAAGAGCCAAACATTGTTATTCTTACATTGGCAGTGTTATTTTAGCTTAAAAAATTCTTATTAAAATTCTTTCTTAAAAATTGACAAAAATTAGGGCTGGAGTTGTGGCTTAGTGGCAGAGCACTTGCCTCGCACTTATGAGGCACTGGATTTGATCCTCAGCACCACATAAAAATAAACAAAGATATTGTGTTCATCTATAAACTAAAAAATTTAAAAATATTTTTAAAAGTTGACAAATTATATTTGTGATGTACAAAGTGATATTTTGAAATATGTATACATTGTGGAATGGCTAAGTCAAACTAAACATTCACTTTTTCTCCCATGCCTTTTTTGTGATGAGAACACTTAAAATCTACTCTGTAGCAATTTTCAAGAATATAATACGTTGTTATTCACTGAACTCACCGTGCTGTTAATGAATCTCTTGAAGTCATTCCTCCTGTCTGACTAGAATTTTGTATCCCTTGACCAGCATCTCCTCAAATCTCACTTCCCAACCATCCTTGGTAACCACCACTAAAAAGTTTTGTTTACTTTTCTTTCTGTACCTCCAGGAACTTTACTTCTGAGGTGATCGCTTAAATTCACATGATATTTCACTTTAAATTTCTCCATTATTATGCTGTATCCATTCCTTTTGCTCTGTCCCTTTTTTTCCTTACAACTTTCACAGAAGTAGTTTATTCTTTTACTTTCCTCCGTGGACACATTACTATACTTAAGGAAGGCTGGCCCAGTCTGCTGATTTTTAGATAATTTTCTACCTCATTAATTAATTAGTTAATTCATCTGTTAAAGAAGCAGTTCTGAGTCTTTATAAGTAACATCGTTAAAGTTGAATAAGCTGGGTACAGTGGTGCCCACATGTAATTCCAGGAACTCAGGAGGCTGAGAAAGAAAAAGAGTTAAATAACAAGCAGCTTAAGAATCCCACTTTGTTATTATTATTTGATAATATTTAAAATGTGCTTGGGAAGAATTTTTAATAATGTAGAAAATGCTCACAGTGAGAAGATGATGTGATTACATAAAGAAGGCCTCGGTTGTGCATTACAGTGTGTAGAACTTAGGACTGGAAGGAAATGCTCTGAAATTCACACAGAAAAGTAACTGCAAATTAATGGTTTTAGTTCCTTTGTTTTACTATTCAGACTGTGCCTTGGTGACTGGGTTTTGTCCCAGGCATCTACAGAGTGTTGATGATAGAGGGAGGTGGAAAGACAGGGAATGGCCTGAGCAAAAACAGAAGCCAAAACAACTAGCAGAGCTGCAAGCTGTCACAGAATAAAATACGAGAAGAGGGAGGTCGCTCTCCATGGTAGTGGAATGGAGAGCGAGTGGGAATGCCCAGGTCTCCTAGAAATGCAGGAAGTTCATGCCTAGATAACAGCTGGGTCTAGATTATTACAGTCTGATTTGGGATAACAGAAAATTCCTACTGTGCATTTGAAGTAGCATAGATTCCTGGAAGTTCTGGACTTAAAAAATGAAGACTTCAGTTAAATCCCTGTTGTCATTGATCTCATCTGTGGCCTTGAGCTAGTGCTCAAGCTGGATCTTCGGTGCCTTTTTTTCTATTGGATGGTGTGTAAAACCTTTTAGACCAACTTCAGAATATTGTTGTCAGTCAGTTGAGACATTTTCAAATGTGAATATATTAGAAGGCATATCTATTTAGATGCCTGCAATGTATTTGTAATTATTATAATTGACAAAATCAGATTTCTGTGTTTATCCTTTATATACTGCCTGACAATATGGACTTTGGTTTCTATGATTTTCAAGCTCTTTTTAGATCCAAAAAATGTTGCTAGGATCTGTGTTGGTTGAGAGACTGGAGCATAGATCCAGAAAACAAAAACACAAACATGCTCAGCCATTTGGTTCAGGGAAAGGAAGAGAATTGTTGGTCATCTGTGGAAACCCTGGGAAAGTCAAGAACTCTGAGAAGAATACATCTGACATTTAACTGAGCAATTCTGCTTCTGAGTCTGTCCTGTAGATATTCTTGTATGTATGCACTGTGGTAAATGTTACAAAGTTAGTTGTTTTAGCCTGATTTGTAATAGTATTATTAGAAATGATCTATATATCTATCAGGGGAAGGTTAAACAGATCATGGTACATTCATATAGAGGGATAATTTGCAGTTATAAAAATGAACAAATGAGGTAGCACTGATCTTTTGTCTTTCTTTCTTTTTTTCATTGCAGTACTAGGGATTAAACCCAGAGGTACTGTTCCACTGAGCTATGTCCCCAGTCCTTTTTATTTTTTGAGACAGGTTCTCTCTTGCCAATACTAGCCTTGAACTGGTGCTCTTCCTGCCTCAGCCTCCCATGTAGCTGGGATGACTGACGTGGAAAAACAAAGTCTCATAAGGTGGTAGACGGTTACCTTTTGTGTAATAAGGGCAACAGATAAGAAGATGCCTTTTTTTCTGGTACTGGGAGTTGAGTCCAGTGCCTCATGCATACTAGGCAGGCACCCCACTGGGCTATGCCCCCAGCCCTTTCTTTTCTTTTGAGACAGGGTCTTGCTAAGTTGCTCAGACTAGCCTGGAACTTGTGATTCTCCTGCCTTAGTCTTCCTGATTAGCTTGGATTACAGGTGTGCACCACCATACTGGCTAGGAATGTACCTTTGCTTTTACTTCATATGTGTAAAGAAACCATTGAAACGTAGGCTGGAAACTAATAGGGCAAGATGAGGCCTGGAAGACAAATACAAGAGAAAAACTTTCATTGTAAGTATGTTTAAATTTTTGACTATGTAAAACTGAATTTAAAAGTTTTTTTTTTTTTTGGTAATAAAAAATTCCATAATTCATAGGCAGGTGAGGTTGTGAGAGACACATTGAATAATTGCTCTCGGGCTGGGGATATGGCTCAAGCGGTAGCGCGCTCGTCTGGCATGCGGGCGGCCCGGGTTCGATCCTCAACACCACATACAAACAAAGATGTTGTGTCCGCCGAAAAAATAAATATTAAAATTAAAAAAAATGAATAATTCCTCTCTTGGTCATATCTATGAAAATTTATTTGACTAATTTTCTTCTTATAGGTTTATGGTCACGCCTCAAGAAGAAATTTTTTAAGCTTACCAGGAAGATGCCATTTATTGGTCGCAAGGTAAGTGAACTTTCCTTAGGTCTTTTCTCACCCCTCAATAATCATACTTCTTTCTGTTTTCATTAGATTCTTAAGGTGGAGGGGTGATTCTGTTCCTTACCTCCAGGGAAGATTTGGTGGCAGTATCTGGAGACAGTTTTAGATTGTCACAACTTTGTGGCATGGTATTGGCATCTAGTGGATAGAGGCCAGGTGTGCTGTGACATATCCTGCAGTGTACAGGACACACCACAGCAGAGATTCTCTGGCTCCAGATGTCAAAAGGGATGTCAGGGTGGTGGCACATGCTTGTTATCTAGCTGCTCAGGAGGCTGAGGCAGAAGAGTCTCAAATTCAAGGTTATCCTGGCCAACTTAGTGAGACCCTAATCTCTAAACAAAAGTTTAAAAAGGGCTAGTGTATAGATCATGAGGATACAGATCAGGAGTAGAACACTTGCCTACAAGAGAGTCTGAGTTTAATCTCTAGTGGAAAAAAAAAGTCAAAAGGGGACAAGGTTGAGAAACCTTAACTTAACCCTTTCTCCAACATATTTGGCTATAGGAGGGATGATGAGAGGCCTGTTCCAGAAGAATTTGAAAATAGAAATCCTGAAGTGTTACTGAGCTTTAGAACATCATTTGGCAGGGCTGAGTTGGACATTTATCTAGGGGTTAGATTGGGATTGGCACACTTCTATAAAGGCCTACCTAGGAAGCATTTTAGACTCTGCAGGCCATACTGTGTTGCAGCAGGAGGACACAGGTTAAGGAATGAGTCTGGTTGTGTTCTGGGAACACTGTTCACAATTTGGCCTCTGGATGCAGTTTGCTTATCCCAGGTTTAGAAATGTCAAGAGATAACAGCCATTCTTTTGCTCTTTGAACCTGTTTGCCCTCTCCACTGTGTCCTCTCTATCCTCACCCACACTGGGATAAGATATGTTCCTTGGTGTCCTCACGCTCCTTATCACAGGCAAAGATAAAACTGGGCAGGCCTCTTGCAAGCTCTAAGGAAGGCAGTTGAGGCCTTGCTATTATCATACCCTGTTGTACCTTGCTCCTCATCTTTCCTTTAATTTTTTTCCAACTTTACCTGCCTTCAAGTGTTTTTTCAGTTTATCCTTTCCTGGGTGGGGAGGGGAGAGGCTAGAAGATAGGCTGGCTCACAGAGGTTAGCAGGATTCCCCCTTAGTGTTTCCTGCATTTTTTTTTCCTCTTAGGCTTCTCATTTTCTTCTTCAATTTCAGGATTTTGAGACAAATAAATGCTAGGGTTCCAGAACCCATCTTTAAATTTATAAAATAACAGAATTTGGAGATCCTTAGAGATGATCTGGTTACCCTCCATTTTTCAGACACAGATTCTGAGGCTTAAAGGCAAAAAGTTATTTATTTCTTATGTATGTACACATGCAAGAATCTGTTATTCACTTATGCAACACGTGTTATTGACATTTGCTCAGTGTCATCATGTACTTCCCTGGTGCTGGGGATAGGGTGGTGAACAAGACCAAGTCTTTCCTCCTTGTGGAATTAATAGTTTAGCAATGACGACAGAAAATAAACAAGTAAACAAGTTCATAACAATTTTATTTTGAAATAAATGAACAGATTAAAATTGGGTAATGTGATAGAAACTCTGAGGCAGGAATTGGAGGTGGGAAAGTGCTTGCTGTGCTTTCTAATATTCCTCTCATTGCTGTTTTATTAGTCTGCCTTCTTCTATTATAGCATCATAGTCCACACAGAAGCTCAGCTTTCCTGGTTTCTTCCTGTTCTGGGGTCACTGTGTGTTCAGCATAATTTTTTATTTACAACTTTTAAAATATTTCCATGTCCATAGATGCCTCAGCATTGCCTGAGAGTGTGGACCTGCTACCTGCCAGTGCCAACATGGGATGCTATGTAGACATGCTTTAAAGAAGTGTTTTTCCTGTGGTTTCTCTGAGGGCCTAAGAAGATCTTGTATTCTTATCATCCATGACTTGGACTGAGAAAGTCTAAATAGTTTAGAGTGAGATCTTGGAATTAGACTTTAACAAATACATCACTGAAGCTCTAGCACTGTAACATGGCACAAATTGCAACACTTAGCCCCTCCCCAAACTTACTATCAGAGACCTGCCTCTTACTCTGCTCTATTTTTTTTTCCCCTAGCACTTTTCATACATGGCTTTTCATTTTCTGTCTCTTTGACTAAAAGTACACCTCTTGAGATCAGGAGTGTTTTTTTTTTTTTTTTTTTTTTTCCTGTTTCCCACTGTCTAAGTTTGTTTTGTTCACTATGTAACCCTGACCTGCAGCAAATATTTGTTGAACAAATAAGTAAGGGAATGAATGAAAGAAAATGGCTCAGAAGCTGTGGTTATGAGAATGGAAAAGAAATAACTTTAATTGATAAATTACTTAGCAGAAAGGCCCTTAGTTCCTCTAGGATTTCAGGGTCAGACAGTACAAACTGTTGACAGCAGCTTGAGGAGGATACAGTTATCTGGCAGCTCCTGAAGTCTTGTGCTTATACATGGGCACTTTAAGGGGCTCTCCAGAGTCCTAATGTGTACTGTGCATGTCTTCTGAAGTTGCTTATCACTTGCACAGTGAGCAAGATCCCTTTAATACAGTGTGGTGGGTTTCTTGATTCTATTTTTTCTTTTTCCATATATGTACTTTAGGCTGCTACCAAGACAGGGACAAAGTCCAAATATTGCATTCAGATTATTGCTGATTTCAGCAACTGCAAACCAAGTAAGGTAGTGGTGATGTCAGCGTGGCAGAGAAAAGGGGTGTAGAAAGAAATTGAGCATGTCTTTGACCTGTAGAGAGATGGTTGACTCTTCTAACTTCGAAGAGACTGTTGAATATGCTCGGTAAACCGTCAAAATATCACATCTTTTTATGAAAAAAATAACCTGGTTCAGTACTCCTCATGCATTGCTTATTGTTGAGCAGTTGATTGACTGTCTAATAACTGGCATTTGTATACTCTCTATTGCATCTTCTTGCTAATTTTTTTCTCTCCTTTTTTTTTTTTAAACTTTGTCTTTCTACCTTTAAAGATCCAAGCCAAGCTGAACAAGACTAAGGAGGATATCAACAAGAACATGTCATTCTTGAAAGTGGACAAAGAATATGTGAAAGTTCTCCCCTCCCAGGGTCTGAGCTCATCTGCAGTTCTGGAAAAACTCAAGGAATACAGCTCTATGGGTAAGATGCTGTTCATGTGTGTGTTGTCTCCTTTCTTACAGATGCTGATTTTGACATTGTTTAATGTTCATGTTGGTTAAGAGTAACTCATTCTTGCACAGCTAGGTGCAGTGGTGCAACCTATACTCTCAGCGACTCAGAAAGCCACATCAGGAGGGTTGCAGTTTCAAAGCTAGCCTCAGCAACTTAGCAAGACGCTTTCTCTGAAATAGAAAGGGCTGGGGATGTAGTTCAGTAGTAGAGCACCTCTGGCTTCAATTCCCTGTATAGCAGTTAAAATACAATAGCTGGGTATGGAGGTGCACACATGTAATCCCAGCAGCTTGGGAGGCTGAGGGACAGGAGGATGGTGAATTCAAAGCCAGTCTTAGCAATGTCAAGGCACTGAGCAACTCAGTGAGACCCTGTCACTAAATAAAATACAAAATAGGGTAGGGATGTGGCTCAGTGGTTGAGTGCCTCTGAGTTCAATCCTCGGTTACCCCCCCCCCCAACAAATAAGTAAATAAATAAAATAAAAATAAAAATAGCCCATCTCTAATCCTTATATTTTCAAGAGGGCCAAATTACATAATTTGAAAATTATTTTTAGATTCATCTTTCATACATAAAGCAAGCAAATCTCACAGACAGTGGAACTTGGTTTCATTTCTTTCTGGAAGCATAAATAAAACAGATACATTTGTGTTTAAAAAAACAATATATGTAATACAAATGGAACACAGAATCATATTGAAATTACAAAGTCTCTATGAAGGCACGAAAGAAAATAAAAAAGTCATTCTGATTTCATAGTCAGAAGGTAAACACAGGTCACTTATATCAGATTGGTAAAAGTAGGTATGGTCTTTCTCTCTAACTCTACCTGATGTCTCTGTGTATCTCACAGTTACACAGTGCTTTGTATGTGTGTGTGTGCATGAACACATATGGGAAGGATAAAGACAACAAATAGCTTGAGGTTTAAGAGTATAACCCCTGGAATCGGCCTGGATTCCTATACTGGTTTTGTCACTTACACGGTAATCCTGGGAGAGTTATTAACCCTCTGTCTGGCCCATTTGCTCCATCTCTACAGTCTCTACTTCCCTGGTGATTGTGGGGATTAAATTAGATCATACATAGAAATGTTGTGTGGCATACCTGGCATGTAGCAGGTGTTCAGTAAATGTTCACAATTATTGCTGCTATTTTTAACACACATTCATGTTTATTATAGAGTAAGATTATATTACAATTACTTTGTTTAAAATATGCTTTTTAATTTGGCTTACTTTTTGATTTATGGAAAAGTAGCAAAGATGATACAGAGATGTCCTGTGTGTCCTTCATCCAGCTTCTCCTGATGTTAATGTTGTACATGACCATGGCACGTTTGTCAAAACTAAAAAATTCATCTGGGGACAGGACTATTATCCAAACTAACATTCCGTGCAATCAGTTTTTCTTTTTCTTTTTTTCTTTATTTTTAGTTGTAGTTGGACACAATACCTTTATTTTATTTATTTATTTTTATGTGGTGTTGAGGATCGAACCCAGCACCTGGCATGTGCTAGGCGAGCACTTGACTACTGAGCCCCAGCCCCAGCCCCCCATTCAATCAGTTTTTCTACAAATGCCCTTTTTTCTACTCTGGAATCCAGTCCAGAATATTATGTTGCGTTTTGACAACTTTACAAATTTCTAATCGACGTGTATGAATTACTGGTGTTAGATGGTACAGCATTAGATATAGTGCAATATGTGATGGTATAGAGCAGGGTTTAATACCCTGAGACTCTGTTTAAAGATTCACATGATTATGAGGGCTGGTTGCTGCCACCATTCCTTCCTCTTTGATTTTTAAGTCATAGTTCCTTACCAAACTCTCTAACATAGTAAAAGAATAGGAGATAAAGCCACATGTCCTATTCTTAAAAGGCTGGTGACTGTGGGTCTGAAGATACATCTGGTACCCAGCAGTGTCCTCTAAGGAAAGAGTGAGAGTCAAGCCAGTAGTGAGCCAGAGCTTGGCAGATGACCTCAAGAGTGAGAAATTTGTTAGTGTACTTGCTTCTCAGCCTTCTGTCTTGTAAAGCTGAAGGTCTTTTTTTTGTGGGGCCTGTGGCTCTGTGCAGTTTTCAGTTAGTGTGTTTCTGTGAGAGCTGTCTCACTATTCACTTTCAGTAGGGCACAGTCACACTGTAGCAAAAAAGGACCAGAGACACCCACATCAGCAGATGTGTTGGTATAAGGTGGAATGTCTCTGGAGAGCACCAAAGACAGGAAGTAGGAAGTCTGACCCTCATTCTGATCCCCCTTTTAACCAGCCTCGTCTCAGGGTGACTGTACTCCTCATCTTGAATGCTTGGCATATGCTGCTGGAAACAGGAGGCTGCTTCTCTGTGGGTTTCCAGGCTTGTAGAAGAAAGGGCCCTGAGGCCAGATGCTCGCCGCTTGTCCCTCCTCATGGCCAGTGCTCATGTGGCTCCAGCTCTGAGGATAGTGTCCTGAGAGTTCACACTTTTGTGTTGTTCTGCCGACTTGCCCACAGCAGTACTCACACTTGTGACTGGACAGGAAGGTAGGGAAGGAGGGTTCGTTTACAGAAAACAGTCACTCTAAAGCCATACAGAGAACAGAGAATAAGTATAGGTAGCTTTTCTGCTGAGAAGGGGCTGAGGAAGGGGGCAGCATTATCACTAGACTGTCTGAACAAGTTTTTTTCTTTCTTAATTTAGTATAAGAATGACATGTGTCTTCACCCAACTTTTGTTTTCTCCTGTGCCCAGAGGGGTTTCTGCGTATTTGCTCTTTTAGAACCTAGCTGTTTTCCCTGGGCATTGCCTACTGATCGAGTGACCTTGACTTTCTCCACAGATGTCTTCTGGCAAGAAGGAAGAGCCTCGGGAGCAGTCTACAGTGGGGAGGAGAAGCTCACGGAGCTGCTTGTGCAGGTGAAGATGCAGCTCTAGGCCTGGGTGCTGCTCTGTGTACTTGACCTCATTTTTCTCCTCCTCCTTGTAATTAAATAAACTTAGTTAAGAAAAAGCTGCTTGTTGAATAAAACCACAGAGGTTTAGAAATTTTCTCTTTACACAGACATTCATGAATATGCATAATATTGTTACCTCTTCAGTCTGTAACAAAAAGTAAAATGTTATTTATGTTTCTATGTTTTGGAGAATCGCTATGAAAAAGGCAGAGTACTAGAGAAGGTAGTCCTAGCATTTGAGCTTTTAATGGTAGGCCAGATTTGATTTGACAAGAAGACACAGCATAGGGTCATTGAGTCATAATTTCCTCAAATCACACAACCTGAGAGATGAGCAGTATTCTTACTTATACTTCATATTATTCTCATTCTTTGTTGACTTTAGGATGGTCCTTAGCTTCTTTCATTTCTAATAATTTTTTTCTTTTTAAAATTTATTCATGGTGCTGGAGATTGAACCTAGGGCCTTGTGCAAGCTAGGCAACTGCCCTACCACGAGCCATGTCCCTTGCCCCAGTCAGTTTTATTTATTTATTTTATATGTTTAGGTTTGGATTAAACCCAGGACCTCACACATTCTAGGCAAGTGCTCTAACACTGACCTAATCCCCAGCCCTAGATTCATCATAACCCTACTTCATCATATAAAGTTAGGATTTGACTGATGATCTCTAAGGCCTTTGTGTTTGATTACTGTAATTACAAAATTGCACACAATTTACTCAGTGTTACAGTTTTGCTTAGCTATATGTTGCCTATGCTGTAGTCTGTCTTCTATGCTTAAATCTTTCAGTTAGCTCTCCATCTGTCAGATGAAGCCTGGATCTCAAGCATCAGGGAATACACAAGCAGCTCCCTCCTGCTGTTTTAAACACTCCCGATACCTTCCCATGTAGACACTTACCTTCCATTTTTCTTTAATCAATGCACTTACTCTATTTCAATGTTTTCTTCCACATTTAATTCCTCCTGTTCTAGATGAACCTTACATCTCTCAAGGATCCACTCAATGAACACTTCCAGAGTGCTCAGGTGTTAGTTATGCCCTCCTTAGAGGCCCTCACATTGTGCATGTAAACCCAGTATTGTACTCAGTAATAACTGCAGCTTTGTGCCAGGTGCTCTACGAAATGCTTTACATGCGGTATTTTGTTTAATTATTGCTAGAGCTCTATAAAGTGTGTACGGTGATTTTCCCCCTTTGCATATGAGGAAAGTCAGTCTCAAGGAGTTATTTGACCTACACAGCTAAAAGTGATAGGCAAAGCTACGATTTCAAACTGCACCTGTTGGTGTCATAGTCTGTACATTTACTACATTTATAATTCTTCCCTTACCACATTATAAAATCATTTATGCATGTCTGTCTCCTCCGGTATAATTTGACCTTTAGTTGTAGAACATATCTTACCTTTTTCTCCAGCTCCTAACATTGGGTCCAATACTTTGAAACTTTTATTTATTGCATGATTTTTTGTCCTATAGAGTGCAATAATCTTATCTCACATTTTATACTTCTTTGCAGGCTTATGGAAATTTTGCATGGAGTAACCCACTACATCCAGATATATTCCCAGGGCTACGTAAGATTGAGGCAGAAATTGTGCGGATGACTTGTTCCCTGTTCAATGGAGGTCCAGATTCCTGTGGCTGTGTAAGTATACAAAAGTGACATATACTTAGCTTTGAAGATAATAGTTTATTAAAAATGTTTTATTATACAAGTAATGTATGGCTATTGTAGAAAGATCTAGATTAAGTGCAGTTTTAAAATGTTACTTGTAATTTAGTAATCCAGAATAGACACAGTACTTTTATTTATTTATTTTTATGTGGTGCCAGAGCCTCAGACGTGCTAGGCAAGCACTCTACCACTGAGCTACAACCCCAGCTCTGGTATATATTCTTTTAGACATTTTTTTCTCTTTACCTGTTTTAAAAATTTTTAAACCTACCTAGAGTTTCTAGCATGTTTAAAGAATATTCTAGATCCACCAAATGTAAATATTTTGCCAAATCTGTTCTCCACTGCTTTTGTTCCCTCCCTCTTTCTTTTCAAGCTTAGTCATTGACACACCTACCTACCACCCATTTATCTTAATTCTATTGAACCCTTTAATAGTCCTTTTTTTTTAAAAAAAAAAAAAGTGTTTTTGTATTTTTTTTTATACTTTTATTTTGTTTATGTGGTGCTGAGGATTGAATCTAGTGCCTAGGCAAGCTCTACCACTGAGCCATAACCCCAGCCCCAAGTAGTGTTTTTTTAATTACTATATTAGCATCATAAAAATCAGCATATTCTGGTATTCACTAGTTAACCAAAGTGGTATTCCTGGTATTTCTTTTCATAGCAAAATTCTGAAACTGTTAGGAACTGAACTAATCACAATACAGTGCAGGCCCTACTGAAGGGGTAATGACTTAGGGGACATGGTGACGTACTTGCACCAGGTGGGTATTCTTCTCACTATTAGACAATGAACTTTTTAAAGTGACCATAAGTTAAATATCCACAAAATAATTGACCTTTTCTAGTAAACTTAAAGATACATGTGCCTTATGACCTAGAAATTCTGCTACTCAGGATAGACTTTAGAAAAATTAGTGCACATGGGTATCAGGATATATGTAAATGAATGTTCATAGCAGCATTATTTGTGGTGGCAAAAACTGGAAGTAATTCAAATATCTCAGTTCATTGTAGTTTTTATTCATATTCACACTCAAATTACCCATTTTTGGCCAGTGGAAACATCTTCATTTTGGCTCTTGGGTCCTTTTCATGATTCAACTAACCAAGTAGCCTTTGAAAACTTCCTTGCAGACACAGAATCAGCTGTTTCTTCAAGGAGCTCTGGTTTAGTTACAGCTATGTAAAATATTTACATGGTTTCAGAGTCACATTTATAGAATATGACAGATTCTGGAAAAACTTGAACACAACCAAGAAGAAGAAAGAAATAGAAAGTACAAAAGAGAGGCTAAGACATAAGAGGGACAGAGAGAGAAGAGCCAGCACATGTGATTTGGCTGTTTGAGAACAGCCAGAGAAAACAGATGACCTGAAAGGGAGAACTTGAACAACTGATGTTCTCAGTAGCAACTCATGGGGGCTGTTTGGGTAGTTGAAAGATCCTCTATGAGCTGGAGAATTATTGGAGGTGGATGGTAAGTAGAGAGTTTTATTAATTCTCTCTTTAATCATGGCTAATCTGCTTAGTTGTTCCATTGGGCTTTTGAATTCACTTACTGTACTTTTCATTCTTTGAGAATTCTGCTCTTATTTTATGATATTGTTTTTTGCCATACTTGGGATTGAACCCAGGGCTTGTATATGCTAGGCAAGCACTCTTTCTCTGAGTCACATCTCCAGTCTTATTTATTTATTTATTGAGACAGGGTCTTGCTAAGTTGCCCAGGTTGACTTAAACCTGCCTTAGCCTTCTGAGTAGCTAGGAATATAGGCATGTGCTACTGTGCCCCATTTGTTTATTTTTGTTTCCTTGTTTTAAATCTGCTTGATTCTTTAAAGTTCCTTTCCTTGGTTTATAGATTATTTGTTTAAATATGTTGCACATGCATACTTTATGTTCTGCGTGATGATTTTTGTATCCATGAGCCTTACCTGTCTTACTCTGCTCCTTTTCACTTTTTATTTCCTTTTATCCATGATTGCTCCCCTCTGTCCATTTGAATCACTCATTTTCCTGGGAACTTCACCTATAGGGATTCTTTGAGCCTAGATTGAAGTTAGTTCTTGCAGAGAACATTTTGAGTTACTTTTGCCAGTTGCTGGGAGGTTACTGAGTATTGTACAGTTCTCAGGTTGGAAATAATTTTGTAGCATGGAGGTCATGTCAGTTCAGACCACAGACTCACATAAAGCTGTCTTGTCTCAAATTCTAGAGTCTTTTTCTTTCCCTTAGTGTGAGATTGAGAAAGGCAACATCCTTTTGTTCTAGAGGAGTTTGTTTCTCTTGCACCTAAGAGTGTGTGGGTCTTCAGCCATCTTCTGTTAGAGCCCTCCTTGGACAGGCCTTCAGATTAGCTCCTGGTCCACAAGCTGTTCATTTGTCTCCTGGGGTTGGTTCCTCCTTAAGAAAAGAGCTAGTTTGGGCAGTCACTTTGTCTTGCAGGATTGTGTATTTCACTTTGTTTTGGAGCTTAGTATATTTCTTTATGTTAACTCAGTGATGGGTGTAATTTTTTTTTTAGGTGTAGATAGATATAGTACCTTTATTTTATTTATTTTTATGTGGTTCTGAGAATTGAACCAGTACCTCATGTGTGCTAGGCAGGAGCTCTAGGTATAGATAGATACAGTACCTTTATTTTATTTATTTTTATGTGGTTCTGAGAATTGAACCAGTACCTCATGTGTGCTAGGCAGGAGCTCTATCACTGAGCTACAACCCCAGTCCTGGATGTAAAAAAATTTTTTAAATGTTTTATCCGCCTTTTTACTTATTTCAGTTAGAAAAATTGCTCAGGGTATTAATCTGTGTTGCTGGAAATTCCATAATTCCCTCCCCACACACACGTGACAGGTCTTTGTATATTTGAAAGCCTCTTTCTTTCTGAATCTTGTCTTTCACATCTTTTCTAAGTGGCCTGGGTATTTGTATTATTTCATGGGTTAACAGCCATTGCAGTCCTTCTCTGAATGCCCTTGGCTATCTCTGGTCAGATGAGCATGCTCTCTAAGTGGAAGGTGGCATTGATCTTTCAGTCTCTCTTTTTAAAATTTGGGTTCACTAAATTTATCTCAAACTTTTATCTCTAAATCAGTAGTTTTATCTTTATTCTCAGTAGAGTTTGTTCTGTTTCTTGCTGTTCCTAATGAATTTATTATTTCTGTATCGGTGCCAATTGCTACTTCTGTTTTTTAGGTCTGTAGTTTCATTGCTCAGTCTTTGAACTCTGGTTTTCTTGAATTGCAATCCTGTGGTAGTGTCCTAGAGTAAGAGGCAGCCATAAGGGATTGCCTTCTGTACCTTGGCTTGTTCCTTGAGTAGAGCTTTTATTTTGCATACTGCATACTATCCCACCTCCCCCGTTTCATAGGTTGCACAGTTGCTGTTTCTTCATCTTGGCTCATCCTGGGGTGACTCTCTTCAGTCTGTTCTGACACACACTAGATGACTTCTTGTCTGCCACTATTTGGTTGGTGGCAGGACTCAGCTAAAGCTTTATTCTTTCTGTTAGAATTTCTAGTCTGTATTTCTGAGATTATGTTATTGTTCTTTCTGGCCATTTGGAAAAGAGCAACTTGCTTTGAGCTTTGATTATTGCTTTAATCTCCCCTGAATCCCAAGAGTCAGGCCTGGTGTTCTGTCTCTCCCCAGTTCACTCATTTCTCCTGAGCAACCATGTCCAGTATTCACTGATCAGAAGAGAGGGAAGGTCAGGAAGCTTTCTCCATTTGTTTCTCTGAAGGTTTTTATAGGCTGTTAATGAGAATTCTCCAGATTTTCTTAACTGCCTAGTACATTTTCCTTGCAGATTACGAACTATGTTTTGCTATGTAACTCTTTTAATGCTGTGCGTGTTTCTCTCTCTCTCTCTCTCTCTCATTCACTCACTCTTTTTTTTTTCTTCTTTGCTTCCTATTTTATATGTTAAGGGGAGAGGAAACTCGGTGAAGTAATTTCAATTTTCCATTTTAATCCAGAAATCCAACCCTAGGAGCTTTTTGTATTGTGACAATTAAACTAAGTCTCTCCCATCATGATCTTTTCTGGTGACTGGAGTAGAGACCAGGGGATAGTCTGATTCCCAATCTCTTCTAGTACTTGGACTTCTATAAAATAACTAATTAGCTCCGGCATTATCTGAGTGTCTCTCTCACCCCCAGCTCTTCCTGTCTCCTGTTTCCCTCTCTCCTCCCTTAGTCTCTGCTCTTATTTCTGTTTCTTTCTCTTTATTTTGCTCTTTCTTTCTCTTGAGGAGTCGCTTTTGGTGAAGGAAGAGTTTAGTGTTGAGAAGTAAGAAGCAAGTGAAGGCCAAATGACTGGGCCATCTTTAGACTATTCCTAAGGGTCTTTTACTCTTCTCATTCTTAATTTTTCAACCTTGAAACTTTCCTTTTATTAACTGTGTTTGCCTCAGCTACTGTGTATGAGAGGTGACTCCATACATTGAAGAAATCTGGTTGTCATGTGGAACATTGCTGGCTTATACAAATACATCAGGACCAACTGCGTCTGAAAGAAAATATCTTGTTTTCTTAATCTATACGTTAGAGTGAGAGTTTTTATACATGCTGAAAGAAGTTGAATAACATAACAAGTACTTAACTGGCACCTCCATTTTCTTACCTCACAATTAAATATCTGTTAGATAGAAGTGGGAGAGTAACAATATATATATATATATTTTTTTTATTGGTTGTTCAAAACATTACAAAGATTGGGCTGGGGATGTGGCTCAAGCGGTAGCGCGCTCACCTGGTGTGCGTGCGACCCGGGTTCGATCCTCAGCAGCACATACAAACAAAGATGTTGTGTCCGCCGATAACTGAAAAATAAATATTACCAAAAAAAAAAAAAAAAACCTCTCTCCCTCTCTCTTTAAAAAAAAAAAAGTAACAATATTTTTAAAAGCAGAATTTAGGAATCAGAAGTAAAAATTTAGAAGTAGGATTTAGGCATTCTGCTTTCACAGTACACTCGTGCTTGCCCAACAAAGTAATGATGTTGATTTGATTAGTTATTGGTCAAAAAACAGGACACAGGAAGTGGGTGAATCATAATTTGAAAATGTTTTTTGCTTCGGTTATTACCAAACCTTAGGAACCTGAGATTGCTGGAGATTGGCTTTGCTGGCACTTCCCTGACTTTCTTCACAGCTGGCTGGCTCCTCACATGAGATTCTGAGATTTTGTGCTAGGCCACAGGATGGCCTGCTGATGTGTAGAGCTGGTCTCAACTCTGAGCACTTTGTCTTCTCTCGCATGGAAATGCAGAGACCTACAAACAAGTGTCCCATGCCCGTTCTGCATGTGTTATTCTGCGGATGAATCTCACATGAAGGCTTCCTGAGTCAAAAAATGGCTTAACTTTTCTGAGTTAGTTTTCATATAACCCCTGGTCACTAGGATTCTGTATACAATGGTATTTTTGTCCTGTATATGGATGGATATTAGGAAATAATCACCCTTTCTCTTTCCATCTTGTATTAAGCTACACTAAATATCAAAACATAGATGGGCTACTACTCACCATCAGATGCTAACATAAGACATTGAATGAATTGTTAGGGACTCAGTTTTCTTACCTTTGAAAAGAAAAACTGGAGATGGTATGAATTTTCAGAGATGGTAAATCTAAGAAGATATTCTGCTAGCTAAGTGCTGTAGTCTTTTGTTTTTTTGGGAATTATTCATTCTCAGATATTTTTAGAAGATAGCCAAGTGGCTGTGATATGCCTGTGCTGGTCACAGTTTACGGAGATCAAGTCAGGCATCAAGAAATGTCAGGAAGAAAAGGAAGGAACCACCCCTAGACCAACCAAAGCAGCTGTGTCCCCATGTCCAGCACCTGGTCCCTCTGCCATCGCCACTGTGCCCAGGAGACAGGCTGAAGGAGATGTTAAAGGAGATGAAGCCGAGGTGAAGGATGAACCATAGAGAAGATCTGCAGGGTTGTCTGCCAAACCTGCACCTCCTGAGCCAGAGCCCAAGCCTAAAGAGACCCCTGCAGAGAAGGGAGAGAAAGTACCCACAGGGAAAAAGGGAAGAGTGACGCCGGCAAGGACGCGAATAACCCTGCAGAAAGTGGAGATGCTTTGATAACTGTCTATTTCGGGTGACTGTTCAGTTTGAAATACTATTTTTATCAAGTTTTATAAAAATACAGAATTTTGGTTTACTTTTTTTTTTTAAGCTATGTTGTTAGCACATAGAACATGTCATTGTGGTTTTGGGGAAAGGAGCATACGTCACTAGTAGAATGTCTCCAAAGCTGGATTGCTGTGGGGGAAAACATCTTTCCCTGATAATTTTAAAAGACTTGCCCCTGGCTCCCAGGAGGAGGGACTCCCTGATGTTGGCACACAGAGCCTTGGCACAAAGCCTTGTGGTATGGAAAACTCAAATTCATCTTTATATCCTTGTCTCCCTCTCTGCCTCATACTTGTGAATGGGATAAAATGCACTATCCTCTCTGAATTAATGCAGAAAAATAAGTGGATTGTAAACAGGGTGAATCTGGGCAGATACGTGTTTCTCCAGACAGTGCTAAGCACTCACTTATTTAGAGTTTTCTTTCTTTTTCTGAAGCAAGATTAGGCTTTGCAACATAGCCAGTGTTCCTTCTGGAAGACAGAGCAGTGTCTGCCCTGTAGTAAGGACCCAAATCCTTATCTGTTTCTGCACCAAACAGTGTCAGGATTAGGGCAGGTAGTACATTTTGATATCTGTCCCTAACTCCCCCTGTTGATGGCTTCTTTTCTTTATTATAGGTGACCTCGGGGGGAACAGAAAGTATCCTAATGGCCTGCAAAGCTTATCGGGACCTGGCCTTAGAGAAAGGGATCAAAACTCCAGAAATGTATGTATCTGCTTCCTCTCTGAGATTGTCCCTGTTGAGTGCTGCTGTTTGTCTGCTGGTGGCCCATTTCCTGCTGCCTCTCTTCTTCTAACAATCCAGTCTCCTCTCCCTCTCTCCTGGCTCCTCTCCCCGTCCTTTCACGTTCAACAAAATTCTGTTACTGTTACATACCGTTCCCACTCCTGCAAGTTTGTGTGCGATATGTATTACGAGCAAGAATGACATCCTGTTTCCAAAAGTGACAGAGTTGATTCCTGTGGTTTAAATCCTATGATTTTTAAGTTTTCTGAAGCCTAAGGAAAACTGTCTACTTATCTTAGTTCAGTGGAAGTTTCTCAAATGTTTCAGGCTGGATGTATTAGGGTGCTCCCTAGAAAAAATTCAATCTGAGGGTTATTCTGGAAGGAAAAATTATTACTCTTTGAGATTTACTCATGTATCTACCTGTGAACATAATTTTCGTGTTTAGTTATATATATATTTTTTTTCTATAGACTGTCTCCTACAGTCTAATTATTCCTCACTGTTTGGGTTAATGTGTTTTCTGTAAGTGGCAGTGACGAAGGAGTTTCTGTTACACGTGATCTTAGAATGTGACTCATACTTAGCCTAAGAGAATAAATCAGGCTGCCATTCTTGCTTCATGTGTAAGTCTTTGGTGCTTTATACTTACCATAATAAGAGTTTTCTGTCTTAAAGGGAACAGAGCAGTTGTGAGGATGAGTGAGGAAAGTCAGAGAGCAAGTGTGTCTATGCACAGCTCCTCTTGCAACACTGTTTGACATGCTGCTTCCAAGAGTGAAGGAGAAGTAGAGATTTTAGTTTCTCATAGGCTCATGATCTTTCAGAGTTGGGAGGGACAGTTGACCTGGTGTATCCCTGCCAGGAACCCTGTGTCCCTGAGGGAGACACCTCAGGCACCTCAAGGAGAAGCTGCTTCTCCTTGAGGTGCCTTAGCATAGCCAGCCTTTAGAATGCTCCGCCTTGTCCTGCTCTTATTTAAGCCCCTTGAATTCCTCCTGCCATGCCTAATTTGTGCTTTGATTCTCTCCCTTTGGATTTACTTCTGAGTTCTTTCTTTGGCCAGAAGGATTTCCTAACTAAATAGTGGGGAGAAGGTTTCTACAGAAAATGATCAGACTTCTTTTTGTTTACACTTAGAAAACAATGTGAATACTTCCAGTGATTTGAGGAAAAAATAATCAGAAGTTTACTTCTGATGAGTTAGTTGGCTGCTAACTGGGCCCTCTCTTGAACCCTGTCATGTCTGAGTTTCATTATTCTCCTTTCCCCCGACCTCTAGTGTGGCTCCCCAAAGTGCCCATGCCGCCTTTGACAAAGCTGCCAGTTATTTTGGGATGAAGATTGTGCGGGTTGGCCTGAATAAGATGATGGAGGTGGACGTGCGGGTGAGTGCTCTGGAGGCATGGGGGCAGGATGTGCACCACTTTCCTTCCCAGTCACACACAGACAGCCCCTCTGTCGCAGAGTACCAGCAGCTGTCCCTGACCGTGGTGATGGACTGTGCTTCCATCTTTTCCTAGATCTGTTAATCCTAGAATATGACCAAGCCCCTAGGTTGGGACCTTAAAGACTTGTATTTTGCTTTCAGCACCTTCACTTTATTTTCCTTTCTCTCAATTTTACTTCTAACATGAAGTCAATGTGAATGAGCCACTCCAAGACTCAGCTGTGGTTTTGATTGGCCTGAATTAGTGCCATTGTCATTCCTAGTAGTAATTGTTTTTAAGCTTCACCTGTCAGAATCACACTTGAGAACCCTGCGAGAGTCCAAGGGGTTGTGGAAGTTGCTTTATTATTGTAGTCCACAGATGAGGAAATAGACTGTGAGGTTAAATGATTTACTATTGCTTAGTACATTGTGGGGCTGGGACTCTTTGCCTCTTACGTCGGTATTTCTTTTCCCTTCTTATCTTGTGCTCTGGACAGTTCCCTGAATAGCCCTCTCTGTCCCCCATGGTGGAAGGAAGTCTTTCCTCAGGCCGCAGCAGTGGAGGGGACACTGGTGCAAAACACTAAGCTGTGGCCCAGATTGCACCACAGCAGAAGAGAAGAGTAATTGTAGATCACTCTTTTTGCAGAAACATAGATTCCCATGTTTCTTGAAACTTTAAATCCCTAGGCAATGAGAAGAGCCATCTCCAGGAACACTGCTATGCTGGTCTGCTCTGCTCCACAGTTTCCTCATGGTGTGATAGATCCTATCTCCGAAGTGGCCAAGGTGATGAGATAATTGAGCTAATACGGTGGTCAGACTGATATTTTAAAATAGAATCAAATGGAGGGTTGGGGATGTAGCAGAGTGGAAGAGGACTTGCCTAGATGTGGGGCCCTGGGTCCAATCCCCAGTACTACAAGGAAAAAAGAAAAAAGAAAAGCAGATGATAAAAAAATAGAATCTAATGGTACAATACTTATCGGACAGAAGTGGTTTTGATTTTAGGTTTAAGCACAGTGGTGATGAATTGCTCTTATCAGCCCCTAGGGTAAGCCCTGCAGTCCTGTTTGGGACCTCTGAAAGTCATTAGTTTATGCTTTGGGGAGTGTAATTAATACATGACCAAGGTGTCTCTTTAAAACTAGATATTCTGAAATAGTGTTGCCTTTTAGATTTAGATCAGGATGTAATCTGCATTTAGAAACATGGACACCATCGACTGAAGGCTAAATACAATTGAAAGATAACTGTGTTAGAAATATAAAAAATAGCCAGGTTTGATCACAGGGGAGATATGGTACAGGATGGCTGTGCCTTCATAGCCCACCTTTCCACCCATGTCCTACAAAGTTTTTATTATAGGGTTATAATGAAATTCTCTGATGTTCTTTGTTTTTTGGAACCAGCTGGCTGTCAAGTACAAAATACCTCTTCATGTAGATGCGTGTCTGGGAGGCTTTCTCATCGTCTTTATGGAGAAAGCAGGATACCCACTGGAGAAACCATTTGATTTCCGAGTGAAAGGTGTGACCAGCATTTCAGCTGATACCCACAAGGTGAGTTAGGGAGGAAATCAAATACTGACAGTTGGTTATTTTGACTGTTATCTATAAAATAAATTGGCTAATGCATTAGTTTGTCCTTTAAGCATAAAATTAAATCTGGCTCTTTGCTCTCATCTCGTCAACCATTCAGGTGATGGGATTGTAGTGGTACAGGTGGAAAGCCATAGTGGAAAGGATCTGATGTCTTTGCCTCACAGTGACTAAGAGACCTTCCCTGTCACTCACTGCATGTAACCAGGGCATGCCAGCTCAGTGACCATTGTAACAGGGTTCGCTGAAGCTTTGAGGCTGCTTGTGTTGGTGGAGTTGGTGAGTGTTGATCCTGGAGTTCCTTAGCAGGTGGCTGTTGATGCTACAGCTCCTGTGCTGGGGCCCTGGACTGAGTACTGTGCATGACTGGGATGCACTGATGGGAGAATCCTTGGGGAAGAGGGTGCCTGTGTGCTCAGGTATTTAGCTTATGATGTTTGAAATGCCTGTGCCTGTGCTGTTGGTGAGCCAAGGTGAAGTTGAGATCAGCTGGCCATTCTTGACAGTGTATCCAGATGTAGGAGTATTCAGCCTCAGGAAGCTGAACCTTGTTGAGAGTGCATGTTCAGAGCTTGTTTTAAATTAAGAAGATTTAATAACATAGGGAGATTTGTTTTTCAAACTCTAAATGATCTGCAGTCAGTTTTCAATCAAGATCTGTCTTGCCTTACCACACCAGCTGCTTCTGGGCCCCTGCATCTTCACCATGCATTTTTGGGTGGGTCTGGGGATGAAATTGGTTCCATATTATCTTCAGTAAGGGTTAATTAGGAGGGCACATTTTCTATTAGGAAACCAGTTACACAGTGTATGTCATGCTGCATTAAGTACCTTTTCGATTCTGAGCACCACAATGTTCTTAAAAAGAAATATAATATTAAGCAAAAAAGGATGGGAAAGTGGTCAGATTGTGATTTTAGTTGCTCTGAGTGACTTCATGCTTTCCTGGTTTCCAGTAGAAATTTATCCTTGTTTCCATCCTGATGTATCATCCAGAGAAAGTTTTTAAATAAGGAAAACCCCATGCTAGGCTGGAGAGGAAACCCATCAACTGAGCGAGGCACCATTCTTCCCTGGCCTCAGTTCCTCACCCCTCACTCACAGAGAGAATCTGAACTCCACCCATTAAGTTCCTTCTGCCTTCAACACTCTAAGTGTGAACCCTTAGTGTGAGTGCCGAACATCGCCGTGCCTGGTTCTCAGGGCCAGTGCTGCTGGGCAGAGCCACTCTAACATGTCACTTTCTCTCCTCAGTACGGCTACGCCCCCAAAGGCTCGTCAGTGTTGTTGTACAGTGACAAGAAGTACAGGAGCTACCAGTTCTTCATTGGCACAGATTGGCAGGGTGGCATCTATGCTTCCCCAAGCATCGCTGGCTCACGGCCTGGTGGCATCATTGCGGCCTGTTGGGCGGCCCTGATGCACTTCGGTGAGAACGGCTATGTTGAAGCTACCAAACAGATCATCAAAACCGCTCGCTTCCTCAAGTCAGAGTATGTGTGGAGGACGGGGACTCTACCTTGCCTCTTGCTCTTTCTGCTAGTTGGCTTAAGGCATCTGCCTGGCCATGCCCCCATAGCCTGACTCCTTTGACATCTCCTGGGAGATCTGGGTAGAAGGACAGTAGCTCAGGTGTCAGTGCTGGCGGGAGGAGATGCTTCCCTTCTCTGCTGTGACTTGGGAGTAGGTAGAGGGATAGAAGCCAGTGGTTCTGATTCTTTAGGTCTAGATGGAGTTTGGATTTGGGATTTGTAGTGTTCTGCCTGTGATTCTGGTCTTCTAAGAAACACTGATCCCAGCCTAGCTGCTTTAGTGTAGAAGATGAGAAGACCAAAGCCCCAGAAGGTAGACTGTGTTATAGGGAAGGCTTTGGATGATTGAGAGATGATAGCCAAAGGATGTATGTGGCTGAATTTCCTTTTTGTTTGCTTATTTTCAGACTGGAGAATATCAAAGGCATCTTCGTTTTTGGAAATCCTCAGCTGTCAGTCATTGCTCTGGGCTCTCATGATTTTGACATCTACCGACTGTCTAATTTGATGACTGCCAAGGGGTGGAACTTGAACCAGTTGCAGTTCCCACCCAGGTATGCTTGAAGAAGCCTTTTTTCCCTCCTTCACTCCATGGCCTTTGAAGAACTTGGGTAGCAAGGTAACCTGATGCACAGTTTGACTGCTAGACCCTAGCATTTTCTTGGTGAGGTCATTATCTGTAGGACTTCTGTCTCACCACATGCAATTTAATTAGGCATTAAGAGATTTGCTGTCGATTTTAGCAGAATCAGGTAGCAGACATCTGAGACAAGTGGTCAGCTGTGAGAACCACCCCCCACTCTCTCTCAAGTCACTATACTTTCTGATCTCTTTTATATACAGTCATGAGATTGCTAATAAAATACTTGTGGCCTGGTAATATTTACCTCACAACCTTCTAGAAAGGTCTCTGATCATCCTGGCCTGCCCCTGTGTTCTTCGTATGCTTTTCTAACCTGTCTTTCACAATACCCTTAGGTCCTTTGCTCCAGCTGAATGAGCCTGCTCAGTGTCCTTTACGTAGAGCCTGCCTTTCGTGGATGGCTGCCATTGCCAGCCCTATCTCCTTTTTTTTTCTTCTGGTACTGGAAATTGAACCGAGGGCCTCTCAAAGGCTGGGCAAGTGCTCTACCACTGAGCCATACCCAGCCTTTTACTGTTCATAATTCTGCCCTTATCCTCCCTTCAGGGTGAAAGAGTTTCCTCATTGCCCTGGAGTCCTTTGAGACCCAAGCCACATGGTCCTTTCCCTATGAAGGCTTTTCATCTAAAATAAAGCATCCCACTGGTGGTCCTGGGGTTGGAGGAATCATGATGGACAGCTTGAAGGGAGGGGTGGCACAGGACAAGCAGCTGTGTTCATTCTCTTAGGATGGTTCTTGACTCTGCCAAGAAGCCCTGATGCCAGCCTATGCTCGACAAACCAAGGATTTGAAAGCCCTGACCCATAGGACTGGGAACAATGGGAAGAGGCAACCAGTCAATTCCTGTATTGGGAAATGCTTTATTTTAGAGCATATTTTTCTTTTTTCAAGGTTTATCTCTCTCTCTCTTTTTCTCTTCCCATAGTATTCATTTCTGCATCACATTAGTACATACCCGGAAGCGAGTAGCAATCCAGTTCCTAAAGGACGTCCGAGAATCTGTCACCCAAATCATGAAGAATCCTAAAGCCAAGACCACGGGAATGGTGAGGACACATGGAGATTTTTTTCCCTCCTTGGAAGGTTTTGGTGTTGGTGTGGGGGTCTGAAAGAATCAGACACTTGGGAGTGTGTTCCTGTCTCTGTCCCTTTTCACAAACTTCCCTCCTTGTTAGTTAATCGTTGTGGATGATCTCTCCCTGCCCATTCCCAGTGTTGTCTGGGAGTCTCAACTGACATATATTACATATAAAGCTTCTATAACTGTGGATTAGAAAGTGTTGTACAAAAGCAGGTGAAAACAGTGTCCATTTGAAAAAATAATTTGACACAGAAAGTCAACAGACACATTTTCTCTGGAGTTTTTTTAACAGCAAATCCTGTAGAATAGTTCCTTTATGCAGAAAGGCAGACGGGAAAATACCTTTGCATAGTTCACTGTGCCAGCTGTTTATCTGATAGAATGAACCTGAGTCAGGAAGGTCAGTGGGTGCACATGGAGAGCTAGGACTCGGGGAGCAGGGATCATAACCACAGTTTCATTTTTGTTTCTTATTCGTCACCACTAATAACGTATCCTTGATTGGATTTATAGGGTGCCATTTACGGCATGGCCCAGGCAACTGTTGACAGGAATCTGGTTGTGGAATTGTCCTCAGTCTTCTTGGACAGCCTGTATAGTACGGACGCTGTGACCAAGGGCAGCCAAATGAATGGTTCTCCAAAACCCCGCTGAGCACGGACCCTTTCCAGTCCCAAGGAGCATCTGGTCTTTAGAAGGTTCTCGGGGGATGGAACAGGCTGCGTGCAACTTTGACATTTGTTCCTGCTGCATAGAGCACCACGAGGTAGACCACGAGACAGCTTACGCCTCAGGATGTTGGTTCCTCTTGTTACTTTTTAATGATTTTTTAATTTGAAGACCCCAGAGGATTCTACTGCATAATGATTCTTCCTTTGTCATAAATGTTACCCTAGGAATTGTTTTAACTTTTTCCTTCTCTAACTTCTCAGCTTTCGTCTTTGCTCAGTTCTTATGTGGTGGCTCTGGCCTGTCTTGATTCTATAGGGAAGCTGTAAGATAGCAAAAGGGTTTCCTTGTTACCTAGGTAGATGTTTTGGCTAGCTAGGCAGCACAGAGTATGGAACAGGTATTTCCTTGGGTGGATGTTAGGTACATTCTAGGTAGGAGTCTCTCGCAGCCCTCTGCTCAAGAGTATTTCAGTTATCTTTCAAAATCTCTTTCATTGCAGCTTGTTCTGTTTTTCCAGGACACAGATTGGCCAGGTTGCTGTTCCCTGTTGTGCAGCACTGGAGTGGTTGACCACATCTGCTCCATTGCCCATGGCAGGGTATGGAATGCTCCATTGTCCTCTTGTGTGCTGACAGGCCCTATGAAATGTTGGTTGTCGTCGCCATCTTTGGAGATGCTTATTTGAAATGATGTTTGTTACTGTTTCCCTAGAGTACGAAGAGAATGGTTTCCAGAGCATCTAGGGCTTTCTGGTTGTGGTGCTGCCTCCCTGCGTTGGCAATGGCCAGAGTATACTTGAGTCCTTTCGGTGATGAGCAAAAACCAAATGGTTTTCTATACTTCCCTGAATATCAACATAGGTGAGCATCCAGGTTCCAATATGGGTCACCAAAGTTAGTGGTGGTTCTGCCTCGCACTAAGGGATTCTGTCTGCTGAAGGAAAGCTCAGAGCACCTCCACAAGTTGCCTTGACTTACCCTAGGTGGGTGTGGAAGGGCGTGGAGAACATTTCCTCTCTCCACATCTTCTTGCCTCTTCCTCTTTGATTTACTTTCCAAAGGTACTAGGCAATTTAGCCTCAGGTACTGGATGCTCCGCAGCCCTGGCTAAAAGGGAGCAACAGGGGAACAACAAACATTTTGGAATAGGAATGTACGACTTCCAGCAGCCATTGTAGTCTAGGGCCTGGATTCCTCCAGGAGACTAGTTGCTCAGGGTGTGCAGGGGGAAAGAGCCAATCCTGCGCTCACTTCCTTCTTTTCTCCCTTTTTTGGGGCCCTGATCTAGGTTGAGACACTGTCCTTCTCTAGTGACATTATACCATGTGCCTTTCTCCCCAGCAGTGAGCTCTTCCTGACCCAGTCCTAGGGGAAGTAGACCAGTCTTAGAAGTCCTTGTTCTGCTGGCAAGAACTTAGGAACAAGTCCAGAGCAACTTCACTCTGTTCCCTCCCCTTCTCAGGGACTTGTGCCTTCCAGGCTGCTGTCCTCAAGCTGCCCTCGAGTTCCTTAGCATGTCTGTCACAGGTGTTCTTTAGCACTGTACTTTTCACCCAGTAACTGTGACAAGCTGGCCACATCATTGCAGGGCTGATCGTGTGAGTGTATGCTCACGTGCTTGCTTCCCTCCTGTTTGCTCTGCAGTGCGTTGTGGGGTTCAAGAGCGGTTGATGTACCTTTGTGTGTCAGGAAGAGGCTGAGATCTTTAGGACATGGGAGTCACACACTTCCTCCTACTTGCTGAACTGGTGGGCACTTCCTTGAGAGAGTAGCTGTGGTTGGAGCCAAGAATTGTCCCAGGCCTCCAGGCATCATGTTGGAGGTGGTCCAGGGACTCGGGGCCACCCAACAAGCTGCACCATGGCTTGCTAGCTGCTAAAAAGGAGAAGCATATGCCCTTTCTGTTTCCCCAGGACCAGACCCTGAGCCATTCACTTCCTCTGTACTGTGACAGCACTGGTGCTGGAGGCGGTGGTGGTTTTCAAAGGGACCGACTGTAACCACTTTAACTTATGATTAAGAGCCTTAGTTTGACTTAACACTTGTGTAGGCTTTCATTTTGTGTAGATTTGTGTGTGTGGGGTGTGTGTGTGTGTGTGTGTGTGTGTGTGTGTGCACATAATTCCTAGTATGTGGCTCAGGTGAGTAGGGTATCTATTAATGGTATCATGTTGCTAACAGATGTCACTTTGGCTTCTGCAAAAACTATACTGTCTTGTTTCTGCATTAGAAGTAAGTAGTCCTGTGAAAATACTGCCACGTCACTTTTAATATTACCAGTTTTATACTTGGAAAATGGTACTTGCCTCTTTTAAATCTTTTTTGTCTTCTCTAACCTCTCCCCTCTTCAAAAATACGCTCCCTTCCTAATTGCAGCAATAATCTCTTTAAAAGAAATTAAACAATTAAATGTCCCACTGTGGATGGTTACATTCATTTATTTACTGGGGTGCACACAAACCAGATCATCCATTCCCTGATGGCAGCGCTCCAATGGGCTGTGGTGAGGGATCGCCCCCTGGTGGTGAATCGTCATGTGGCTGCTAATTGGCAGAGCCAAGGGACACAAGCTAGCAGCAGTCCGGCTGGTGTCTAGGAGCTTCAGTAGGTAGCTGATTGGTCTCTCTACACCAGAACTGGTAGGCACACCTGTTCTGGGAGCCCTGGAGGACAGGACATCAGTTCCCCAGGACCAGTGCTATCTTCTGTTTCCTGCCATCTTCATCTACTCTGCTTGCCATGTACCAAGGAATAAGCCACCTGGATGGTCTTCGGCCAGCTGGGCCACACAGCTCTATCTGACCAAAGGACATGTCAAGGCTCTGAGCCTGGCATTTGGTCTTGGGGCTGAGAGAGCTCTGGTGATCTTCACATGTCACTACTGGGCATCTTGTTCCATTCTGAAAGAGGAAGAGGAGGCTTCCCAAGGGCTGGTCAGGATTTAAGGCTGTCTTCAGGTAGCCTAGCTTTCCATTCTGGTTTTCATCCCATTCAGACTTTTCCAGAATGAAGGTAAGGAGTGCTGGCTTTGTTGTAGCTACTGTCAAATGGCCTGGTCTCCTGAGCCGCATATAAACCCTAAGGAGAGGCCAGGCTGTGCTTGCAGCCGGGGCCTGGCCCATCTAACAGGTAGTGACTGGGAGGCCTGGCACTGCCTCTGCAGCTCTAGACCCCTTTGCCTTCTCTGTAGGGTTCTTGGAGGCACCAAGCAGCTTCTAGCTGGTCCCAACAGTGACAGAAATAATGACAGGCCATAGCCTAGGCGGGCAGAAGGCTTTAATAGCCCTTTTTTGACTTGGGGTTTTAATGGCCTTAGTTTTCACTTGTGCTTTTGTCCTTGACATCATCTTTTCTCTCCTTAATATCCCCTCTTATTTTTAATTATTGGGATTAGTTTTAGAATAAACATGTGTTTCTGAAAAGTGTTGCCTGTGTCTTTGTCCCACACAAAGTTTCCTAATACAAATGGAGGGCTGCATGGGTGTCAATTTTTTGACTCTTGATCCATGATAAAAGCAGAGGCACAGTCCACAACTCCATGTCTGGTGTCTTCTGTCCCGTAATCCTCTGACATCAGATATAAGAGACCACTGTCTGAATCTTGCTGGTCTTGATGTTAAGCATTGCAGAGAAATCACCATCCACATGGGTCTTGATTGTCTTTTACAGCATGTAGGCTAGGAAAGGGTCCTGCTAGCCCTCTTTAGACAGTAAGCTTATTTCTCAGCCACCGACCTCTGCCTCTTTTATGGTCCTGGGGTTTGACTCATCTTGACTGCCTGAGTTGTGATCTTGCAGGATGCCTGCTCCTAATGACTCTGGCATTTGCCAGGCATCTCAGGGCCCAGGCAGTGCTTCAGGTTGGCACCACAGGTGAGCGATCCTGGGAGAGAGCTTCCCTGTCTCACAGCACATGCAAGGTGGGGGTCTATGTGGCATGCACACTGGGGTGAAGGTGAGTCTGCTCTGACTGTCCCCTTCCCAGTCATGGTACATCTGCAGACTATTCTGTCCTGGAGTTACTACTGGGGACCAGTCCTGTGCAAATCAGCCCTTAACTGACTCCTAAACCACAGCTCATTTCCTGTCTTATAGAATAAAAGCAGGTGAGCCCTGAGACGTTGGCTAAGATTTCAAGAAATGCAAAGGTCATCAGGATTAGGAGCTCGCCTTTGGTGTTACAGGTCAGTATATGAGGTTAAAACAGCCAGTATACACACAGAGAAGGAAGGGACTTCTTAGGAGGAACTGACTAGAGATCAGCAAGTCCCAAGATCTGTGGTTGGCAAGCTGGAGCCCCAGGAGACCTGAGGTGCAGCCTCAGTCCAGAGGCCAGCAGGCTCGAGACCCATGGAGCAAGGACTGTTCAGTTTGAATCTGAAAGCAGGAAAAGACCAATGGCCCATCTCAAGGCAGACAGGCAAGTGTTCTCTGTTTGGAAGTGGGCCAGCCCTTTTGCTCTATGTCAGCCTTCTGCCTTAGGGAGGGCACTCTGCTGTACTCAATACCAACACATGAATCTCACCCAAAACATCAACACTGACACACCCAGAATAATAATTGACCCAAGGTCTGGGCACCCCATGGCCCAGCCAAGTTGACACATAAAATTAGTCATGACTGCAAGAAGAAGACAGCATCGTCCCAGACGGTCTAGATGGAGGTCCTATGCCCTATTCATCTTTACCTGTGTTCATGATGCCCCCTTAGCCATCTCTGCCTCTCAAGAACCCTCCTTGGGTCTTTGACTCAGAATCATCCTTGTCACCATTAGTCACTGCTCATTTTTTATCCTGACATTTAGCCTTAACCTAGTTTTCCTCTGCCTAGTCCATAATCTTCCTGATTGAGTCCCCTACGTGATAATGAACCTGAAGTTGCCTGGTGTGTGCAAAGCCCTGGTTCCATCCTCAGTAGGACCACATGATGCATTAGATTTTATTAGAAGAAGTAAAACACATGTTTCCTAAGATAGGATTTTATTTCACCCTGTGTCACAACTGCTTGGGAAACGGATTTGGGATCAAGACACATCCTGGGAAGAAAATCACTATTGTTGCTGGGAACCTGCCAGGAAAGGAAGGGCTCACTCTAATGTAACAGCCCAAGGATGAAGAGTGGCAGAGGGGAAGGGGCTCAGTTCCTGGTGTTGACAGTGACGCTGCCATCTTCCCACAACATGGACTCCGCCCCTACATGGAGGCAAGAAGGGTGGACACAGGAGAGCTGATTTCAGCAGTCTCAGGGACCAAGGACTCCCTACCTGGATTCCCAGTTCAGTCACCCGCCCTTCCCCTGAAGAATGCAAAGAAGGGCAGGGTCTATGTCATGGACACTGCTACTTGTTCGATGAAGCTGGCCAGATTTATGTCCCGTTCTGAAAGGCCCGCACATTCATGGGTACTCAGGGTGATGTGCACCTGAAACAAACAAACAGAAGTTCAGGGCAACTCCACTGACTTCACCTAAGAGTAGGAGACTCACTAAGTTGGGCTCAGCCTCACTAAGCGCTCCAGAACAGCAGCTGGTCACTGCCATCTTTCCTGGGTCCTGCTGCTCTGACAGGTCTATGACAGCAGTGCAAAGCCATCTTGTACGGCACCTCTCCTTAATGTTTTCCAAAAACAATGGTGACTTCAACTACAGAATAAAAATTTAACATCCAGATGTCAAGAGCAACCTAAAAGCTAAATGCAGAACCCAAACTACTGCTGGCTCCTAAACTACCCATTTACAAAGAGCCTCTTTCATCCTTAATGTTTTTAAACAGGCCAGCAGAGTTCTTGGCACATGCTAGGTATGACTATTGACTATCCAATTGATTAAGCAGACAGATCTGTTTGTTATGCATGGGGATTCTCAGTTCAAATTTATTACTTTTTTATTCTTCTATCCCCCCAGAAAGATTAAAACCACGTAGAGCTATTAATAATTATGCCTGATTCCCACAGCCTTTCCTTTCTTGGGTTTTGCCTTATCGATATCTACTTTAACCACAAGTATCTCAAAGTGTTTTAATTTGAATGTCCTTAATTTGTAGTGAGACTGACCACTTATTGTTGATTCTAGGAAGGAGGTAGACAGATTGAATGGACAGTCAACCTGTGTTGGGGGGCAGAGTCCAGTTCAAGGGAGAGCCTTCAGAAAGCGCTTAAGTGCTCAGATGTGGATGGAGACAGAGCACAACACAGGCACACAACCTTGCTCACCTTGTTGTACATGTTAAACCACTCAGGATGGTGGTCCAGCTTCTCTGCCTGCAGGGCCACTCTGGTCATGAAGCCAAAAGCCTATTTAAGTGAAGTGAAACCCAGGTTAGCGCTCTAAGAGAAGGGACTAGCTTCCCTTAACTCTAATCATTTCCCATGACAACCTGCCCCTGCTCTGAGATCTGACTTCCAGGTAGTCTCTCTATAGCAGGAAGAAGGTCTTTTACTAGGATCCCTAACAAGTTCAAGTGGTTAAAGTCTTAGTCTTTTGACTATGAAAACATCCTCAGATGTATCTCTGTTTGCTACTTGGGCTGTCTTTTCTGAGGACTGTTCCAGGTAGGGAGAGTCCAAGACCCACATTCCTACTCTGTGATCCCTGAGGACGCCACTTTCCAAGTTATTCAAGGAAATGAATTTCCCCACCAGTGGTGCCTGAATTAACTGGATTAGTGTGTCTGGCACTGTAGGACTTGAAAGGAGGGTCAGGTGGGGCCCACCAGCCCCAGAATGGGCAAACCCTCCCACCCTGGACACACCCTATTGAAGTCTTTGAAATGGAACTGCTTGAAGATGGCATCTCGGCCTTCCATCTCATTCCACCCCACAGCCCTCAGGTTTGGCAGCAGCTGGTCTCTCTCCTCAGCACTTAGCCTGTGTGCTTTGCCAGCCTAGAAGAGGAAGAGAGGAGAGGCCCAAGGGCATTTCTTTCATAGGTCAAAAGAGAGGGCCCCAGACCACAGGAACTTAGCCAGCCTGTGCTGGCTGCTCTGGACACAGATGACCAAAGGGCAGCAGCTCTCCAGGCAACAGACCAGCAGGACTTGAGAGGGGTGCTTCACCCAGGAGGTGGGGTCTGGGCTTACTCACTGATAGGCTCTCAGGTGTTGAGTTTTACACTCCCCTCAGAGAGAGATCTCAAAGGAAATGTAATGCCAATCACAGGACGAAGCAGCACTCCCCCCTCCAACCCGCCAAGTCCTCAAGCCCCCCAGCTGTGTGGATTATATCTATGATGAGGAGTAAAAGCAAAATCCAGCCCAGATCTCACACAAGGTTCAGGAAAAGGGCACCAACTATCAGGCCTCCCTTTATCAATCTTCCTTTTTTTTTTTTTTTTGGTACCAAGGATTGAACCCAGGGACACTCAACCAGTGAGCCACATCTCCAGCCCTTTTTATTTTTATTTTGAGATAGGGTCTTGCTAAGTTGCTGAGGCTGGCTTTCAACTCATGATCCTCCCACCACAGCCTCCCGAGTGGCTGGGATTAGACCTGCACTGCCACTCCAGGCTCCAGCCTCCCTTGGTATCAACTCTATCCTCTCTGAGCCCCCCACTCCCACCCCTCCAGAGCTTCCAGAGCTTTCAGAGAAAGCGGAGGTGTAGAGAGGAGACAGGGCTTCTCCACCCCTCTCTCGCCCCAGCACTAGGAGGTTCTCAAAAGTGTGGTCTGTGCATCTGCATCCCTGGCTGGGCTGGGCAACAGCATGTAGAACTCGGTTCCAGTGATTCTTAACCACACTGCAGTTGACAGCCCTGTCTCTGCGCCCTAAAGGCACTTAACCACACCACCACCTAGCCTCTGGTCCCCAGCTGCCAGGCCTAGGTTCTCAGGCTTTCTGTCTCCTGGAAGTTTGGGGAGCTCTGGCCACAGGGCTCAGTCCCAGAGGGGGAGTAACTTGCCCTGAGGCAGCTGGCAAACCCCATCCTGTCTGTCTATTGGTAGGGCACACTGGAGGAAGCCTGAAGTGACACGGGTCAGGCCACGAGTGAAACCTCAGAGAAGAAACCAGGGTCAGTTCTGTTCTTTAGAGGGACCCACGAGCTTAAAGGACCCCAGAAGCTAGACTTCTAAAATAAAACCACCCAAGAGCAGACAGGGACAGGGGCCAAGCTGAAATCAATTAGGTCTGGGGAGAGAAAGCAAGGGAGTTTCCTTGAGGTTTTAGGAAGCAGCCCACAGTCTGGACGCCCTGGGGAGAGTTGGCCTAGCTGGTTTAAGTCTCAGTTTTCACCATTTACCAGACAGGTGGCCCAGTGGCACCTGGAATTTTGGATTCATGGGTCAAGCGACAAGAGCTCTACCTCACGAATCATCCAGAAGTGCCAGTGCAACACTTCAATAAACCACATGGCTACTAAGTAAATGCATGGGTTTTTAAAAATACCTCCTGGGTCAGGTGCAGTGGCATAGGCCTATAATCCCAGAAGCTCAGGAGGCTGAGGCAGGAGGATTGCAAGTTCAAAGCCAGCTTCAGCTTACCGAGGCCCTAAGCAAGTCAGCGAGACCCTGACTCTAGATAAAATATAAAAAGGGCTGGGGATGTGACTCAGTGGTTGAGAGCCCCTGGGTTCAATCCCCAGAGGCCATGATGGGTTCACTGCATTGAGCTAGCACTTCGGGTAGAAGATCTTCTCCCTCCAGAAAATGTGGGATCTTTCTCTGAACTGATGAGGCTTGGTCCTTCTCTTGCCATGGGCTACAGACAGGGACAGGGATGGCAGCTGAGATGTGCATGGCCCACCTGACAACCAGGTCTCCTTTCCAAAGCTGGCCTTTTCTGGGGCTGATAAGCCTGGTCTGTTTCCAGGCAACCAAATGTCAGCCAAGACATCCGAGCCCTGAAAGGGGGCGGGCAGGTACAAGTGAGCTCCTGAAGGGCCCCTATTTCTTTTTAGAATCTTCTAGGCCCTCCAAAGTCCCATAGCCTGGGCAGACTGACAAACCTGAACTCTGGGGTCAGAGGGAAGGAGCCTTGTTTGCTTAGTAAATCAGGGTCAGGCCTAGACCCGCCTCTGGTCTCTGGGGGAGTGTGGAGGAGTGTGCGGAGGGGTTACTGATTACCCAAACCTGGATGCCTAGCCGCTCCAGGATGCACAGCCAGGAAGGGTCTGATAGCCCGCCCCCGGGGAGGAGGGGTGGGGGGAGTACAAGAAGGATGATCCAGGGCCATCAGGAGCCCACGCGGGGCACTGACCTCCAATCCGGCGCAGGGGCGGGGTCTGAGGCCAGGTGTATTGGTACCAGGTCTGAATCCCTGCTAGACCCCCAACCTTAGTGGGGGCAGGAAGCGCCCGGGATCAGGCCCTGGCCAGGCGCGCACAGCAGCTGCCCCCGGTCTCCGCCCCGCCTCTGGCGCGGGCGCGCAGCTGTCCGACAGGGAGCCAAGGCCAGGCCCAGCTGCCGCCTCGCAGGGCCTGCCCGCCACCGCCCCTCAGCAGCCCGGTGGCCACCCCCGCCAGGGAGACCCGACCGTCCAAGGCGGGCCACGAAGGCTCTGCAGAGGCTTGAAGGGACCCCACCGCCCTCCCCACACGCGGCTCTTCCCCGCCCCGGCGCGGCTTGATCTCGAGCTCACCATGTCGGGCGCGGCGCGCGGGCAGGCGGCCGGGCGGGCAGCAGGTGGCGACGGGCAGGGCGAGCGCGCGGGGCGCTCTGGAGGCTGCCCGGGGCGGAGCCGCGCTGGGGCCGCCCACTGGTAATGATTAACGGCGGCCGGGCTCAGCTCGGGGCCTTCCAGCACTTTCCTGGGCCCAGAGAGCCGCTCCATGGCTGGCCCTTCTGAATCACCGCCCGGGTTCCCGACTGGGTGATCCTGGGCGCTAAGTCACCTGACTTTATCTTGAAAAACAATCGGATGTAATTGACTAGAACAAATGGCACATATTTAGAGCACAATTTGACATGTGTCCGCCATGGAGCCATTACCACGATCAAGATCATGAACACATCCCACAGTGCTAAAAGTTTCCTCATGCCACTTAGGAAACTCTCCCCCTCCCCAGGCGACCACTGATGTAATTTGTCACTATACTTTGCATTTTCTCGAATCTTATGTAGAGTAGATGGAACGGTACTGTACCCACTCAGCATAAGTCTTTTGCGGTTCATCCATCTAAGTCCTAGAATCAGGTAATGTCACTTCTCTTAACATTATAAAAATTTTTTTTCTATTAACTTTCTTTTGTGTGTGTGTGTGTGTATCAATAGTTCCTTGTTTCTATAATAAAGTAAAATATATTTATTTAATAGTCTTGTTTTGTATGGGTACACCCCGAATTGTTGAGCAATTCACTGTTGAGGGACCTTTGGGTTGTTTCCAGTTGGGCGATTACTAACAAAACCCTTAGGAATTGCATGCCCAAGATTTTGTATGGACACCTCTTTCATGTTTCTTGGGTCAATACCTAGGAATGGAATGTTTGGGTCCTATGACAGTGCATGTTTATAACCTTGGGAATAACACTGTTTTCTGAGAGGTTGTATTATTTTACATTCCCACTAGGCCGGAGTTCCAGTTCTCCCAGACACTGATGCAGCTGGTTTTTCTTTCTCCTCCTCCTCCTCCTCCTCCTCCTCCTCCCCCCTCCCCCCTCCTCTTCCCCCACCTCCTTCTCCTCTTCCTCCTCTTCCTCCTCCTCCAGATTGAAACCAAGGATGCTTTACCTCAGAACTAAACTCCCAGCCCTTCTCCACCTGGCTTCAAACTCAAAATCCTCTTGCTTCAGCCTCCCAAGTGGCTGGGATTACAGGCTTGTGCCACCACATACTTGTGGATTTATTCTGCACTTGCTCTTCTGTTCCATTGATGTATTTGTTCATCTTGACACCAATACCACACTGTCTTGATTACTGTAAGTTTATTGTCATTATTTTATTTGAATAAAAATAAGATTTATTTTTTAATATAAATAATGTGGATTGAACCCAGGGATGCTCTAATGCTGAGCTACAGCTACAGCCCTTTTTATTTTTTGAGACAGGGTCTCACTAAGTTGCCAAGGTTGGCCTCAAATTTGTGATTCTCCTGCCTCAGCCTCTGAGAGAGCTGGGATTACAGGTGTACACCAATATGCCTGTCCTATCGCTTTAAAATAAGTCTTAGAATCAGGTAATGTCACTTCTCTTAACATTATAAAAATTTTTTTCTATTAACTTTTTTTTTTTTTTTTTTTAGTATAGGGGTGTTGAACTCAAGGGCACTAGACCACTGAGCCACATCCCCAGCCCTTTTTGTATTTTATTTAGAAACAGGGTCCCTCTGAGTTGCTTAGTGCCTTGCTGTTGCTGAGGCTGGCTTTGAACTCGAGATCCTCCTGCCTCAGCCTACTGAGCTGCTGGGATAATAGGTGTGCACCACCACGCCCGGTTTCTATTAACTTTTATTCTCGTAATCCATTCTTCTTCTCCCCATAGTAGCAACCTCTCTAATGTGCTAATGTAGTTTTATTTGTACACATTCTTGCAAAATTCATGTTGTTGCCTCTTCTGTATGCATTTTTAAATTTCTGTAAGTGATGGTGTTACCTGTCACATTCGGTTTCAGGTTTCACTTGGTGGAAAATTAAGACTTTTCCAAGCATATATTTAATCTGCAGTACTAAGTGTTGTCACTGCTGCTTGGTATTCCATGATGAGTCTCCACTGTGGTTGAACATAGTACCGCTCATACTTAACACCACCGCCACCACTCTCTGGTCCCTGGAGTGTGGCAGGTCCCTCATGCCTGTGCATAACAGCAGACAGTGATACTTCGGTGAACAGCTCCAGGAGCTCCCTAGTCTACGGGAAGCTTCTTAACTTCAGTAACTGCATAACACATCAGGCAGCAATTCCCCTCATGGGTGTGAATCTCAAAATAGTTCCAGATGTTGTCCAGAATGGCCACATCAGTCCAGCTCACCTGTGCTGCATGAGCGTTCCTATTTCCCTACACATCTCACATCTCATGTGTACTTATACTTGGCCTCATCTGCCTTTTTATTTATTTTGGTTAGGCTAATAGCTATAAAATGAGCTCACTGTTTTACTCTAAGTTTTTTTTTTTTCCTGACCATTAGCAATTTTGCACACTTCAAATGCTTGTTAGCATCTGGGGCTTGTTATTTGTAAACTGCTTTTTAATATCCTTTGCCATTTTTTTTTACAATTTATAGTTTTTTTTAGTTGATTCTGTAGGCATTTATATTTGGACATTAATTGCTTATCAATTTAAGACGTTGCAAATATTTCCTTCCATTCAGCCATCCGTATACTAACTTCAACTTTGATGTTCTTTGTGGGTAGAAATCTTATATTTTATTGCAATAAGATTTATTTTCTCAACCCACACTGCCTTATAATTCTGTGGTTTTTTGGGGGGCTGGGGATGTGGCTCAAGCGGTAGCGCGCTCGCCTGGCATGCGTGCGGCCCGGGTTCGATCCTCAGCACCACATACCAACAAAGATGTTGTGTCCGCCGAGAACTAAAAAATAAATATTAAAAATTCTCTCTCTCTCTCACTCTCTCTCCTCTCTCACTCTCTCTTAAAAAAAAATAATTCTGTGTTTTTCAAGACACTTAATAAGCTGGATGTGATGGTGTACATCTGTAATCCTAGTGGCTCAGGAGGCTGAGGTAGGAGGATTGCAAGTTCAAAGCCAGCCTTAGCAACTTAGCGAGGCCCTAAGCAACTCAGCGAGACCCTGTCTCTAAATAAAATCTTTAAAAAGGACTGGGGATGTGGCTCAGTGGTTCAGTGCCCCTAGGTTCAATCCCTAGTACCAAGAAAAGAAAAAAAAAAAAGATTTATTAATAAAGTCCTCTCCTCCCTGGGTCACAAAAATATTCTCCCTTTATTTCTGTTAACTCCATACATGTTACATGTATGACTTTTTTTTTTCCAGTATGGGGGATTGACCTCAGGATGCTCTACCACTGAGCTACATCCCCAACCCTTTTTATTTTTGATTTTGAGACAGGTCTCGCCAAATTGCTGAGGCTGCTCTCCAACTCCCTGTCCTCCCGCTCAGCCTCCTGAGTAGCTGGGATTCTAGGCATGTGTCACGACACCCAGCTTGAAAGTTCCCTTTTCATTACTTGGGATATTAGCTAGTCTCCACATGGTCCCTTCACTGACCCTTGACTCCCAATAATCACACTCTATGCAGTTCTTCCTTGTTGAATCGGGTGGCCCTGCATGACCAACTGAATATGGTAGAAATATCACCATGTAACTTCCAAATCAAGGTCAAAACCAGCCAAGGACTTCTGTGAATCATTGGCCAGCCACGGAGCCTTGGTTATGTGAGTTTTCCCTACCACAGAGCCCCAGCCCCAGCCCTGCATGCAAGTTTTTGTAGACTATCTTCCGTTGGCAGTTGGTTGAAGGGACATATAATAAACCCACAGATACAAAAGGCCACTGTGCTATAGGCTCAGCCCTTTCCCCGAGCTCACCAAGAAAGTAAGGGAAGGGCACCAAGGAGACTGAATTCTACCTGGGCAGGCCTGTTCACAGGGACACAGGTGACTGGTCACTTGGGTGGCACTAAGAAGGGGTGGCCTTCATAAAAGAGGCTAAGAAAACATTGGTTCAATTTGAACCAACTGCTGGAAGCCGGGTGTGGGCTGTCTGTCGGTCTAGATAGCCCAGGCTAGAGCTGGGGAGAGCTGGCCACACTAACAGGTTTTATCCAGGTAGGGAAGGGCGACAGAGGGAGAGACATCTCCTGGGAAGTGCCAGATTGGAGGGCACTGGCTGCTGCCACCATGAGAAGACAAACCAGTCCTGTGCTGATCTAGCCCTGACCCAGTGCAGAGTGGCCAAAATCTTTTTTTTTTTTTTTAAGTGCTGCTTGAGGGAGCACAGAGTAAAAGTGGTCAGCCTAGAGGAGAGGTCGATGAGCTTCTGGTAGAAGAAAATGCCCTCTGACCCTGGCAAGGCTCAGGAAGCCATACTGGGCCCAAGTCCTACACCAAATCCCATAGAGGATGGGACTGCTGTGAAGAGCTGGAAAGGCCACCTGCCAGGACCTGCTGGGAGGGTGAGCGGGAATGCTTAGCACTGGGCTGCCCGGGGCAGCCAGCTCACATCTCCAACACTTGCCTAGCACCAGGTAGTAGCCGCTGTCACACTGGAAGAAAGGTCCGAGATGGGGAATTCCTAGAGAGACACCCCTTCCCTGGGGATCAATGAAGAAATGGCAATTAACATCCCACCGAGAGAGAGAGCCCTGCATACCTCAGGGACCCACCTGAGAACGCCACGGGCATGCGCAGTCCCTGGAACTCTCTGACTTTGCTGATGCACATGCAAATTGCTTTAGCCACTCTGGAAAACAATCTGGCAATTTCTTAAACACACAGTCCTGAACCAGCAAGTCCACTCCAAGAGCCATGGAAACATGTCCCTCCAAAAACCTCTGTGTTGATGGTTAGAGCAGTTACATGTGGAAGCACCCCAGTGGCCTGGACAGGAGGAAACCAACGTGGTGCATCGGTGCCCTGGAGTCTACTCAACAGTGAAGGCACCGGCGACTTCCACCTTCAGCAATAGGAATGGATCTCAGACTCAAAGGCAGCCATACTGTATTCTTCTAGGACATTCTGAAAACCACAGAACAATAGGGAGAGAAGAGGTGAGCGACTACAAGGGCCTGAAGGTGGTAGGGGGACTGGAGTCCACCACAGCAGGGCACAGGGAACATTCTGAGGCAATGGGAGTCGTCTGCCTTGACCATGGTGTGGTCACGTGACTGGATGCCTTAGTCATAAAGAATGGATGTGTAAATTAGGTCTCAATAATCATGACTTAAAAACAGTTACCACCAGAAATTAGTGACAAAAGAAGGCCTTGAGTGGCCATGAGTGATATTCTATGTTTTGGTCCATGTATTGGGTACATTGGTCTGTTAGATTGTGAAAATTATTCAGTCTGTACCCTGTGAATTATGCAGTTTTGTATGTATGTTATATCTCCATAAAAAGTTTTATTTTCTTTGATATCAGGTATTGAACTCAGGGGCACGCTGAGCCACATCCCCAGCTCTATTTTGTATTTTGCTTGGAGTCTGGGTCTTGAAAGAATCCTCCACGCAAGACACTTCACTGGGGAGAATTCCAATTTTATTGCAAAAGGCTGTGTGCTTATATAGATCTAAGGAGAGATGGCAGGGCTTAGCTAAATGGCAGGCCACCCGTTTATTGACAAGTTCTTCCAGATATCAGTTCCGGAGCCCAGGAATTAGTTCTTATTGGGGCTAAGGTTCCCCGCCAGCGAGATTTGAAATTGGCGCTGGCGGGAGAGTTCACACCCGTGGGAACTTTTCGCTTCAGTGAAAAAAAGGGAAAGTAGGAAGAGAAGGTCCTTAGGCGCCATGTTGGGGTTTTTCTCTGGGGTGCGGCTGCCGTTATACTTTTCCCAACAGGTCTCACTGTTGCTTAGCACCTCGGCCTTTGAACTCTCGATCCTCCTGCTTCAGCCTCCTGAGCCTCTGGGATTGTAGGTGTGCACCACCGTGCATAGCTTCTTTCCCTTTTTTTAGAAATTAATTTTAACATATAGATACAAAACAAATATAGATTCACAGCATTCACAATAAATCATTCAAATAACATTGTAAATCGTTTTTTTAAAGTTTTTTTTCCTCTTTCTTTCTTCCTTTTTTTTTTTTAAGAGAGTGAGGAAAATGACTCTTGAGTAGCCTCGGAGAGAGAAATGGCACGTAATGAAGTCAGTCCTAAACTTGTAGTGACCTGTGATAAGACTGAGAAGAGTAAACTGTGAGTTTAAAAATGAACAGTTCTGTTTTTGAACAGAATTTAGAGGGCGTGGGGGTGGACACCCGTAGTCCCAACAGCTCCAGAGGCTGAGGCAGGAGGATTGCAAGTTCAAAGCCAGCCTCAGCAACTTAGTGAGGCCCTAATCCACTTAGCAAGACCCCGTACAATTTAGAGGAAATGTAGGAGGCTCGGGACAGTGTTCCCAGCTGGCAAAATGGTTTTTCAAGTAAGAATTGTTTTATGGTAAAGATCAAGAGGAAGCCAGAAGACTTTCTGTTGGGACCTTGGAAAGATTTGAGGCTCTGTTGCATTCAGGGAAATGATCAGGTTTCTAAGAATCTCCATGATGACACTCTTGGAACGACATTGCCAAAGAAGAAGGCTGATGGAAGCCTTATCGCTTCTGTGGGAAGCCATTCTTGCACGTGATTGGGCACCTCCCGGATTGGGTGTGAGGCGCTCTGGCCAAACTGTGTCGGAGCTTTCCCGACCCTCTCCAGGTGCGAGAGCCTGTCTGTGTGGGGGTGTGACTTGCTGAGGGCCATTGCCAAGTAGGAATGACGAATCAAAATTTCCTTGCCAGCGTACCCCATGTTGCTTAGAGGAAGGACGCGTGGAAATGGACTTGCCTTGGACATTCGCTGTGACATTGCAAGTATGTTTGAGAAAGGTGACCCTGCTCAAGGACCAGGGTGGATCCAGGTTTAGGGTATATCCTGCAGGTTTTAGGAAGTATCCTGCTCCTTGGGTTTAGGGCGTTCCCGGTTTAGGACAATCTGGGTTTAGGGCAGTTCCAGGTTTAAGGTTATTCCTGCTGGGAATAGGGCGTATCCTGTTGCCTGAGTTCCTGTTGAGCTCTCGTGGGATTCAGAAAGTGTTTGGGATAAAAAGCCTGGTGGAGTACGTGAATTTGGCGGGCAGAACGTGGATTTCCCCAGAACGTGTGTAGAGGCTGGTGTGAGTTTGGGAATAAAGAATTGCTGTTTGAATCTACAGAGCTGTGAGTGGCTGGTGATCTTGTGCCCAGCCAAGATTGTGGCAGTGACTGACCACTGACCCAGAGGCCAATCACTGACCCTGACCTTGGAGTGCTGCCCCCCTCGACCTTCATTGGATGGAATTTCCCCCTGAATTTCTTGTTCCCCAATAAAAGGCCACTCCCTGGCGTGCTCTCTCTCCCTCCTGCTAGCCCTGAGTAAGCCTTGCTGCCCTACCGGGTGGTTCGAGGTATGAGCCAGAGATGAGAGCTGTCTCAGATCTGGTCACAGAAAAAGGTAACTGAGTCTGTGTGTTTTATTTTGATCTCACTACTTAACTTCTATGCCACGAACCTCTTGAATGAAACCAGTGCGCTGGTCGCCTGGTGAACGCTTCTAGGGCATGAACTGCGCCCCAAAGGACTCCTGTGACACCTCCTGTTGGAGACTAGAGGTCAGGGATACCTGGATTTGTTTGGACCATCTGATTGTCCCATTCTACCCTAGAATTTTGCCCCTCCATTAAAGTGACTTAGTAGTCACCTCTTCCAAGGACCAGGGGCAGATCTAGGATTTTGATTCTTCTCAAGTTTTGTTCTTTAAGACCCGGAGGCTGGGGCTGTAGCTCAGTGGTAGAGCACTTGCCTAGTATGTATAAGGCGCTGGGTTCCATCCCCAGCACCACGTGAAAAGAAATAAATAAAATAAAGGTAACGTGTCCAATACAACTGAAAATATACTTTTAAAAAAGAAAAAAGAATACAAACTACAGAAACAATTTTAAGTACCTAACATAAATTTTTATTTAGAAGGAGAAAGAAATTCACAACAAATTGGAGATTTAATAGAACTACTACAAACACCACAAAGTTCAGAAAAATAATACTTTTATTAGTTGCTTGGCACACGGCTACAGCAATGTTCGTTTCCTGCCACATTGGCTGTTTCCAAGGTCTCTTCATATGATGGTGGTTTTGCATTAGCAGTTTCTTTCTTTCTTTCTTTTTTTATTCTTTATTTTGAGATAGGGTCTTGCTAAATTGCTTAGGGTTTCACTAAGTTGCTGAGGCTGGCTTTGAACTTGTGATTCTCCTATCTCAGCCTCCAGAGCTGCTATGATCTCACCTGCCTCATTAGCTTTTTGTTTGTTTGTTTTGGTACTGGGGATTGAACTCAGGGGCACTTGACCACTGAGCCACATCCCCAGCCCGATTTTGTATTTTATTTAGAGACAGGGTCTCACTGAGTTTCTTATGGCCTCCCTATTGCTGAGGCTGGCTTTGAACTTAAGATCCTCCTGTCTCAGTCTCTCAAGCCGGTGGGATTATAGGCTTGTGCCACCTGCCACCAGCTGCATTAGCATTTTTTTTTTTTTTTTTGTCATTCTGGGGATTGAACCCAGGACCTTGTGCATGTGAGGCAAGCTCCAAAGAAGCTACATCCCCAGCCCTGCATTAGGATTTTTTGGGTTTTTTTAGAGAGAGAGAGAGAGAGAGAGAGAGAGAGAGAGAGAGAGTTTTAATATTTATTTATTTTTAGTTTTCAGCGCACATAATATCTTTATTTGTATGTGGTGCTGAGGATCGAACCCGGGCCGCACGCATGCCAGGCGAGCGCGCTACCGCTTGAGCCACATCCCCAGCCCTGCATTAGGATTTTTAAAGAGAGAAAAGGAAAATAAATCTGGGTAATCAGGCTAGGAAAAAGGCATTGTTTTTATTATGCATAGTTTGAATGCATAAGCTGTGACCTTGCACAGAGTATGTTAGCTGGTTAGTCTTGATAAACAAACAAACAAACAAATAAAAATTTGAAAAATTCGCCTTGTGCAATAAAAAAGAAAAAAATGATAGTGTATTTGTAATTGGCTGTATTATACAATTGAGAATTATATAATATTTCTATTTTAATTATATAATAATCTCTATTTTGATTAGGCAATGATCACAATAAAATTGTCTGCTCACACATGTCACACACCTGCTGATTGGAACAATTTTCAGGGATACCAGCGCTGTGCACAGCAAGTTCTCTTCTCTTACCCACAGACTTCTCTGCCAGGGGCCATGGGGCATATCTGACAAGGAGAAGTCTTCCTGGAAGGCATTCCTGTCACCAAGATGACAGTGGCTGAAAATCATAGAGATGTATCTTTCTAAGCCCAGATTAAATATATCCTCAACTTGTGTGGCCCTTAGCCAGGGTCCCAGACACACCCAGCCTCTACACTGACAAAACCCAATTTTCTTAGGGAAGATCGAAGTAGAAAAAGACAATGAGCTTAACCCACTGCACTTAAAATACCTGTCTTTTCAGCTTTTGCAAAAACATATGACATACCAGGCGTGGTGGCACATGCCTGTCATCCCAGAGGCTTGGGAGGCTGAGGCAGGAGGATCACAAGTTCAAAGTCAGCTTCAGCAACTTAGCAAGGCCCTAAGCAGCTCAGCAAAACCCTGTCTCTAAATAAAATATAAAAAAGGCTGGGGTGTGGCTCAGTGGTTAAGCGCCCCTGGTTCAGTCCCTGGTACCAAAACAAACAAACGAAAAACACATGACATGTTGGTCCTCAGACGGGTCCCATTCAAGGAGGGTTCCCAGGCTCAGGCCTCACTTGCTTCCCAGGACTCCCACGTTAGCCGTTGAGCCTGCTTCCTTCAGGCCGTGTTATGAAGTCCCTTTCCTCCGTATTTCATTTCTTTCTCTTGTACCTGAAGGATGAAAACGGGGCATCTCGGGTCTCCACAGTGCCTGGCGCTCTGCCCTGGATTTAATACCTTTCCACAAACGTTTCCCAAATCCATGTTTCTGTTTTTGGGTGGCAGCGATGGCCACTCAGCACCTTATAAACTATATTCAAGAAGGAACGTTTAACAACGACGACTCTGACACTCTGCCATTTAGGTAGTGTTCATCTTTTGCCAGGCCCTGGGCTGAAAATCCAAGGGTTTTTTTTTTTTTTAAGCTTTTAAAAACATCATAGAAGGAAACTTGTATTCATGGTGAAGGGGACCATATGGTTGGGGTATGAGGAGAAATGCCCAAGGTCACCATGCAGAGGTGTCCACTGCCATTAGAGACAGCGTCTGCTCTGAGGTCAGGTTCCTTCACTCCCATGGTGGTGAGATTTACCTTTGGAGTATCAGTTTCCTCACCTGTAAAATGGGGATAATAATAACAGCTGTCCTGGAGGATTTATTCTAGTGATTAACTGAGATATTCCACATCCGGTGCCTAGCATTGTCATCCAGGTCCTCTCCACCCCATGCTGAAGGTCACCTTCACAACGTGGCTTTCTGCCTCTTCTGCCTGGAGACATTCTGCCTGCAGGATGGGCTGTGCCCAGGCAGACTGCAGGGGACTGGAGTCAGTGCCCTACCCTCAGCCTTCCAGTGTCCAGCAGGAGTTCCAGGATGGAGACCCTCCCTCAACGCTCCTCTGGCACTGCACAAGGTCTCTCTGTCTCTTGTGGGGTCCCCAGCAGGGTTCTGTGATCAGCTGCTCACAAGCCCTTTCATCTTGTCCCCCCACCACTAACCCACCTTTTTTTTTCTCTTTCCTATTTCAAGGTTGTCTTTTTCTCGTGGATTTGTAAGATAATAGCCCTTCATTTATTCTTTATGTTATAAATATTTTCTCCAAATCTCATTTGCTTTTTGGCTCATTGATTCAGAGAAATGCTTAATTCTTAGATAGCCAAACCTGCCTGACTTTTCCTTCACATTTCTGGTTTAGAAAAGACTTTCTGGCCCCAAGATTAACAAATACATGTCTTTTTTGGGGGTGGGGTACAGGGGATTGAACCTAGGGGCACTTAACCACTGGACCACACATCCCCAGCCCATATATATATATATTATTTAGAGAGAGGGTCTCGCTAAGTTGCTAAGTGCCTCACCAAGTTGCTGAGGCTGGCTTTGAACTTGCATTCCTCTTGTCCCAGCCCCCAGTTGCTAGGATTACAGGCATGCGCCACCCGGTGACAAATGTGTCTTGATTGCATTCTTAAACTTTACAGTGAGTAAAAAGTTGGAAAGAGGCTTGTTTCTCTGGGATTTACTTTGGGGCCTCATGTGAGGAGCAGTAATAACATTAACAATGTTCGTTGTTTTACTCTCTAGGAGGGTCAGCACGCATCCGGGCAATTTTGTTAATACACTGAGGAAGGAGATTGGGATGATGCTCACAGATGTCCTTGCAAGGACGCAAGCAGGGTGACACATCCTTTGCTCGTGTGCTGCCTTCCCATAATCCCCTCATTGGTTTCCTCATTCTTCTCCGCTCCTTTGATCCGGCAGCTCCACCCTGTTTTAATTTCTCTAGCTTTGTAGTTCGTTTTGATGGCTGGTAGGTCACATCCCACCTCATTTTTCTTCTTCAAAACGTTCTTGCCTGATCTTGCTTGTTTACTCCTTCGGGTGAGCTTGAAAATCAGCTTGTCAAGTTCTATAAAAATCCCTTTAGGAGTCCGATTGGGAATGCATTGAATTTATAGATTTAATTTGGGAGGAATTGACATCTCCGTATTATCGAGTCTCCCCATCGTGGAACATGATATATCACTCCATCTATTCAGAGCTTCTTTATGTCCTTCAGTAAAGTTTTATCGTCTTCCTCATATAGGACTCGGATGTTTCTCGTTACGGTTATCCTTCGGTTTTTTATAGTCTCGGTTGGCCATTGCATAGGGGATGTTTTCTCCATTACATTCCTAATGGGCCCTGGCTGGGCTATGGGGGGTGTGGCTCTTGGTCTGTCATCTTGCCTCCAGTTGGCACATCAGCCCTCTGCTGAATCCTACTCTTTGCCAGTGGATTGGAAGACCTTTGAACCTGAATTGCCCAGGCCGTGTGGGGCGGGCCTTCCAGTGACTGCGTTTGAACTCACGGGACTTCCTAATTCTGGCCCCGAGGTCTGTTCCGTGCCCTGTCTCCCGAGCTTCCCAGTGCTCGAGGGCAAGCTCCCTTTCCTTCCTTCCTTAAGAGTTCTTGATTCTAGGTGCCAAGCTCTGTGGCAGGGGCTGGGAAGGCGGGGAAGGACATTGGGATGATGCTCACAGATGTCCTTGCAAGGACGCAAGCAGGGTGACAAATTCTCAGACTAACATGGGTAGAGCCTGGCTTTGGTGCCATCTGTATCTGGGGGCTTCTCTCCTCCTCAGGTGGCTCATGAACCCCAGGGGTTTACCTCGTCGTCCCAAAGGAGGGCTGCCACACTCAGTGACTCAAGAGCCCCGCAGCTGTCCCTGGATGCTGTCCTTGCCTTTGATACACATGGTGCTGTTTTGGGGCCCTGGCTTCCCACCGATTGTCCCACTGTGGGGCTGGGAAAATCTTCTGAGTCCTGCATGGAGGTGGCAACCCCATGGGGAACCAGCCTTCAATGACAGGGCCCCGAAGGAGGCTCCCTCTCCCTCAGGGACCTCTCTTCCCTCCTTCTCTAAGTGCATGCAGACTCACAGCCAGAGGACAAGGACAGCGGGCAGGCCCTGGCCTGGTGAGCCCTGAACGGGCCACCTCTGGTCCTTCCCTTAGGCCCATGGAGCTCCTCCAGGCCTGCTGTTTCCTTCCCTCCCTGCCACACAAAGGCCTCTTCCTACCTGGCTCTCACAGGGGACATGAGCAGAAGCTCTGGGGCACTTGTTCTCAACTGGAGTGGCTGTGAGTTTTGTCCCCTAGGCGACGGTTGGCAGTGTTTGGAAACGCTTTCTGGTTGTCACAACTGGGGATGGGGTGCTATTGCCATGTAGTGGGTACCGCCCAGGGGTGCTGCTAATCGTCCTGCAGGGTGTGGTGCAGCTGCTTGCAAGAAAAAACCAGTAATTTCCAGCTCCAGGACCTCAGAGGTGCTGGGGCTGAGAGACCTCTGTCAGCTGGGCGCTGTCCAGCAGAAACCCGACAGACACGCACAGGGAGCCATGTGTGAACTTTCAATTTTCTAATGGCTCCATTTTTAAAAAAGCAAAAGGAAACATGAAATTACTTTCAATGTCCTCTTCTATTTTACCAAAATTTTATCATTTCAACATATAATCAGCAGAAAGTTGAGATATTAAATGTCTATACTAAGTCTTTGAAACCCAATATGTGTCTTACAATTAGGGAACAGCTTAATCTGGATGCTAAATTTTCATCAGAAATACACGATCTATATTTAGATTTCAGAAAATTTGCCATTGAAGAAGTAGATTTGCACACCCAAGTCATTGGAGTATGAGTATTTACATGTGAATTATCAGTCATGATATCTGAGAAATTTCTGCTAAGTTTGAAAATGATTCACACATTAATTTTCTCCCATTTTAGAGCATTTCTGAGGTTGATACATCTTAATCCTGTATTTCAGAATCTACACAACTTGTAAAATATTTGTCTCCCTTTTGAACCTCTTTATGCCTTTTTATGCAAAAAAATGTAATACTGAGTGTGAAATTGAAAAATTCACTTTATTAAAAAATATATAACTAAAATTAATCAAAATCAAATAAATAAAATGTCAAATTCCTTGGTCTCTTGGTCATATTTCAAGTGCTCAGTGGCCACATGTGACTGTTATGAAGCTAGGGCCTTCTGAGAAACTGAGGCAGCGTAAGACCCCCTCTTCAAACCCCGATTCTTGTCATCAAGTCAGAAGGATCTCAGACATGTGGCTTAGAGTAACAGGAATGAGCTTATGGAAGGGACAGGAAAGGGGAAGGGGACACTCTCAAGGGAAATGGGGGGTCACCTCAGAGAGAAGAGGGATCATGAACCTCTCCTGCATTCCAGTTTTATTGGGGACCCCAGAGAAGTTTCCAGAGTCCCACCCAGGTCCACCTTTTGACTTTTGAATGACAGCTGGTGACATCAGACTTTCAAGTCCCTGTGGTGGCACTGTAGGACTCCTTGGCCCATGCTGCCCAGTTCTGACTGGATCCTTAACCATATATTCCTACAGATTTTATACTTAGGCCGGACTGTCCTTATCTCTCAGAGTTTCAAGATCTGATCACAAACGTCTCCTCCTTCAGGGAAACTTGGGTTCCTCTTATCAACATTATTTGGGGCCTATATTTCTCCTGCAGGTAACAGAATGTGACACAGTCTGTCAGCTAAGCCAGGCAGGACAGCAGGTAAATTGCTTTTTGGAAAAGAAAGAATGTAGGGGTCAGCACAGTGGACGCATTTCCTAGAATTATTCTGTTAACTCTGTTCCCTAACACGAGTATAGCTGCTGTATTGGACAGCACAGATCTGGATGTTAGAAATAGAAAGTCCCAGTTTCTTCCTCAGGGAGGCAGAAACTGCTCCATGTCCTTTCCCAAGGACAGAGGGGACTTTCTGCCACTGGTGGAAGCTAGAAACACAAGTTCAGTTGGTAATGGGTCACAGCAATGCTGAGAGCCAGTGTTTTCTGTCAGGGCCTCCTGATCTGGAGAGAGATGGTCACCAGTGCTGTAGGTGACAAGCACTGCCATCTAGGGCGTGTGTCAGGCTGTATGTAGCAGGTGACATTGGGTAACTCTCCATGTGGATGGCTGGGAAGCACTCACCCAGGAGGGGGTTTGTTGCCCCCTGAAAGATCACTAGGGCTTGGTGAGGTAGAGAGGGTGTGGTGGAGTCACGGGCACCCCAGGAGGGAAGGCAGCCTGAGCAAAGGCCCCTGGGTCTGCATGGGCGCCGTATGCTCCTAAGGTCAGTCCCTAGAGAGCTGGAGCGATGGCATGTTCTCCGGTGAGCTTGCTGCCTGGAGCTCAGTCTCAGCTCTGCTCAGGGCAGGGGGAGGTTGACTGCCCCCCCCCCACGCTGCCCCCACCCCACTGCCCGCTTCCCTTCCAGCCGTCCTGCAGCACTTCTTTCCACCAACAGGGGGCAGGGCGCCCTCAGGAAATGACACCCATTCTTTGGGATATTGCCACCAAGTTGAAGTCTTGAGTTAGGTGAGACCTTTCAATGCACAGTGGACATTTTCAGGCTGTGCTAGGACCTGCGTGAATTAAGATGAGCCCCGTATCCTGTAAGATGTGTGCCCAGTGTCCCAGGCTGCAGAGATTGTGGGGACTCCAGGAGGCAATGGGCCCTTCTGTCAGCCGGGAGGCCAAAGGAGAATTAGGACTAGCTTCCCAGAGGAGATGACTCGTGAGCTGAGCCAACATGAGAAGTGCCCCCTCTACCAGCAGAGAGGTGCCCTCCAAGGGGAGGGGCAGAGCAGGAGGCTAGGCGGTGGGACCTGGGTGTCTGGCAGCTGACTGCTCCTGCACCTTCGAGGGCAGGGGACAGGCACAGGGGTGATGGGCCATGACTCAGAGAGCCCAGGAGCCCTCTGGGGCAACAGGGAGAATCAGACAGACTCTTTTGGAAACACACCACACACACACACACACACACACACACACACACACACACACACACATAAAAAGCTTTCACATATGCATCAGAATACAGAGACGATTTCATGAACCCCATGTCCCCATCACCTAGCTTCAACATGGTCACATCCTGCCATTTTGTCACCCATTCTCCCCCTCCCCATCTAAAATAAACTTTTTTTTTTTAATTATAGAAAATTTGAACCCACAAAAGTAGGGAGAGGAGTCACGATCCCCACAAACCTCCCCAGCTCGACAAGGAGCACTGAGCCCACCTTGTTCAGCTCTATCCCTACCCGCGCTCCTTGCCCGTCCTGGGCCTGGTGAGGGGCAGGCGCTGGATTATCCTCCCCGGCTTCTACGGAGACCATTTCTGCTCTTTTGTCCCTCCTCAAAGTCAGGGGTGGGGGGCTCTACCCACCTGAGACCCCAGCCAGCTGCCCTCTGGGGCTGGAGCCCTGTGTCCCCCCAAGGAGTGTCTTTCTGGGGAGGAGGCCGGGGGTCACTCTCCAGGCCTTTGGCTCCCTTTCCTCCTGTCCTTGATAATGGATGCTCCTCCCCTCCACTGGGCAGCTCCATTAGTCCCAGCCCTGCCCACCCTCCTCCCCTGCCACCCGAGTGGCCCCATCCGTCCTCATGACCAGAGATCTGAGCAGCCAGCCCTCCCCATCGGGGCCTCCCAGGGGTGGGCACCGGTCCTGAGCTCTGGGCCGAGTGGCTCTGGAGGGGGTGGACATAGCCTGGCGGGTTCCCCTCTATAGGGGGGAGGTCCTCCAGGGCCTGGCCATTGTAGAGCACAGGGAATCATGGCTCCAGCGGTCAGGGGGACTCAGGGGTCGTCCCTGGAGACGAGGAGACAGATGACCACGGGGTGAGGGACTCGCCCAAGATCCCTGCCCGTTGGAGGTCAAGTGGGCCAGTCCCTGGGCCCCCTGCCCTGCTTCCCCCTGCCCCTGCCAGGCCAGCTTCTCCCCTCTGCTGCGGAGCAAGGCCCAGGGAGGGATGGTTCTGCCGCTCAGCAGCCCACTGAGGGTCTCCTCCACCTGCACCCCCACTTCTGCCTCGCTGCCCTCCTTCCACTCCCCTGCAGGCCAAGGGAGGGAGCTGACCACCCAGAGTGCAGTGGCCCTGCCTTTGTCCCCTGTCCTCCTCCTGCAGGATGGTGTAAGGGGACAATCTTCCTCTACCTCGTTCTCCTCCCAGAGTCACCTCAACTCACCTTTGTGGGGGAAATGGGACAGGGGGACAGGGAGTGCACACACTTGGATTCAGGTCCTCAACCTGCCCACTGCCCTGTGATCTTCAGTAAGTCACTTCGATTCCCTGATCCCACGCCATGATAATAGTTCCATTAACCCCGCCCTGAACAAATGAGTCAAATCTGGAAAGACTCCCCTGGATAAGTATAAGGAGTGAGCCTGTCCTGAGACGGCTAGAGAGCTTGACCAAATTACCGAGGGTCCTGAAGCCAGAAGACTTCGCAGTCCTCTTGGGCCCCAGAAGACTGTGAGTCTTAATTCCAGCTCTTGTTGATTTGCTGTGTGGTTCCATGTAAGTGGTCTGACCTCTCTGGGCTTCATAGAAACATGGAGATCAATGCTTCTCTAGGCTATGGACTCAACCTCCTGGCAACAAGGGGAAGCTAAATGCAGATGAGCTTTAAGATCCTTGGAAGAAAGTCCATCCATAAACCTAAGGGATTATCAACAACCTCTAATAATCCTGCTGCCTGCCGGCAAAAGTGATGTCGCCCAAGGTGGGCGGGGAGCAGCCTGGCAGCTGGGGTGGCTCTGGCCGGGCTCTGAGGCTGAGAACCCGCGTCTGTCCGTGTGGGTTTCTCCTCTGCAGACCAACCACTCATTAGTTCCTGCCCAGGGTGCCCAGGAGGTGGGCAGGAAAGGCGTGGGGCAGGGAGGGAGCCGGGCTGCCCCTGTGCCCTGGGTGGGGTGTGGCAGGGCTGGGGAGGGCGTCCTCAGCACCACTTCTCCTGCTGCCCCGAGGCCCACGGGCAGCTAGTGCTCTTGTTCTGGGCCTCAGTTTCCCCACCAGAGCTGCCGGTGCTGGTAGGTAGGACACGTGACCCTGGATCACCTTCTTCTGTCCTCACCATGTCCTGGGCACTCATGCAGTGTCAGCACACCACTCGACGTGGCCTTGCATCTGGAGCTGGGGAATCCCACTGCCACTTCTCGGTGGCCAGGTCCTCCTGGCGGTGCCCAGAGTCAGTGGGCACCTCCTGTGATCGGAGCCTTTCTCCCCCTGGGTGCTGTGGGGTCGCAGTGCCTGACCTGGGCAGGGGAGACCTCCGGGGGCCCCCTGTGCTGCAGGACAGTCCTCTGGTGGTGGCCGGGGGAGGACAGCCCCTCTGCCCTGTCATTTTCTGTCTGGCGGAGGCCTGCGGGGACTTCCCTGGGTGCCCGGCCGCAGGCCCCTCTCCTGGGCGGCTGCCCCCATTCTGTCTTCTTCCTCACGGCCTATTTTTAACTTTGGGCCTTGGGGGAGGGAGGGAGGGAGGGAGGCGGCTTCGTGGTGACCCCCCTTCTCCTTTGTCTTTGTCTCTTTTCTTTTCCTGTCCTCCTCTGCGGCTGTCCCTGCCCTCCTCCGGTTGTCCCACCCTCCCAGGTTGCTCATGGCTGTCCTGTCCCTCTGCCTCTCCTCCCCGGCCCCTTCATCCCCTCTCCGCCTCTGGGTCTGGCTGTCCAGTCCCTCATCCCTCCTCCCTGTCCTCACCAGCTGCCCCTCCTGAGGTCCCTCCTCGGCCCTACCCCATCCCATGTCCTCTCCCACAATCCCCCGGGGCGGCAGTTGGTCCCTGGTGCCTCTCCTTGCCGTCATCACTCTTGGCCACGCGGCTAGTTTGGTGGATTATTCGTGGTGGCAGCCGACACGGGTGACCCCTTCTTCCTCCTGGAAGCCTGGTCTTTTCCTGGTGTCCGTGACCTTGAGCTGCCTGAGGAGCAGGGCATACTTTTGTGAGTGCCCTTCAGTGTCCCTTCAGTGTCCCTTCAGTGTCCCTTGAATTAGCGGCTGTGGGTGCCTGGGCAGCCCTTCCGCATTCTTTGGAGACCAACCCCAGGATTCCCTGGACCTCCCCGGCCCCCCCGCCCACCTCCCGCGTCTCAGTCTCTCTTGTCCCCGTGGGCTGACCCCTGGTTTCAGAGATGTGCATGTGACCAGGCCTGGCCAGAGCAAGCCCAGCTGAGGGTTCTTGCTGGAAAGAAAATCTCGGTTGGATGGAAGCAATCTTTCCTCTTGGAGCCTCCCCGGCCATCTTGGCCACTGCAGGAGGAAACAGGAAGGAGAACAGAGCCCGTGATGGAGGACCCCAGGGCCCCACCGTAGCACCTGGGCCCACTGTTCCTGATCTCAGCGTTTCAGCTACGGGGACTGATACTGTTCCTCTGAAACCATTTGGAATTTGTTACTGACACCAGTTACTGCAAGAATCCTGACTGTCACTGGGGTTCACTCTGGTGTCTCCTCCCAGTTCACCCCACCTCTCTGCCCCGCCCTTTCCTGTAGCTCCTCCTTTCATGATGGCTAAGAACCCACCAACTCCCAGCCCAGGCTGTGCCCTTGGGCCTCAGGCCTGTTATCGTTGCCCCAGCTGCTGTTGACGGAATGCCCTGGAGGTTCCCAGAACACAGCGCGCCCGGGGCTAAACTCACCCTGCTGACATGGGGACCCATGTCCACTCACTCATATCCATCCGTCTGTCCATCCACCCACCCACCCACCCACCCATCCATCCTTCCACCCAACAACAAAGATGCTAAAACCATCTTAAATTTACCGGGCGCTTTCTTGGCACCAGGTGGAGTTCTAACTAATGCACCTGTACTAACTTAGTTAACTCTCAAAACAAATCCTATGCAACAGAGGTAGCGACATCGCCACCATCTTAAAGACCAGGAGATGAAGGCCCGCAGGGGTTAAATCACCTGCCATAGGTAAGTGGAGAAGCCAGAACTCCTTGCTGTTCAGGCAGGAGACCAGGGCATTGTCCCCTGGCCCCATTCTCCCAGATCTGTCACCACACCCAGCCAACTCTGCCTCCAAAGTCACCTCAGACTGGCTCGTTTCTGTCATCTAATTTACCTCAGGGCACCGCGGCCTCTGGTGTCTCGCGCTCTCTTCCCCCTCGATGCTCAGTCGCGTCTGCCCTGCTGGGTGACCCTCCACAAGAGCCCGCGGCCAGGCAGGCGGGGGCCTTGCTGAGAACTCAGGCACATGCTGTGGAGCTGGGCCACGTGGGTCTCTCGTGACCCTGTACTCAGCTCAGTGCCTGGTCCCCTGGGCACTTTCTAAACACTGTGGAATGAAAATAGGCACAAGTGACAGCCTGGGAGTCACCGGGTGCCCAGCGCACTTGGACTCGGCCAGTGGCTTTCGGGAGGAGGTGTCCCTGGTGTACCGAAGCCCCTGGTCATGGGTGTCCTCTCCCTGCAGTCCACTCTAAAGGGACAGCTCCTGCAGTCTCAGCCCGGGTGAGGGCGCGTCAGACACCGGCAAATGCCTGAGGGCCTTTCGTTCAGCTCAGCACCTCTGCCCACCCCCCAACAGCCTGAGTCCCCCAGCCCTCTCCCTCTCGGATAAAGAATACCCAGGGCTGGGGGAGCTGGGGGACTCTGGGTATCTGTGCCCACTCTCACCCCAGGTGGTTGCCCCTAAGTAGGGAACCATCTGCTGATGTACCCTTGGCCCTGAAGCTGAGGTCGGTTGGGGGTGGCAGAGGTACAGAGCCCACCTTTCAGGCTGCCATGATGAGTCTGGGGTCTGGTGGGAGTGGGGTTCCTTCTGGCAGGCCTGGGGGCCCGGTCTGCTCCGTGTCCAGCTGTCCCAGCCCCAGTCAGCAACATGGCCTTTGGGAAGAGGCTGAGGCACGTGCTGGGCTGCCTCAGGAGGGACTGGGAGGGGCTGTTCCCATACTGGACTGGCCCTGGGAGCCCAGTGTGGCAGCCATGGGGTGCCCCCCTCAGACCTACCCAAGCGACACCCTGGCTGCACACCTGCAGGGCCTACTGTGGCACCCACGGGCCACCTGCCTTTCCCCAGGCTCTGGCCGAGGGCTGAGCCCAGGGCTGCCAGAGCCCGGCCGTGTTTGCAGACGCGGAACTCACCAGGCGGGCAGCTTGTGCCCGGGTCCCCTTGGCCTGGCTGAGATGTCCTCAGGGCTTCCCTGGGCCTGAGACTCGTCCCCCGCTCTCCCCTTCCTGCTCGTCCAGGTGCCTTCTCCCATCTATCCTTCACGCACTTTACAGGAGGACCAGATGCCTACAGCCCGAGGAGGGGACAGTCCCCCCAGCCAACGGGTTCCTGCACCTCCCACAGCGCTGGCGGTTGTCCGGGGTGGGATGCTGCCCAGGGGAAGATGCAGCTGCCCCGGCAGCAGCTTTGGGGGCTCTGGGGACAGTGCTTAGGAGGCCTGAGTTCCATGCTCAGCCCCAGGGTCTGACTCAGTCACACACCGGCTCTGGCCTCCTAGTTGGCAAACGGGGGCTGTCTGGGCCTTGCTGGAGATCCCTGTGGGCCTTGGTCTACTCGGATCATAACTTCCCAGTCCTCTGTGGGATTGATAGGATCCCAGGACAGAAGGGCCTCTGCAAATCATCCAGCTCTACCACTTAAATTGACAAGGAGGCACAGAGAAGTCAAGTCTCTTTCCTGAAGCAACACAGCAGGTCTGAAGCAGACTGGCCAGGACCATGGCCCGTCCTGGGTTCTCCTCATCTGACTGCTGTTTCCCTATGACCTCCACAAAACCAGAGGGTTCTTCCTCCAAGAGTCACACGAAGGTCAGAGCTCAGCATCCACCTCTCAAACCCACAGCCCTAGAACCCCAGAGCCCCCACCTGATGTGGCAGGGCCCTCCCCAGCCTGGTGTGACCACCCTTTCTGGATCTGCTGACCCTCCTGGCTCCTCCCAGGTCCCCGTGAGCCTTTTCCCTTGTCCTCCTGAGGTCCTCTCTTCTTGCTGATGGCAAGGGGACTTCTCCGAGGCTTCCCGGGCACCAACTCGGCAAGCCCCCCCTGGGCCCCTTGGCGTGAAGCCCCACTTCTGCACCATGGCCTCGGGGGGGCCTGGCTCCGAGAGCACCCCCGCCTTAGAGCCAACCCGCACGCGCCCAGGGCTGGGGGTCACATCTTGGCTGCACCACTGCCCGGGCGGCCAGCTCGCTGAGCTCCTAAGGTCGGGGGAGAGCGGGTTCTGAGTCAGACCTGGGTTTGAGCCACGGCCTGGCTGGGCAATGGCTTCACGTCTCTGGGCCTCAGCGTCCTTGTGTATAAAATGGGGGATTAAAACCCACTTCAGTATCTGAGGATGACCCTGGATAATGTACGGAAGACCCGGGACAGCGTGTGGCCCAGTCTGTCCTGATGCTCTGAGCTGCCCCTCCCATCCCACCCTGCCTTAGGGTCTGGCTCAGGGGTGGGCACCAGGAGATGTTTAAAACCCCGCTGTGGAACTGGGGGGTGGCACCACAGGAGGCCACCTGGGGGAGACCGAGTGAGACCTAGCTCTGGATTCCCAGGGGGACACGGCAAGGGGGCCAAGAGGTGGGGGTGCAGAGCTGGAGAGACAGCAGAGGGAGGCCGTGGCAGGGGGTGGGGAAGGAGGGACAGAGGGGGACCCCAGGAGGGAGGCTGGTTAGAGACCCAGGAAGAGACCCAGCGGAGGTGACGGCTCCGAGTGGCGGCTGAGGAGATGTGCAGAGATGAGGGACATCCCGACCCTCACAGGCAGAGTCCGGGGATCACAAGTCCAGGAACTGGGCAGATGGAGGGGGGGAGGGGGCTCCCTGAGGGGCACCAGTCTCCAGGTCCTCTGGGACTGACTGACTCCCCACCGTGGGGAGATTTCCTTTGGGGATGCAGGCCTTTGGGGACTCTCATTTTCCAAGGTCACATCCATTTGTGAGCCCCATGAATGCCACCCTGGAGTCCTGCTGCCCAGGGCTACGGCCAAGGAGCTGGCTATGCCCCAATCGGTGGGGGCTCTGGGACAGGCCATGCAGACACCCCCAGGCCCCGGTGGAGGAGCCGGGGTGCGGCAGGGGAGGGACATCTGTGCTCTTGTCTTTAGGCCAGCCGGCTTTGAGGGCTACTGGAGGGGGCAAGGGCGAGTGGTCAGCTGCGGGAGTCTTTCTGGAGTGGAGAGTCCCTTCTGTGTCCTTGGCTTGACGGTCTCCATGGTCAGGCAGCGCCCAGCTCCTCAAAGCCAGCTCCGATGGTGAGAAGGTCCTCGCCGGCTGACACTGTCGCTGTGGCAGTCTCGACTGTGTGGCGTGTGCGCTGTCTGAGTGCGTGGGCGGGGGAGCCAGCTGTAAGGCAGCCCGAGGCCCTGGGCTGCCCAGAGAGAGAATTCTAGCAACTTTTCTCTGTAGCCCCAAGAGAAGCGGAGGTGGGGTTTCTCTTCTCCCCTTATTTGATCATAAGCAATTTCTGCTCCGCACAAGGACTTCCGACCAATCCATTTACACAGAGATGCTTGGAAATCAGTCCCTGCCTCCCTCCGAAGAGGGCAGTTGGAACCCAAAGCAGGTCACTCATGGTGGAGTGGCAGGCCGTGGGGTGGGGAGAAGGCTGGGGGAAGGCCACGTCTCTGGCTCTCATTTCCCACTGGAATCTCTTCCTCTCACCAGAGCTGGAGGCTCTTGGCAGGGACAGAACAGCTCCCCAGGCCTTTGTACCTGTGAACCTCAGCACCAAGCAAGTCCCAGCTCAGGGCGCAGGTCCAGCTGTGGGTGGCTTGCTGTCAGCCACTGGGCAAGTCACGCCCCTTCTGGGCCTGCATTGCCCATGCAGGAAAGGCAGGGTCTTGGAAGTCCCTTCACTTGTGACCATCTGGGTTCTGGACCTTAGACCCTCCTTAGGACCTGGCCAGGCCTTAGGTCAGGACAAGGTGGCTGGACTCCTGAGAACCCAGTGGTCTGAGGCCAGGAGAAAACCAGCCTCCTCCATCTGCAAGGAACAGGAGCCTTCTTGGAGCCCAAGGCCCCTGACCCTCTTCCATCCAGTTCCCTCGGTGACAGGTACAGAAACAGGTCTGGGCAGAGGAGAGGCTGGCCTGAGGCCCACAGCAGGTGAGCCTGGGGCCTCCTGCCACTCTGTGGTTAGCTGGGTCTTGAGGGTAAGTTCTGGCAGCATCTGATGGAGGTGAAAACTGAGATAGGTTCTGGAGGAAAGAGAGCAGGAAGAAGTGGAGGGGTGGGTGTAACTGGCAGGTCTTCCGGAAGCCCCGGGCAAGGCTGGGCGTCAGGGTGGGCCACCTTGTGTTTGGTCCTTGATGGACAGTGACGGAGGAATCCTCTCGGGCCGTGGCTTAGCCAGGCTGGATGCAGCTGTAAATCTGTGTAATGTAAATGCATCCCAGGCCCCCCAACCCCCACAACCCAGAATAGGCAGCAACATGTCATTTTAACAAGGCTGCAAATTTCCTTGTCACCCAGGAGGTTGACAGCCATCGCCAGCACCACCTCACTGAATCCCAGACCCCTCGGGAGCCTCCCTGGGCCAGCATGGCACACGGCTTGGCTTCCTCTCCCCCCAGGTGGATGCTTTCTGAGATCAAGGCTCAGGCGTGGGGAGCCGGAGCAGTGTAAGGCCACGGCACAGGCCGGGCTCACAAGTTCTCAGCTTGGCCACTGACTGGAACCCTGGGCCTCCTGCCCACTGAGCCTCTGCTCCCTGGTCCCCAAATACAGGTGGAATCCAGGCAACTCCAGAGCCTGTGTGTTGTCAGGTTCTCGCTTTGGTGTAGTGGCTGGTGGCAGAACCATCCCGGCAGCCATGTTGCTGGGCAGGGGAGCACCTGAAAGAGGGGGTAGGAGGCTGGGGTGCTGCCAGGACAGGGCAATGGTGTGGTCCAGGGAGGCCTGAGGGCCTAGACACCAAGCCACCTCTGCCCTCCCCTCCCAGGCCAGCTCCTCCCCCTCCCCTCCCCTCCTCCCCCTCTCCCCTCCCCCTTCCCCTCCTTCTTCTCCTGCCCTTCCTCCTCCTCCCCCCTCCTCCTCCTCCCTCCTCCTCCTCCTTCTCCTCCTCCTGCTCCTCCTCCCCCCTCCTCCTCCTTCTTCTCCTCCTGCTCCTCCTCCCTCCTCCTCCTCCTTCTCCTCCTCCTCCTGCTCCTCCTCCCTCCTCCTCCTCCTTCTCCTCCCCCCTCCTCCTCCTTCTCCTCCTCCTCCTCCCTCTCCTCCTCCCCTTCCCTGCCCTCCTCCTGGGCACCTCCTCCTGCTCCCCTCCTCTGCTCTCCTGCGGCAGCTGTTAATTCCACCCTCTCTCGGTGTCATTTGCTGTAGAGTTGGCCCCCAGCCAGATTTGCATTGATGGTTTATTGATTTAATTAAGCAGGGGCTGTAAGGGATGTCTCCCTCCTTGGTGTGAGGCTGGGCAGAGCCGGGATGGGCATTCACAGGGCAACTGGCTGTTATTAAATACCCAAGGAGGCTGCTGGCTTCAGGGGCAGCCTGTTTGGGGACCGTGGTTCCTGCGACCTCCGTCTGACCATCCCTCTGGAATTCCAGCAGCCGTGCCATTGCACGTGGTGGGCCCAGTTCGGTCACAGCTCAGAGCTCTGCCAGGGGAGAGGACCTTGAGGACGGTGGCAGAAGGACCAGGGAGCCTCAGCCCTCCCTCAGGCTAACCCCTGCCCTGGTCTGGATCTGGCTCCAGGCCCTCCTCCCTGGGTGATCCGCCCAAGCTCTGCAGAGGTCCTCCTTCCTCCTCCACCAGAGCCGCAGTCCTGGAGGCCTGTGCCCGCGCTCCCTGCCCACTCTTGCTTGGCATCTTCCAGATGCCAACATGAAGGGGCATTTGCTGCATCTGCAAAAGAGGAAGGAGTGACTTTAGATGACCTCCATACTCCCCACCGCCTCCCCCGGCTGAGTTCCGGCCCAGCGGCACCTCGGGCTGCTCTCCTGCGCTCTTTCTGGATATCAGGATGAGGTTGCTCAAAGCCCTGTCTAGCTGGGTCTTTCTGCGCATGCCTGGGGAGACATCTTAAGTTGAGGGGTGCGGAGCGCTGGGCTGGTAGGGTCCAAACACCCCGTGGGGCCAGCCAGTCCACACTGGCTCTGCCAAACAGGCTCCCTGTCCCCACCTTGGAGGTGAGTGGCTTGCCTCAGGTCACACTGAAGTGCAGTTTGGTTTGAGTCCCAGGAGGGGTGACAGTTAACCTGATGAATGTCCCTTGACATTCTCCCCACCCCGCCCATCCCCAGAGCTCCAAGGAAAGGTCTGCCTGGGTAGTGGAGGAGCCTGGGGAAAGAAAAGCTACAGGAGGTCTTTGACCCCATCCTTTGGAGAGGAAGACTGAGGCCCAGGTTGGTGGGTAGAAGCTCTCCACACTTCCCTGGGAGCCGGGAGGCTGGGCGAGGGGGCAGAGCATGGCAATGGTGTCTGCAGGAGCTGGGTGCGGGGGACATGCCTCGTGGCTCAGAGGCTAACAGAGCCCCCGAGAATGCCGAGGCCCAAGTGCCGGGTTTCTGTTCTCGCGATTAAAAGGCTCAGGGGTCACTCCAGTTGAACTGGGCTAACTGGGCTGCACGAAATAACCACTCAAGAGACACAATACCTTTTTCTTTGGGTTCGCTGTGATGGCTCCTCTGACCTTAAGGGTCCGCAGCAAGAGAGAGAGCGAGAGCACATGCTGACCCCTTTTATTGAGGAGAAGCTATTCACGGGGTCAGGTTTCAGGGGGCTGAGTCTGTCTTCATGATGTCCACTGTCAGCAGGTTGACTGACACCTGGGTAGGCCACACCCAAGGGCACAGTAAGAGAAGGGGACACACACAAGGCACTTCCATGGAAGATTCTATCCTAAACAGGGAAAGGGGTGATATTACAAAGGAACAGGTGAGCACAGCTTCACCCGTGGGGCTGTAGCAAGACACACCCATGCACGAGACACCTATCCTTGAACCCAAGAAGGGTGGGGAAAGCTCTGTCACATTTCTGCGACTGAGTGCCTCAGCACCCAGCTGGGGAGTGTGACTCAGTCAAGTGCAAGGTTGGTCTCCCACACCCAAGGTCACACAGGCCTGGTGGTCTCTCACGGGCAGGGTCAGGGGTGTTGCCTCAGTCACCAACCTGCCTGCTCCCAGGCCTGGGCACGCTTCTGGAACCCTGGACGATGTAGGTTCCCAAGCCCATTTCCCCAGCTTAATGCTGTCCAGAGGGCCCAGCCCATTCCTGCCAAGGCAAGTGGCCACCACCCCTGGTGTGACGTGATCAGGGCTGTTACCACATGGGACTCCTGCCACCCGCTCAGCTCTCTGAGTCTCAGCCCCCCGCTCACCCTCCCTCTTTTTCTACCTAGCCACCTGGACCAAGGTGGGCAAAGTTAGCTTGCTGGGGACCAGGTGGGCATGAGGTAGAGGGCAGGAGGGCGGGCAGGAGCTGCCCCTTGAGCCTAAGCTAGCAGCACATCTGCTCCGTCTCCCACCCTGGCCGCTGCCTCCCACCCCAGCCCCTCTCAGCCTCTCATGCCTGGCTGCCTGCTTCTTTCTCCCCTCCCCAGTCTGCCTAGTTCTCTTTGCTGTTTTTCTCAGCTTCCTGCATCTCGGCTTCTTCCTCTCTCCTCCCTCTTCCCTTCCTGGGTCTCTCAGAGTGGGTCACCTGGGCTCCTTAGTGTGCTCAGGACCCCTGGGGGAGGGGGAGCCTAGATGGGATCGCGGGGCTCAGGGTGCAAGGCAGGGAGGATTTGCCTTCCCCAGCCGACCTCCCTGAGCCTCTGCCTCCTCATCTGCAAAGTGGGCAGAGGAGCGGTGGCTGGTCTGGGGGGGTGAAGGCTGAGGACAGTGCTCTGCCATGTCCAGGTTCAAAGCTACCACCTGTTCCAAGGACTCCCGGCAGCCCTGGAGGATACAGCTTCCCAACTCGTTCCCCCAGCTTGAACCTACCCACTGGGCCCCATCTGCATCCATCGAGTTGTCCCAGGGACGTGGTCTCCACCTGGGGCGACATGATCATTTGCAGGTCAGTCACAGATGGGGCTTCTGACACCTCACTGAGCTCCCTAAGTTCAGTTTGCTCATCTGCAGAAAAGGGAAAGTAAGGCCTTCCTGGGCCTCAACAAAGATCCTGCAGGGCCCTCGGTGCATCCTCCAGGATGCCAGAGAGGCACAGCCCGGACCGTGGGCTGGCTCCTCCTACTGAACCCTCCCCTGCCACACCTTTCCTGGTCCCGCCCACGCCCAGCACCTGCATCCAGGTGGTTTGCTCACTCTTCCTCACCTGCAAAGTTGCAAAAGCTCCCAAACTGGTCGTTCCATCTCTCTTCCCTGCGGTATTTCTTGGTATAAAGTGCTCATATTCTCAGTGTATAGCTGATGGGTTTGTACATACGATAAACTGTGCAAACGGCCCACAGATGCAAGACTTCAATAGCCCAGGAAATGCCTTGTGCTCCTTCCAGCCAATAATCTCCCCAATCGATGCTATTGAAAAACCACTATTCAGACTTAAACCCCCAGAGTTAAATTCATCTTTCCTTGAGCTTCACGCAGGTCTCCTGTCTGCCTTCCCTGAAACCCATCCATATGGTTGCATGCATCTGTACTTTGTTCTTTTCCCTTGCTGAATAGTATTTCATTGATTGAATGTACCATCGTTTATTTATCCATTCTATAAGAGATGGGCTTTGGAGTTGTTTTCTGTTTGGGACTATTAGGAATAAGATGTTGATGACCATTTTGAAGATGTTCTTTGGCAGTCAACTGCTTTCATTTCTCTTGGGTAAATACGTAGGAGTGGAATTGCTGAGTTATACACAGGCATGTACTTCGCTTCAATAAATATTGCCCAACTGTTTCCCAAGGGATTAGACTAATTAATACTGCCACCAGTGGTGTATATTCATTCTGGTAGCACCACATTCTTGCCAACACTTGGAGTTACCATTGTTTTTTAATCTTAGCATGTTTGGTGGGAGTATAATAGCATCTCATTGTGGTTTTGTGTTTCCTTAATGATCAATGCGGTTGAGAACTTTTCTCCTAATTATTCCATAGCTGGATACTGTCTTTGTAGAGGGCCTATTAAAGTCTTGTCAAAGTTTTAAGAAGTGGATCATCTGATTTTTTTTTCTTGATTTAGAGTTACTTCTCTCTCTCTCTTTAAATATTCTGAACTTGAGCCATTTATCAGGTATGTGCTTAGGAAAGGTGCTTTTCTGTCTTCCTCAGTCACCTTCCTTCCTACCCTCTCAGAACCCCTTGCCACTCCCCAAAGTTTCCAGGGACCTCAATGTGGGGTGCCCCCTACCAGGTGGGACTTACCTCTTTTCCACGTCACCAGGGCTTGCTCTCCAAGACCCGAATCAAAGTCCACATCCAGAAAATCAGCCTCTCGGCTCGCTCCCTTCCCCACTGTGGCTACTCTGTTCTGCAAGCATCACTGGACGCCCTAATGGAAGGATGAGGGGGTGTTTTGGTTCCTGTGTGCAACACTGGGGCAGGGCCGGTCTCTCCGCCACCTCTGCCCTGCACCTCCACGATGCTGGACCTCAACCAACTCTGTGGTGGGCTTCCAGACGCAGCGGGGAGTAGGCTGAGGACAGGTGTGCAGGGGCAGAGGGAGAGACTGGGGCAGTCCCAATCCCACCTGTTGATCCTGCAGGGTCCCCAACATCCCCTCCCTGAGCCCCAGTGGAGGGAGGTGGGAGAGGAACCAAGGGGTGGATGAAGAAGAGGACACTGTGCCCGAGACAGTCCTGTGTCTGGTCTCGACTGGCCTCCAGGGTGCTGTGTGCCCTCAGATGAGCCCCTGGCCGACTGCGCCTCAGTTTTCTCCTACGTGAAGTCGGGAGGACAGACCTCCCTACACCAGATTCAGAATGTGACTACAGAGGTTCAGAAAAGCAGCCGTCCTCCTGCCACCTCTGCCTGCAGGGGGCGCGTCAGCCTCACCTCAGTCCAGCGAGGGGAGGACCAGACTCCGGAAGCACCGCGCATGCTCAGAGGGGCAGGGGCGTGCCCGGAGCCGACACCTGCCTGATATTAGCATCAGTACAATCCAGGGGGTGTCCTCATGTTCTTTTCTGTCCTTTTCTGAATGTTCAAAAGATTTCGCAAGTAAAATTTTTTTTTTCTTTATTGAAGTCTACGTGACAAATAAAAATTGTATTTATTTATGGTGTCAGTGTGAGGTTTTGATGGATGCACACAGGGTGAAATGTTAACCACCATCAAGCTAATTAACATATACATCACCTTGAATAATTACTTCTTTTTGCAGTGGGAACATTTAAAGATCTACTTTCTCAGCAATTTTCAAGTACAGTATACAATATATTATTATTAACTATAGTCACCATGCTGTGCAGTAGATCCCTAGAACGTATTTATTCCATCCAACTGCAATTTTGGACCTTTTGATCCAATCTGAATTTAATTAAAAAATTCTTAATTAAGAAAACCATTCTGGGCACGGTGGCGCATGCCTGTAATCCCAGCGGCTCCGTAGGCTGAGGCAGGAGGATGGTGAGTTCAACGCCAGCCTCAGCAATTTAGATTGGCCCTAAGCAAATCAGTGAGACCCTGTCTCTAAATAAAATATAAAAAAGGGCTGGGGATGTGGCTCAGTGGTTAAGCACCTCTGGGTTCAATCTCTGAGATCCTTACCAAAAAGAAAAAAAGAAAAAAAGAAAAACCAAACAAACCAACATGGCATAATTTGGGTTCTCCTGACGCCCAGCTCCAGGCTGCCTGTGGGGAGTTCCCTCTGTGGCTTGCTTGAGCCTTGTGGGTGGACTGGGCCATCTTCCTGGGACGCTGTCACCTGTCTCTGCACCCTTCACATGTGGCCCCTCGTCGGAGGACTCTGTGAACAACTTCAGAGACAGCTGGCTGAGGACAGGTGTGCAGGGGCAGAAGGACAGTGACTTAGCACCTGGGACTCTGCCCCAGGGTGTGGGTCAGGCCTGGGGCAGTGGCAGAGAAGGAAGTGACAAAGGAGCTTGGCAGACCTCCAAAGGTCACAGATAAACCACACAGGTCACAGCACTCAGGTCTCACTGAACAGATGGGAGGCTGAGACACAGAAGGCACAAAGGACTTGTCAAGGTCACGGGGGGAGGTGTTGGGGTCAGGTTTCTACCACTGACCTCCTTTCCCACTTGTTCTTCAATTGCTGGAGTCCCGAGGCTTCCCCTTGACACTGTCCTGCCACCCCCAGACCTAGGCTGGCCTCTGTGCCTGCCATCTGGGCTTGGAGGTCTTTGGAGTCATGGGGAGTCTCCCGAGGAGCTATCCCGAGGAGCAGGCGTCCACGCCTACCCAAGTATTCTGGGATGCCTGTGTCTCTGGACGAACCTTGGCTGACCTTCCTGATCTGGGGTACCTGGAACAGTCTGAGATGACCTGTGGGCTGGGCTTCAACTGGGGACTGGCTCCAGGCTGATCGGCAGGACCTGGGGTGGGGACAGACAGGGAACAGAGCTCTGGTCCTAATCCCCTCTTGGTTCTTTAGCGGTGGGGAAGAGACCCCGGTTTCCCTTTCTGATAGGAAGGATCCACCAGAAGCTACTCAAGAACTTGGCGCTCCTTCAGGACCGAGCACCTTGGGTGGCGTGGGGGGCCGGAGCCAGCTTCCACCTGGGATCGTGTGGGAAAGGAGACAGTCAGCTGGGTGGGGCCGATGGACGCCACAATGGGCCATTGTGGGTTCTGGAAGGAGGCCAGACACAGGAGCGCGCCCTGCCCTTCCGGATTCTTCTCTAGAAGGACAGCGAGTGCCTCCGGCTCCATCCCGGCTCCACCAGGTCCCCGCGTCCCCAGGCCTGCTGTCCACACGCAGCTGTGTCTGCCCGGTCACCCAGTGGTTTGAAGGGGTGGAGGGTCATCTGCCCATTTAGCAGATGAGGCGACCGAGGCTCAGGGAGGGGAAGCGCCAGGTCAGAGTCCTAGGAGCGACTGGCCCGGGCGCGAGTGCTTCCCAGACTCCACCACCTCCCAAAATGCCTGTTCTGGTCTCCTTGTCCCGCCTCT